>NC_054539.1:76060853-76403353 GCF_017654505.1 Polyodon spathula
GACACATGATCCTCCAGGAGCCCCCTGATTTGGTCCTTTGCCAGCTGCCTGGGTAACAGCAGACCAGACAGAACCCTACAAGGAAGGGTACCGCCCTGCTGCAGAGAGAGCAGGGAGCAGGGCTGTCTCACTTACCTCTTACCTTCATAGAAACAGAATCCTGCAGGGAAGGGTTCCGCCCTGCTGCAGAGAGAGCAGGGAGCAGGGCTGTCTCACTTACCTCTTACCTTCATAGAAACAGAATCCTGCAGGGAAGGGTTCCACCCTGCTGCAGAGAGAGCAGGGAGCAGGGCTGTCTCACTTACCTCTTACCTTCATAGAAACAGAATCCTGCAGGGAAGGGTTCCACCCTGCTGCAGAGAGAGCAGGGAGCAGAGCTGTCTCACTTACCTCTTACCTTCATAGAAACAGAATCCTGCAGGGAAGGGTTCCACCCTGCTGCAGAGAGAGCAGGGCTGTCTTGCTTACCTCATACCTTCATAGAAACATGCTGTTGGCAGGCAGAATAAAATGGTATTATCTTGGGCATATAAAATGACATGCCAGCAAATATCCAGGTTTTAATATCTCTGTGCACTGAATACTTATATTTTAGCTCGGCAGGCAAGACTTGATTGCCTTCTTTGTTATGTTGGGTTTACCTTCTATAGCTTTGTGGTTTCTGTCTTTATTCAGACATGCCAAGAATTTGTATGAAAAAAATCAAACCTGCTGAATTATGTTAAATTAACACATTGAATTACATACTGCTTTGTAGCTATCCATATACGTAACACAAAACTGACAATGTGACATTTAAAAATCTAACATGAAATACTATACTGTTATGGCTTCTGGTAGACTTTCGCAATAGCATTTTGTAGTTTCTTTGATAACATGATTTTAAGTAATAGATCTAAATTGTGTTCATATAGTTTTGTTTTTTATTTATGTCTCTGTTATTAAAGCAGTGCTTTAGTGTGCCTTTAGTGTTAAAGTATTTATAAAGTATGCATGGATCTTTACACAAACTTTATGCTGGCTGTGTGCATTAGTTTTAATCTGTTTTATCTAAAATTAGGAGGATCTTGTTTTTGCAAACTATAGAGACATAGGTTCAGCATAGAAATCTGTACTTCAACAGAAAAGTACAAGCTTTACAGTTACACTATGCCTATGTAGACCTTTTTTGAGTTGACAGAAGCACAAATCTATGAAGGGTCAAAAGTTTAAGTGTTTGTTTATTCATGGTTGTGTGTGTGTGCGTCTGTCTGTCTCAGTGTGTGTGTGTGTCTGTCTGTCTCAGTGTGTGTCTCAGTATATGTGTGGTCTTTGGCAGCTCCTGTTTTATTGCTGCTGGTTGTGCAGGTCAGGATTTTGCAAGACCTTTGGGTGCTGATAGCAAAGTGAGAACCTCAAGAAGACCAATATAAGTAAACTGCCCTGTGAACAGGATGAGATCACTGGCAAGGCTTTTAATGTCGCAAGGAGGCATAGAATGTAAGTTTCAATGCGTTTTTGCACATGTTAATTACAAATAACAAGACAGATAAACAAAACAATCAGTTGCACAAAACACTAGAAGCACTTCACATACCCTGCGGATTCACGCTGAGCCACCGCTTTCACTTATACAGGACTTCACAAAAACTCTCCTAAACACCAACGATAACTCGGTACAAAACAAACCAGCACAGACTAGACATACCCTATCCCTCTCCTAAACACCAACGATACCTCAATACAAACCAGCACAGCACACACCCCTACACATACCCTAACCCTCTCCTAAACACCAACAATACCTCAATACAAACCAGCACACACCCCTACACATACCCTAACCCTCTCCTAAACACCAACGATACCTCAATACAAACCAGCACACACCCCTACACATACCCTAACCCTCTCCTAAACACCAACGATACCTCAATACAAACCAGCACACACCCCCTACACATACCCTAACCCTCTCCTAAACACCAACGATACCTCAATACAAACCAGCACAGCACACACCCCTACACATACCCTAACCCTCTCCTAAACACCAACAATACCTCAATACAAACCAGCACAGCACACACCCCTACACATACCCTAACCCTCTCCTAAACACCAACAATACCTCAATACAAACCAGCACACACCCCTACACATACCCTAACCCTCTCCTAAACACCAACAATACCTCAATACAAACCAGCACAGCACACACCCCTACACATACCCTAACCCTCTCCTAAACACCAACAATACCTCAATACAAACCAGCACACACCCCTACACATACCCTAACCCTCTCCTAAACACCAACAATACCTCAATACAAACCAGCACACACCCCTACACATACCCTAACCCTCTCCTAAACACCAACGATACCTCAATACAAACCAGCACACACCCCTACACATACCCTAACCCTCTCCTAAACACCAACGATACCTCAATACAAACCAGCACACACCCCTACACATACCCTAACCCTCTCCTAAACACCAACAATACCTCAATACAAACCAGCACACACCCCTACACATACCCTAACCCTCTCCTAAACACCAACAATACCTCAATACAAACCAGCACACACCCCTACACATACCCTAACCCTCTCCTAAACACCAACAATACCTCAATACAAACCAGCACACACCCCTACACATACCCTAACCCTCTCCTAAACACCAACAATACCTCAATACAAACCAGCACACACCCCTACACATACCCTAACCCTCTCCTAAACACCAACAATACCTCAATACAAACCAGCACACACCCCTACACATACCCTAACCCTCTCCTAAACACCAACAATACCTCAATACAAACCAGCACACACACATACCCTAACCCTACACATACCCTAACCCTCTCCTAAACACCAACAATACCTCAATACAAACCAGCACAGCACACACCCCTACACATACCCTAACCCTCTCCTAAACACCAACAATACCTCAATACAAACCAGCACACACCACCCCTACACATACCCTAACCCTCTCCTAAACACCAACAATACCTCAATACAAACCAGCACACACCCCCCTACACATACCCTAACCCTCTCCTAAACATCAACAATACCTCAATACAAACCAGCACACACCCCTACACATACCCTAACCCTCTCCTAAACACCAACAATACCTCAATACAAACCAGCACACACCCCTACACATACCCTAACCCTCTCCTAAACACCAACAATACCTCAATACAAACCAGCACACACCCCTACACATACCCTAACCCTCTCCTAAACACCAACAATACCTCAATACAAACCAGCACACACCCCTACACATACCCTAACCCTCTCCTAAACACCAACAATACCTCAATACAAACCAGCACACACCCCTACACATACCCTAACCCTCTCCTAAACACCAACGATACCTCAATACAAACCAGCACACACCCCTACACATACCCTAACCCTCTCCTAAACACCAACGATACCTCAATACAAACCAGCACAGCACACACCCCTACACATACCCTAACCCTCTCCTAAACACCAACGATACCTCAATACAAACCAGCACAGCACACACCCCTACACATACCCTAACCCTCTCCTAAACACCGACACCTCAATACAAAAACAAAACAGCACACATACCTTTGCCAGCTAATACCAACATAAATTCTCAAAACTAGCACCCGTGAAAACCTATTTTATACACCTGTGGCTGGAGCCTTAATTAATGATTTAAACATTTATTCAATTGCCGGCTCCAGCCACATTCCCATGTGTGTTTGCAGGGAGGATTTTAACTCGGTCCCTGCTACCCAGTACTCCCTACACGACACACACCCTGCCGTTCTGCCACACACCTGCACTAATAACAGAAAATACAAACAAAGATAGGGGTGTGCTGTCCCCCGGCTGCGTTTCCTTTCTGCTTTTAGTTCCATCACTTGTTTGCTCCACCGCCGAAGATTAAACAGCTCCTTTTAGTTTTTATTAAAATTTATATGACTTCATCGAGGATTTATTTGCAGAACGCTTTGGTGGTCTTTGAGTAGACGATGTAACATAATAAGGGCTGAGATTTTTTTTTTAGTATTCCACAAAGCACACAAGTCAGACATGCAAGTCTAAGAACACTGCAGGATGGTAATAAAGCGTGGTGCTCTGCATTCCATGTTTAAATCTCAAGGGACCATCTGCAGACTTGGTTAATCTTACTGTCTACAATGTAAAATAGCAGGTTCTTTGTTGTTTAAGATGCTTGTGCATTACACATTCCTTAATAGATTAATTTCAGTTTTTATTCACGTTCAGATTTTGAAATATAGGATGCAATGTGTGTGTGTGTGGTGTGTATGTGATATGTATATATATATATATATATATATATATATATATATATATATATATATATATATATATAGTGGCTTGCGAAAGTATTGACCCCCCCCCCCCCCCCCCCCCCTCCCCCTGGCATTTTTCCTATTTTGTTGCCTTACAACCTGGAATTAAAATGGATTTTTATTTGGATTTCATGTAATGGACATACACAAAATAGTCCAAATTGGTGAAGTGAAATGAAAAAAATAACTTGTTTAAAAAAATTCTAAAAAATAAATAACGGAAAAGTGGTGCATGCATATGTATTCACCCCCTTTGCTATTAAGCCTCTAAATAAGATCTGGTGCAACCAATTACCTTCAGAAGTCACATAATTAGTTAAATAAAGTCCACCTGTGTGCAATCTAAGTGTCACATGATCTGTCACATGATCTCAGTATATATACACCTGTTCTGAAAGGCCCCAGAGTCTTCTACACCACCAAGCAAGCGGCACCATGAAGACCAAGGAGCTCTCCAAACAGGTCAGGGACAAAGTTGTGGAGAAGTACAGATCAGGGTTGGGTTATAAAAAAATATCCGAAACTTTGAACATCCCACGGAGCACCATTAAAGCCATTATTAAAAAATGGAAAGAATATGGCACCACAACAAACCTGGCAAGAGAGGGCCGCCCACCAAAACTCACGGACCAGGCAAGGAGGGCATTAATCAGAGAGGCAACAAAGAGACCAAAGATAACCCTGAAGGAGCTGCAAAGCTCCACAGCGGAGATTGGAGTATCTGTCCATAGGACCACTAAGCCGTACACTCCACAGAGCTGGGCTTTACGGAAGAGTGGCCAGAAAAAAGCCATTGCTTAAAGAAAAAAATAAGCAAACACGTTTGGTGTTCGCCAAAAGGCATGTGGGAGACTCCCCAAACATATGGAAGAAGGTACTCTGGTCAGATGAGACTAAAATTGAGCTTTTTGGCCATCAAGGAAAACGCTATGTCTGGTGCAAACCCAACACCTCTCATCACCCCGAAAACACCATCCCCACAGTGAAACATGGTGGTGGCAGCATCATGCTGTGGGGATGTTTTTCATCAGCAGGGACTGGGAAACTGGTCAGAATTGAAGGAATGATGGATGGCGCTAAATACAGGGAAATTCTTGAGGGAAACCTGTTTCAGTCTTCCAGAGATTTGAGACTGGGACAGAGGTTCACCTTCCAGCAGGACAATGACCCTAAGCATACTGCTAAAGCAACACTCGAGTGGTTTAAGGGGAAACATTTAAATGTCTTGGAATGGCCTAGTCAAAGCCCAGACCTCAATCCAATTGAGAATCTGTGGTATGACTTAAAGATTGCTGTACACCAGTGAAACCCATCCAACTTGAAGGAGCTGGAGCAGTTTTGCCTTGAAGAATGGGCAAAAATCCCAGTGGCTAGATGTGCCAAGCTTATAGATACATACCCCAAGAGACTTGCAGCTGTAATTGCTGCAAAAGGTGGCTCTACAAAGTATTGACTTTGGGGGGGTGAATAGTTATGCACGCTCAAGTTTTCTGTTTTTTTGTCTTATTTCTTGTTTGTTTCACAATAAAAAATATTTTGCATCTTCAAAGTGGTAGGCATGTTGTGTAAATCAAATGATACAAACCCCCAAAAAATCAATTTTAATTCCAGGTTGTAAGGCAACAAAATAGGAAAAATGCCAAGGGGGGTGAATACTTTAGCAAGCCACTGTGTGTGTGTGTGTATATATATATATATATATATATATATATATATATATATATATATATATATATATATATATATATATATATATATATATATATATATATATCAGTTGTTTCATGCAATCCCAGTAAACTGTTGCTTGCTGACTGCAGCGCTGCTCCTCAGGAATTCCTGAATAATGATTTGGACAGCTACTGATGAATGGCCTGGGCCAATGGGACTCCAGAGGCGCTTCTGGGTGCTAGTGGAACGGGTTGTACGTGGCCCTGGTCCTCTCATTATGGAGGAGCAGGGCAGGTGCGGCCTTGTCTCTAGAGTGCAATATTGCATAATCTTCTGCCTCTGACAGAAATGAGGGACTTCTGAGTGCTGGAATATTGAGACTACAAGGGGAGGCCAATCATTATAGTAGGTTCATTTCAGTGCTGTGCTGATTTTTTTTTTTTTTTTGGGGGGGGGGGGGGGGGGTGTATAATTAGTCAAGATTTGACATTGGATAGCTTAACCAAATATTGCATACGTTAAAGTCCACCTCCCAATTTGCATTTATTGACAGCATTGGAAAGGCGGTATGAAGACCTCTATATATCAAATCAACCTCCTATATATCAACCCTCTGTTAAACCACCTCTCTCTAAGACCACAGTGCTGTAAACTACTGTTTGTTCCTACGGTGTTCAACTAACCCTTAAATTACAAAGTGATCTGCCTCTTTAGTGCTAAACCAACCCCCCTATTAACCACATATTTGTATTATTTTTTTTTAATGATACAGCAAGTTGAATTGAAATTAAATGTTGTGAAATGTTACTCCTTCACTTTAAATGTAAGGCCTGTGTGTTTTCCCGTCCCCTTCTTGCCGGCCCCTTCCCTAGCTCGGGATGGTCTCTTTTGTTTAGTTTGACTGGGACCCTGATTCAAGTCCCCTTTGTGGCTCTTGCCAGCTGGTTCTCTGGTGGAGTGTGAAGGGTTGCTCATGTATCATCAGGAAAAGAGTCTCCTGTCAGTCCTGGCCCAGGCTGACACATAATTCTGTTAGTCATTGAATTTTATCTGCTGAAACTGACAGCTTTGATGCATGGCAGTTTAGCTTCCAAGGGGGTAGAATGAATTAAGCTGATTGATTTTAAGAACTTTTTGACCCTTTTAATGCATGTGTTTGCATTTAGGGCGTGCGTGCGTGTGTGTCGATATTCCCACTTCCTCTCTGCTGAAGGTGATGTGCAGAGATCCTAGCACATTGCTGCATAGGCTTACTGATTTTAAAATATGAACATGATAAAACAGCAGGTGCCTTTTCAAATTTTATTCTATTTAATATTCACATACATTTTGAAAGAAGAATTGCATATCTACAGCTATGGCCAACAGCTTTGCATCCCCCTATAGAGTAAACAATTTTGCTTCATAAAGTAAAATTAAACCTTCTAAATAATGTTACGTTAACATATATTGAACTGTACTTTTCCATATAATTTATGAAAAACTGACAAAGTGAAAAATATTTGGGGCTAGAGTGGCGCTTTCTTTCTGCAGTCTCACTGCAAGGTTATAGAAGGAGCTCTGTCTTTTGTACACAGTCACATCAGTTGAAATACTAATCAGTGAATGATATATCTGCACAAAGCTCTAATGTGCATGTACTTGCTTATATGCTATGGTTTCCTTCACCTGTGTGCATGGAGATGGATGGCAAAAACCCTTAACCCTGTAGTGCCTGTCATTCCCACTCAATGAACCGTGCATTGTGGACTTACTGAGAGCTGCTAGCCAGCACCTCCTCAAGTTTGTTGTGACCCAACAACAGTTACTTAAAAGGGACTTGATAGCTTATAGATTTGTTTCAATTTGATCTTCTTTTTTTTGTAACAGAAAGCAAATAGTTATATTGATGTTGTTGCTGCTAGAATTAGGAGTCATACTGGTATTTAAGCAATTCATTTTCTAAACTGGAAAAATTGAATTTATCTGTAACATGTTTAATAAAACAGTCGAGTCAAAAGGAAGGAAGCGTAAAAGTAAATTGCAAAGGAATAGGAAACACCTCCTTTAGGAGAGATCACTAAAACACCTCCTCCTTTAGGAGAGGTCACTGAAACGCCTCCTCCTTTATGAGAGGTCACTGAAACACCTCCTCCTTTATGAGAGGTCACTGAAACACCTCCTTTATGAGAGGACACTGAAACACCTCCTCCTTTATGAGAGGTCACTGAAACACCTCCTCCTTTATGAGAGGACACTGAAACACCTCCTCCTTTATGAGAGGACACTGAAACACCTCCTCCTTTATGAGAGGACACTAAAACACCTCCTCCTTCATGAGAGGACACTGAAACACCTCCTCCTTTATGAGAGGTCACTGAAACACCTCCTCCTTTATGAGAGGACACTGAAACACCTCCTCCTTTATGAGAGGACACTGAAACACCTCCTCCTTTATGAGAGGTCACTGAAACACCTCCTTCTTTATGAGAGGTCACTGAAACACCTCCTCCTTTATGAGAGGTCACTGAAACACCTCCTCCTTTATGAGAGGTCACTGAAACACCTCCTCCTTTATGAGAGGTCACTGAAACACCTCCTCCTTTATGAGAGGTCACTGAAACACCTCCTCCTTTATGAGAGGACACTAAAACACCTCCTCCTTTATGAGAGGTCACTGAAACACCTCCTTTATGAGAGGTCACTGAAACACCTCCTTTATGAGAAGACACTGAAACGTTTCCTCCTTTATGAGAGGACACTGAATCACCTCCTCCTTTATGAGAGGTCACTGAAACGCCTCCTCCTTTATGAGAGGTCACTGAAACACCTCCTCCTTTATGAGAGGTCACTGAAACGCTTCCTCCTTTATGAGAGGTCACTGAAACACCTCCTTCTTTATGAGAGGTCACTGAAACACCTCCTTTATGAGAGGACACTGAAACACCTCCTCCTTTATGAGAGGTCACTGAAACACCTCCTCCTTTATGAGAGGTCACTGAAACGCCTCCTCCTTTATGAGAGGTCACTGAAACACCTCCTCCTTTATGAGAGGTCATTGAAACACCTCCTCCTTTATGAGAGGTCACTGAAACGCATCCTTTATGAGAGGACACTAAAACACCTCCTCCTTCATGAGAGGACACTGAAACACCTCCTCCTTTATGAGAGGACACTGAAACACCTCCTCCTTCATGAGAGGTCACTGAAACACCTCCTCCTTTATGAGAGGTCACTGAAACACCTCCTCCTTCATGAGAGGACACTGAAACACCTCCTTTATGAGAGGACACTGAAACACCTCCTCCTTTATGAGAGGTCACTGAAACACCTCCTCCTTTATGAGAGGACACTAAAACACCTCCTTTATGAGAGGACACTGAAACACCTCCTTTATGAGAGGTCACTGAAACACCTCCTTTATGAGAGGTCACTGAAACACCTCCTTTATGAGAGGTCACTGAAACACCTCCTCCTTTATGAGAGGACACTAAAACACCTCCTCCTTCATGAGAGGACACTGAAACACCTCCTCTTTCATGAGAGGACACTGAAACACCTCCTCCTTCATGAGAGGTCACTGAAACACCTCCTCCTTTATGAGAGGACACTAAAACACCTCCTCTTTCATGAGAGGACACTGAAACACCTCCTTTATGAGAGGTCACTGAAAGACCTCCTTCTTTATGAGAGGTCACTGAAACACCTTCTTTATGAGAGGTCACTGAAACGCCTCCTTCTTTATGAGAGGTCACTGAAACACCTCCTCCTTTATGAGAGGTCACTGAAATGCCACCTCCTTTATGAGAGGACACTGAAACACCTCCTTTATGAGAGGACACTGAAACATCTCCTCCTTTATGAGAGGACACTGAAACACCTCCTCCTTTATGAGAGGACACTAAAACACCTCCTCCTTCATGAGAGGACACTGAAACACCTCCTCCTTTATGAGAGGTCACTGAAACACCTCCTTCTTTATGAAAGGTCACTGAAACACCTCCTCCTTTATGAGAGGTCACTGAAACGCCTCCTCCTTTATGAGAGGTCACTGAAACACCTCCTTTATGAGAGGACACTGAAACACCTCCTCCTTTATGAGAGGTCACTGAAACACCTCCTCCTTTATGAGAGGACACTAAAACACCTCCTCCTTATGAGAGGTCACTGAAACACCTCCTCCTTTATGAGAGGTCACTGAAACACCTCCTTTATGAGAGGTCACTGAAACACCTCCTCCTTTATGAGAGGTCACTGAAACACCTCCTCCTTTATGAGAGGTCACTGAAACACCTCCTCCTTTATGAGAGGTCACTGAAACACCTCCTCCTTTATGAGAGGTCACTGAAACACCTCCTCCTTTATGAGAGGTCACTGAAACACCTCCTTTATGAGAGGTCACTGAAACACCTCCTCCTTTATGAGAGGACACTGAAACACCTCCTCCTTTATGAGAGGACACTAAAACACCTCCTCCTTCATGAGAGGACACTGAAACACCTCCTCCTTTATGAGAGGTCACTGAAACACCTCCTTCTTTATGAAAGGTCACTGAAACACCTCCTCCTTATGAGAGGTCACTGAAACACCTCCTCCTTTATGAGAGGTCACTGAAACACCTCCTCCTTATGAGAGGACACTGAAACACCTCCTCCTTTATGAGAGGTCACTGAAACACCTCCTCCTTTATGAGAGGACACTAAAACACCTCCTT
The DNA here is from genome assembly GCF_017654505.1 of Polyodon spathula. Taxonomy (NCBI): domain Eukaryota; kingdom Metazoa; phylum Chordata; class Actinopteri; order Acipenseriformes; family Polyodontidae; genus Polyodon; species Polyodon spathula. The sequence continues at coordinate 76,071,595 of NC_054539.1, forward strand.
TATGAGAGGACACTGAAACACCTCCTCCTTTATGAGAGGTCACTGAAACACCTCCTTTATGAGAGGTCACTGAAACACCTCCTTTATGAGAAGACACTGAAACGTCTCCTCCTTTATGAGAGGACACTGAAACACCTCCTCCTTTATGAGAGGTCACTGAAACGCCTCCTCCTTTATGAGAGGTCACTGAAACACCTCCTCCTTTATGAGAGGTCACTGAAACACCTCCTCCTTTATGAGAGGTCACTGAAACACCTCCTTTATGAGAGGTCACTGAAACACCTCCTTTATGAGAGGTCACTGAAACACCTCCTTTATGAGAGGTCACTGAAACACCTCCTTTATGAGAAGACACTGAAACACCTCCTCCTTTATGAGAGGTCACTGAAACACCTCCTCCTTTATGAGAGGTCACTGAAACGCCTCCTCCTTTATGAGAGGTCACTGAAACACCTCCTCCTTTATGAGAGGTCATTGAAACGCATCCTTTATGAGAGGTCACTGAAATGATTCCTCCTTTTGAGTGGTAACTGTTCAGCCCGCGTGTATTAGGCAGGGCAGGACTCATTACAAAGTCCTGTCTGTCAGTGTTGTGCTGATAACTGAGGGAGCTCCTAGTTCTGCCTCTCTGTTTGTAGGGCAGGGCAGGACTCATTACAAAGTCCTGTCTCTCAGTGTTGTGCTGATAAATGAGGGAGCTCCTAGTTCTGCCTGTATGTTTGTAGGGCAGGGCAGGACTCGTTACAAAGTCCTGTCTCTCAGTGTTGTGCTGATAACTGAGGGAGCTCCTAGTTCTGCCTCTCTGTTTGTAGGGCAGGGCAGGACTCATTACAAAGTCCTGTCTCTCAGTGTTGTGCTGATAAGTGAGGGAGATCCTAGTTCTGCCTGTATGTTTGTAGGGCAGGGCAGGACTCGTTACAAAGTCCTGTCTCTCAGTGTTGTGCTGATAACTGAGGGAGCTCCTAGTTCTGCCTGTATGTTTGTTAGGCAGGGCAGGACTCGTTACGAACTCCTGTCTGTCATTGCTGTGCTGATAATGTCCAGGAAACCCACTCTGGGCCACCTCAATCAAATCAGAGGTGTCACCCAGACAAAGAACAGAAAGGTTCCCTTTGCGAGGAATTCCATTCGCTGGAATGAACAGGTTTTATTTGACATCTTTATATCACTGTTTTTATTGGATTTTTTCAGTGTTTTTGTTATTGATACTGCCACACAGATCCCATGAGAAGTGGTTCCTAATCCTCTCTTTTTCCTGCTGTGTTGTGCTTAACCCACCACAATGACCTGGCTGTGCTTGAAGCAAGGGCTTTCCACAGCCCTGTATAACCAGCTGGTTTCAGGTGCTTGCTATTTGTCATGATGAAATTGCACAGAGCTTCCGGACTCAAGTCTAAGCTGGGATTTGGGTTTTTGTTAACCAAGACAGACACACACTGTAGACTAAGGGGCCAGTATATACACATAGGCAGAAAGACATCCATTGACAAGTGCAGTGCAGGGTTTAAAATGTATCACAAAATAAGTTAGAAACGCTACTAACAGCATTGACAGATCCATTTTAACTACTTCATTCTTCACCTATGTTTACTGTGAGGGTTACGAAAATACCGTGGGGACCCATGCAACCACATAGTGAGAGCAAGTTGGCTTTAATGTGTTATAGCAAGTGATATAAATGTAATGTCTGAGTGTAATATCTCAATGCAATGTCTGAGTGTAATATCTCAATGCAATATGAGTATAATACCATACATTGATTTATTTAGGTACAATTATTTTCACTTGCTTAACTCATGCCTTGAATACTCTGGAAGCCATTGAACTCTGCTCTTCCTAATCAGCAAAAAGATCCAAGTTGTGTAAACACTGTGTTGTATGGGAACCTGGGCCAGTGCTTGACAGTGCTCTTGGGAACTGGTTGATATCCTCACAAGTTTTAGGTGTGGATTTCCTCTTTTGTGGTGAGAGCAGCTTTCACGAAAAAGAAAAAACTGTCTGGAGCCTTGGAGATGCCTTGCAATTGTAAACTTGTTTCTGGACGGGCTGTGTGTGTGTACACCTGTGTATACCTGTCTAACCTGAGATTCAGAACAATTCTTCCTGCGGGGTGTCTGCTGGGATGCATTTTAGATTCTGTTTTATGCAAACCCAGCACTGTAAGTTCTAAGCTTGTTGTCATTTTCACCTTTTCTTGGCTCTGTCTGTGTTTTAAATATTCAAAGCCTGTTGAAGTCTAAAACTGGAAATCCAATTGCAATGTCAGTATTATTGTCCCCTGTGTGTCCCTTCATAAACACACAGTTTTCCATGTGCTTACAAAAACCGAAACCCTCTAAAGCAGTTTGTATTGCGATAATGAAACTTGTGAGATGGCTGAATGCAATAACATGCCAATCTTCTGTTCTGAGAGTGAGATGCTGGTGCAGAATTGACAGAATCCCATTTATAGTCTCTTTATTCTGCATCGTCCCCAGATTTACATACGTGACTGGTGAAAACCTGGTTTGGGCTGCTACGGTGTGCCTATATCACTGACAGTGTTTTACATGAAGACAAGTCCTAAAACACTGCCAGTTAATGACACCTCCACTGAAGCAGCCTGACCCAGACTGTTAAAGACGTGTTTAAGCAGAACAGATTGCTTGGTTCCTCTTCATTTCGGTGAAGGTCTCTGTGGGAATACCGCATGCAGTGTTATTACTGGAAAGAGCTCTCTTAGAATTGGGGAGGCATTGCGACTATTAAGGACCTGTCTGTTGAACAGCATTGTTACGAATGGGGAGGGGGAGGGAGGGAAGGATAGGGGGGATTAAACACACTGACAGATGGTAGACTCATCTTTATACGGTCAGATCACTGTAAGTCAATGTCTTTATGGGAACTTCAGTTTTTGTGTAGTGTGTATGGACCGTGTCGTTTGAAGCTGTTACAGAGCAAGGGACATTTATGCAGAGACCCCCGCAGGGAGCTTGCTGCTTTATCTGGAGGCACTAATAAAGTTCCCGTTTTATGGACAATAATTACCTGGGTGTGCTTAGATTGGGATGGTGGCACGACCTTCTCTCACTTCGGAGTTGGAGGAACGAACACATTCATTCAGGCAATACAAGCCAAGGGTCCCAAACATTCCAGACTAAAAACTAATTTTATTAAACCGTGTTTAGCCTATTGCAAATCTCTGAGCCCTTCAACTGAGCTGGTATAATGCATAATGCATGTATATAGTTTATCTGCCTTTCTAAGCTATGAATTGGTTCAGTGGATAGCTTAATGAAAGCTGATTTTTATGCAGCAGCCTGGAGTAAGACAGCACCTGCGTCTTATAAATATGCATGGAACCAGCCCTTGGGAGTACTTTCAAAGACATCCCAGAAAGTTTTTTTTTTTTTTAATGTGCCATTACCTTGGGGACACAAGTGTCTGGAAACCAAAAATCACCCTAATTGATGTCTTCAGTAAACTTGACATTTAATCAGTACAGCTTACCCACTGGCTTGTACTATTTTAAAATAATTTGAAAGGCTTGGATGTCAGAATAACATACCCTTCGATTAAAACACTAGAAGGTGCTCTGCAGGTGTATGCTGTTACAAATTGTGTTTTCAGTGTTCAAAGCAGTGCAATACAATTGGAACAGGTTTGTCCAGCTCAATAGAGGCCTCTGCCAGTGCTTTAGGCTCCACACACAGTTTAGCTGGTATTGTCCAGATTTTCTGTTGAAACCCTATGTTTTTAATATTGTTGTTTTCCCTGAATGATGTTGCTCTATGTAGCTGTGTACTGTTTCCTTTGCTAGAGGTTTGCTGTTATTCAAAGTATTTGCACTTTAATTTACTGCATTTTTAGTTTGATTTATTTTCATTAAAATCTTAATTACCATAAAATATATTATCAGGTCTATCTTGGCACAGGGGTATTGTGCAGTTTGAATACTGTTTGGTATTCCGACTTTTGATGACAGATAATCAAGCTATTCAGCCAAGTTGTTTCTAGTATAAAAAAATAAATAAAAACACTGTACACTATACAGTATAACTGGAAGCAGTTGTTTGTTTAACATGTTTGTGGTTGTCCTGGCATCTTATCTTTTCACAACAACACACTGGGAAGGAGAAATAGTGTAAAAAGCCCTCTAGAAAAAACTAGAAACAACATAGGAAAGCCTCCCCCCACCCCCCTCCCCCCTCTCTCACCCTCTCTTCTCGCTCTTGCTTTCTTTTTCTTTTTCTCTCACTTTTCTTTCTCTCTCTCTCTCTCTCTCTCTCTCTCTCTCTCTCTCTCTCTCTCTCTCTCTCACACACACACATTTGATAGTCAATGTTCCCTTGAGGTTGAAAGAAGTAATTTACAAACCTCTAACCAAGATCATGCAACAGTCTCTTGACACAGGGGTTGTACAGACAGACTGGAAAATTGCAAACGTAATACCGATCCACAAAAAGGGAAACAAAACTGAACCAGGTAACTACAGACCAATAAGCCTGACTTCTATTATATGCAAACTTATGGAAACTATAATAAGATCCAAAATGGAAAATTAACTATATGGTAACAGGGTCCTGGGAGACAGTCAACATGGTTCTAGGAAAGGGAGATCGTTTCTAACTAACCTGCTTGATTTGTTTCAGGATGCAACATCGATAGTGGATCATTGCAAAGCATATGACATGGTTTATTTAGATTTCCAGAAAACTTTTGACAAAGTCCCACATAAAAGATTAATTTTCAAACTAAACTCAGTAGGGATTCAAGGAAACACATGTGCATGGATTAGGGAGTGGTTAACATGTAGAAAACAATGAGCTGATTAGAGGAGAAACCTCAGAATGGAGTGTGGTAACCAGCGGTGTACCACAGGGATCAGTATTAGGTCCTCTGCTATTCCTAATCTACATTAATGATTTAGATTCTGGTATAGTAAGCAGAATATGGTATAGTAAGTTAAATTTGCAGACGACACAAAAATAGGAGGAGTAGCAAACACTGTAGCACCAGCAAAGGTCATTCAAAATGATCTAGACAAGATTCAGAACTGGGCAGACACATGGCAAATGATATTTAATAGAGAAAGGTATAAGGTACTCCACGCAGGAAATAAAAATTTGCATTATAAATATCATATGGGAGATACTGAAATTAAAGAAGGACTCTATGAAAAAGACCTAGGAGAAATGTCTTCATCTACACAATGTGGGGAAGCTATAAAAAAGGCCAACAAGATGCTCAGATACATTGTGAAAAGTGTTGAATTTAAATCAAGGGAAGTAATGTTAAAACTGTACAATGCATTAGTAAGACCTTATCTTGAATATTGTGTTCAGTTCTGGTCACCTCGCTACAAAAAGTATATTGCTGCTCTAGAAAGAGTGCAAAGAAGAGCGACCAGAATTATTCCGGGTTTAAAAGACATGTCATATGCGGACAGGCTAAAATAATTGAATCTATTCAGTCTTGAACAAAGAAGACTACGCGGCGACCTAATTCAAGCATTCAAAATTCTAAAAGGTATTGACAATGTTGACCCAAGGGACTTTTTTGACTTGAAAAAAGGACCAGGGGCCACAAATGGAGATTAGATAAAGGGGCATTCAGAACAGAAAATAGGAGGCAATTTTTTACACAGAGAATCGTTAGGGTCTGGAACCAACTCCCCAGTAATGTTGTTGAAGCTGACACCCTGGGATCCTTCAAGAAGCTGCTTGATGAGATTCTGGGATCAATAAGCTACTAACATCCAAACGAGCAAGATGGGCCGAATGGCCTCCTTTCGTTTTTGTAAACTTTCTTATGTTCTTATGTAATGTATATTTCATAACTAGTTTCAAAAGAGTAGTCACCCATGTTTCTTTTTTGGCCAGTAGAGTACCAAAATAAACGTTTTGTCTTTCACATTACAGACTAGTTCACTATTCTGACAGATCCTGTTGCACTCAGAAGTGTGAAATGATCTCGCTGTTTTTAGTGAATAAATACAGCCCCTGATGCCGAAATACAGGCTGCATTGTATATTTGCTTACCTGATGCTGTAGACTGCAGATTGAAATGAACAATGACAGCACCCTCTATTGGTATATTGTGTTATCTCTTTACACCAGCAGTTCTGACAGTGTATCATACTGTGTAGCCCTGTATGGACTCTTTGCCAAAGCTTTTGAAGTTAAAATGCATGCTTACGTTAAACCCCTAAAGCCTCTGATATTCAGATCATAAAATGAATAGGAACAGGACTGCCCTGATGGGAAAATAAATTGAGATCAAACTGGATAACATCACACTGTCCCATCTGGAGGAATGAGTCCATGGAAAATGGTCAATTGTATGAACTTGATTTATCTTTTTTTAGAAGCTGACCTCCAAACATTACGCAAGATCTGCTTAAGAATGAGCAGTTGTACAGGCTCTTAAGAATGAGCAGTTGTACAGGCTCTTAAGAATGAGCAGTTGTACAGACTCTTAAGATTGAGCAGTTGTACAGGCTCTTAAGAATGAGCAGTTGTACAGGCTCTTAAGAATGAGCAGTTGTACAGGCTCTTAAGAATGAGCAGTTGTACAGGCTCTTAAGAATGAGCAGTTGTACAGGCTCTTAAGAATGAGCAGTTGTACAGGCTCTTAAGAATGAGCAGTTGTACAGGCTCTTAAGAATGAGCAGTTGTACAGGCTCTTAAGAATGAGCAGTTGTACAGGCTCTTAAGAATGAGCAGTTGTACAGGCTCTTAAGAATGAGCAGTTGTACAGGCTCTTAAGAATGAGCAGTTGTACAGGCTCTTAAGAATGAGCAGTTGTACAGGCTCTTAAGAATGAGCAGTTGTACAGGCTCTTAAGAATGAGCAGTTGTACAGGCTCTTAAGAATGAGCAGTTGTACAGGCTCTTAAGAATGAGCAGTTGTACAGGCTCTTAAGAATGAGCAGTTGTACAGGCTCTTAAGAATGAGCAGTTGTACAGGCTCTTAAGAATGAGCAGTTGTACAGGCTCTTAAGAATGAGCAGTTGTACAGGCTCTTAAGAATGAGCAGTTGTACAGGCTCTTAAGAATGAGCAGTTGTACAGGCTCTTAAGAATGAGCAGTTGTACAGGCTCTTAAGAATGAGCAGTTGTACAGGCTCTTAAGAATGAGCAGTTGTACAGGCTCTTAAGAATGAGCAGTTGTACAGGCTCTTAAGAATGAGCAGTTGTACAGGCTCTTAAGAATGAGCAGTTGTACAGGCTCTTAAGAATGAGCAGTTGTACAGACTCTTAAGAATGAGCAGTTGTACAGGCTCTTAAGAATGAGCAGTTGTACAGGCTCTTAAGAATGAGCATTTGTACAGGCTCTTAAGAATGAGCAGTTGTACAGGCTCTTAAGAATGAGCATTTTTACAGGCTCTTAAGAATGAGCAGTTGTACAGGCTCTTAAGAATGAGCAGTTTTACAGGCTCTTAAGAATGAGCATTTTTACAGGCTCTTAAGAATGAGCATTTTTACAGGCTCTTAAGAATGAGCATTTTTACAGGCTCTTAAGAATGAGCAGTTGTACAGGCTCTTAAGAATGAGCAGTTGTACAGGCTCTTAAGAATGAGCAGTTGTACAGGCTCTTAAGAATGAGCATTTTTACAGGCTCTTAAGAATGAGCAGTTGTACAGGCTCTTAAGAATGAGCAGTTGTACAGGCTCTTAAGAATGAGCAGTTGTACAGGCTCTTAAGAATGAGCAGTTGTACAGGCTCTTAAGAATGAGCAGTTGTACAGGCTCTTAAGAATGAGCATTTTTACAGGCTCTTAAGAATGAGCAGTTGTACAGGCTCTTAAGAATGAGCAGTTGTACAGGCTCTTAAGAATGAGCAGTTGTACAGGCTCTTAAGAATGAGCAGTTGTACAGGCTCTTAAGAATGAGCAGTTGTACAGGCTCTTAAGAATGAGCAGTTGTACAGGCTCTTAAGAATGAGCAGTTGTACAGGCTCTTAAGAATGAGCATTTTTACAGGCTCTTAAGAATGAGCAGTTGTACAGGCTCTTAAGAATGAGCAGTTGTACAGGCTCTTAAGAATGAGCAGTTGTACAGGCTCTTAAGAATGAGCAGTTGTACAGGCTCTTAAGAATGAGCAGTTGTACAGGCTCTTAAGAATGAGCAGTTGTACAGGCTCTTAAGAATGAGCAGTTGTACAGGCTCTTAAGAATGAGCAGTTGTACAGGCTCTTAAGAATGAGCAGTTGTACAGGCTCTTAAGAATGAGCAGTTGTACAGGCTCTTAAGAATGAGCAGTTGTACAGGCTCTTAAGAATGAGCAGTTGTACAGGCTCTTAAGAATGAGCAGTTGTACAGGCTCTTAAGAATGAGCAGTTGTACAGGCTCTTAAGAATGAGCAGTTGTACAGGCTCTTAAGAATGAGCAGTTGTACAGGCTCTTAAGAATGAGCAGTTGTACAGGCTCTTAAGAATGAGCATTTTTACAGGCTCTTAAGAATGAGCAGTTGTACAGGCTCTTAAGAATGAGCAGTTGTACAGGCTCTTAAGAATGAGCAGTTGTACAGGCTCTTAAGAATGAGCATTTGTACAGGCTCTTAAGAATGAGCAGTTGTACAGGCTCTTAAGAATGAGCAGTTGTACAGACTCTTAAGAATGAGCAGTTGTACAGGCTCTTAAGAATGAGCAGTTGTACAGGCTCTTAAGAATGAGCAGTTGTACAGGCTCTTAAGAATGAGCAGTTGTACAGGCTCTTAAGAATGAGCAGTTGTACAGGCTCTTAAGAATGAGCAGTTGTACAGGCTCTTAAGATTGAGCAGTTGTACAGACTCTTAAGAATGAGCAGTTGTACAGACTCTGAAGATTGAGCATTTTTACAGGCTCTTAAGATTGAGCAGTTGTACAGACTTAAGCCTGGTACCAGACCCTCTACTGATGATCATTTGTACCATACTTGTTAAGTACAACACATACACAACACAGGGACTGCATGACTGAAGCAGTGATCACACCGTGTTTGACTTTAACTTTGGTATTTTATAGAGGCACTGAAAGCACGGGTAGAAACTGGAATGCATAACATTCACTCTGTTTTTTGGTAGAAGTAATTAATCAGATTGTATGCATGATGAATGCAGATTCTGAATACGCTCTCACCATAATTTGTTTTGAAAAAAGAATACAGCAACCCTCATGTCAGCAATTCTCTCTCTCTCTCTCTCTCGCTCTCTCTCTCTCTCGCTCTCTCTCTCTCTCTCTCTCGTTCCGTCGGCTCGCTGGTAGCTTCCATTGCTAACTCGCTCTTGTGGTAATTGTGGAATGCAGGTTCACACAAGAGCCTAGTCATAGTGCTTCCCTAGTGACTCTGAGGCATTATGCTAGGCTGCCTGGGCTAATCATTTCAGGCAGCCCATGGAAAACCACTTAAGCCTGCTTCATCCTCTGTTCCACCAATGGAAAAAAAAGTGAACACTCAAAGGGTATAGCTAGCAAACAAAAATACACCCCAGGCAGAGTGCCAGGCTGCTTTTAGAACTCAACGACAGCGAAGACACTGAGTGTGTGAGTGCATCTATCTGTAAAAATACACCCCAGGCAGACTGCCAGGCTGCTTTTAGAACTCAACGACAGCGAAGACACTGAGTGTGTAAGTGTGTGAGTGCGTCTATCTGTTAAAATACACCCCAGGCAAAGAGCCAGGCTGCTTTTAGAACTCAGCGACAGCGAAGACACTGAGTGTGTGAGTGTGTGAGTGCGTCTATCTGTAAAAATACACCCCAGGCAGAGTGCCAGGCTGCTTTTAGAACTCAACGACAGCGAAAACACTGAGTGTGTAAGTGTGTGAGTGCATCTATCTGTAAAAATACACCCCAGGCAAAGAGCCAGGCTGCTTTTAGAACTCAACAACAGCGAAGACACTGAGTGTGTGAGTGTGTGAGTGCGTCTTTCTGTAAAAATACACCCCAGACAGAGCGCCAGGCTGCTTTTAGAACTCAACGGTTTGGCTTTTGAAGATTGCTACAGTAGCCACAGCCCTGCAGGGCCACTGAGTGTAAGTGTGTCTATCTGTGTGGATACAGTTTTAGATCTAAAAGCTCAAAAATCAACTTGTGGGATTCAAAAACTGGATAGATTAAAGCTCAACCTTTAGTGTAGGTAAGTTTTTACAGGTTTTATGTGTGTGTGTGTAATATATATATATATATATATATATATATATATATATATATATATATATATATATATATATATATATGCAGTATGCCTCAGTCCTGTCTGTGCTGTAGAGTGCAATGTTCTATGAAATCTTCACTGAGATGAAGTTGCTTTGTCTAAAATTGCTTAGTTTTTTTTTTTTTTGTCAGTTTCCTTTCATCTGTCACCAGTGCATTACATCATCTTCTTTATGTGTTCCGTGTTTCCTAAGATTGAATTTAGTGATGCTTTAGGTTGGGTAAACTGACCTATAACGTACTGTGATTGTTTGTGACCCTTTTATACACTTTTGTTGTTAATAAAACAAAAGTAGTTATAAAACATGCACATGCGCTAGAGCAAAGTTTGGTATTTGCAGGTATTGATGTTATTTTTGATGTGCTGATGAGATGATTTTATACACAGTAGCTGTATCTATTAGCATGCACTGGAATGTCTAGGTCTTCACGCCACCCTGTCGCTATGCAATTACAGAACATCTGTGCAGTGCCTCAGTCCTGTCTGATAACATTCTACAGAAGGTCTGTGCAGTATGCTTCAGTCCTGTCTGATAACATTCTACAGAAGGTCTGTGCAGTATGCTTCAGTCCTGTCTGATAACATTCTACAGAAGGTCTGTGCAGTATGCTTCAGTCCTGTCTGATAACATTCTACAGAAGGTCTGTGCAGTATGCTTCAGTCCTGTCTGATAACATTCTACAGAAGGTCTGTGCAGTATGCTTCAGTCCTGTCTGATAACATTCTACAGAAGGTCTGTGCAGTATGCTTCAGTCCTGTCTGATAACATTCTACAGAAGGTCTGTGCAGTATGCTTCAGTCCTGTCTGATAACATTCTACAGAAGGTCTGTGCAGTATGCTTCAGTCCTGTCTGATAACATTCTACAGAAGGTCTGTGCAGTATGCTTCAGTCCTGTCTGATAACATTCTACAGAAGGTCTGTGCAGTATGCTTCAGTCCTGTCTGACATTCTACAGAAGGTCTGTGCAGTATGCCTCAGTCCTGTCTGACATTCTACAGAAGGTCTGTGCAGTATGCTTCAGTCCTGTCTGATAACATTCTACAGAAGGTCTGTGCAGTATGCTTCAGTCCTGTCTGATAACATTCTACAGAAGGTCTGTGCAGTATGCCTCAGTCCTGTCTGATAACATTCTACAGAAGGTCTGTGCAGTATGCTTCAGTCCTGTCTGATAACATTCTACAGAAGGTCTGTGCAGTATGCTTCAGTCCTGTCTGATAACATTCTACAGAAGGTCTGTGCAGTATGCTTCAGTCCTGTCTGATAACATTCTACAGAAGGTCTGTGCAGTATGCTTCAGTCCTGTCTGATAACATTCTACAGAAGGTCTGTGCAGTATGCTTCAGTCCTGTCTGATAACATTCTACAGAAGGTCTGTGCAGTATGCTTCAGTCCTGTCTGATAACATTCTACAGAAGGTCTGTGCAGTATGCTTCAGTCCTGTCTGATAACATTCTACAGAAGGTCTGTGCAGTATGCTTCAGTCCTGTCTGATAACATTCTACAGAAGGTCTGTGCAGTATGCTTCAGTCCTGTCTGATAACATTCTACAGAAGGTCTGTGCAGTATGCCTCAGTCCTGTCTGATAACATTCTACAGAAGGTCTGTGCAGTATGCTTCAGTCCTGTCTGATAACATTCTACAGAAGGTCTGTGCAGTATGCCTCAGTCCTATCTGACATTCTACAGAAGGTCTGTGCAGTATGCCTCAGTCCTATCTGACATTCTACAGAAGGTCTGTGCAGTATGCTTCAGTCCTGTCTGATAACATTCTACAGAAGGTCTGTGCAGTATGCCTCAGTCCTATCTGACATTCTACAGAAGGTCTGTGCAGTATGCTTCAGTCCTGTCTGATAACATTCTACAGAAGGTCTGTGCAGTATGCTTCAGTCCTGTCTGACATTCTACAGAAGGTCTGTGCAGTATGCTTCAGTCCTGTCTGACATTCTACAGAAGGTCTGTGCAGTATGCCTCAGTCCTGTCTGATAACATTCTACAGAAGGTCTGTGCAGTATGCCTCAGTCCTGTCTGATAACATTCTACAGAAGGTCTGTGCAGTATGCTTCAGTCCTGTCTGATAACATTCTACAGAAGGTCTGTGCAGTATGCCTCAGTCCTGTCTGATAACATTCTACAGAAGGTCTGTGCAGTATGCTTCAGTCCTGTCTGATAACATTCTACAGAAGGTCTGTGCAGTATGCTTCAGTCCTGTCTGATAACATTCTACAGAAGGTCTGTGCAGTATGCTTCAGTCCTGTCTGATAACATTCTACAGAAGGTCTGTGCAGTATGCTTCAGTCCTGTCTGATAACATTCTACAGAAGGTCTGTGCAGTATGCCTCAGTCCTGTCTGACATTCTACAGAAGGTCTGTGCAGTATGCCTCAGTCCTGTCTGACATTCTACAGAAGGTCTGTGCAGTATGCCTCAGTCCTGTCTGATGACATTCTACAGAAGGTCTGTGCAATATGCCTCAGTCCTGTCTGATAACATTCTACAGAAGGTCTGTGCAATATGCCTCAGTCCTGTCTGATGACATTCTACAGAAGGTCTGTGCAGTATGCCTCAGTCCTGTCTGACATTCTACAGAAGGTACATTCTACACTGAACAAAAATATAAACGTAACATGCAACAATTTCAAAGATTTTACTGAGTTACAGTTCATATAAGGAAATCAATCAATTGAAATAAATTCATTAGACCCTAATCTATGGATTTCACATGACTCGGAATACAGACAAGCATCTGTTGGTCACAGTTATCTTAAAAAAAAAAAAAAAAAAAAGGTAGGGGCGTGGATCAGAAAACCAGTCAGTATCTGGTGTGACAACTATTTGCCTCATGTATCGCGACACATGAGGTTGATCAGGCTGTTGATTGTGGCATGTGGAATGTTGTCCCACTCCTCTTCAATGGCTGTGAGAAGTTGCTGGATACTGATGGGAACTGGAACACGTTGTCGTACACGTCAATCCAGAGCATCCCAAACATGCTCAGTGGGTGACGTGTCTGGTGAGTGTGCAGGCCATGGAAGAACTGGGACATTTTCAGCTTCCAGGGATTGTGTACAGATCCTTGTAACATGGGGCCGTGCATTATCATGCTGAAACACGAGGTGATGACGGCAGATGAATGGCACGACAATGGGCCTCAGGATGTTGTCACGGTATCTCTGTGCAATCAAATTGCCATCGATAAAATGCAATTTTGTTTGTTGTCCGTAGCTTATGCCTGCCCATACCATAACCCCACCGCCACCATGGGGCATTCTGTTCACAACATTGGCATCAGCAAACCACTCGCCCACACAACGCCATACACTCGGTCTGCCATCTGCCCGGTACAGTTGAAACGGATTAATCCGTGAAGAGCACACTTCTCCAGCATGCCAGTGGCCATCGAAGGTGAGCCTTTGCCCACTGAATTCAGTTACGACGCCGAACTGCAGTTAGGTCAAGACCCTGGTGAGAACGACAAGCACGCAGATGAGCTTTCCTGAGACGGTTTCTGACAGTTTGTGCAGAAATTCTTCGGTTGTGCAAACCCACAGTTTCTTCAGCTGTCTGAGTCGCTGGTCTCAGACGATCCCGCTGGTAAAGAAGCTGGATGTGGAGGTCCTGGGCTGGCGTGGTTACACGTGGTCTGCTGTTGTGAGGCCGGTTGGACGTACTGCCAAATTCTCTAAAACGACGTTGGAGGCGGCTTATGACAGAGAAATGAACATTCATGAACATGAACATGAACATGTTCAACAGCCCTGGTGGACATTCCTGCAGTCAGCATACCAATTGCATGCTCCCTCAAAACTGGAGACATCTGTAGTATTGTGTTGTGTGACAAAACTGCACATTTTATTGTCCCCAGCACAAGGTGCACCTGTGTAATGATCTTGCTGTTTAATCAGCTTCTTGATATGCCATACCTGTGAGGTGGATGGATTATCTTGGCAAAGGAGAAATGCTCACTAACAGGGATGTAAACAAATTTGTGCACGAAATGTGAGAGAAATAAGCTTTTTGTGGGTATGGAAAATTTCTAGGATCTTTTATTTCAGCTCATGAAACATGGGAGCAACACTTTACATGTTGCGTTTATATTTTTGTTCAGTGTATATACCCAGCTGTCAGATTGGAATGACTCCTTGACAGTGAGGTTTGCATTAGTCTCAGAGTAATGGGGAAGTACATGCTTATTTTTGCTCTGGTGCTGTTTCTGATATTAAATCTTTTTAAAAAAAATGTATGTGCATTACCCCTCTTGGGTAGCCTGTCTAAAATGACACTATATCCAATGGAATATTACTTTGTCTAGGACTCGAGGATACAACAGTAATAAATGCCCTGGTTTCAGTCATACAGTAAAGCTGTAGAAGAGTTAGGTTTTAAAAACCAGCCCTCCTCTTCTTTATTACAAGACCATGGTGCCTCCGTTCAGCTCACAAAGGATGTGTGTGTGTGTGTGATTGTGTTTAGTTAAATGAGAAGCACTAACTGCATAGCAGTCAAACGAGGGCTGTCATCCCTTGAGTATTTCTTCCTTATTTTTTTAAATTATGATAGTTTAAAGTAGGCACTGTTGAGTCTTAACCACAGAGAGTGCTAGTGCTGAACTATCCTGTGTTGACTTGTCTAGTAGAAAAGGTGAGTCATTTTGCATTACTGAGCTGCAGAGGAGCTTGGTAAGCAATGTTCTTCCTCAGTGTGTTTTGCATTACTGAGCTGCAGAGGAGCTTGGTAAGCAATGTTCTTCCTCAGTTTGTTTTGCATTACTGAGCTGCAGAGGAGCTTGGTAAGCAATGTTCTTCCTCAGTGTGTTTTGCATTACTGAGCTGCAGAGGAGCTTGGTAAGCAATGTTCTTGTTTGAAAAGCATGATGATTTTGAGAAGAATAAACCAATTCTAATGGTGTAAACTAGCAAGAAAAAAAAATGCTGAAACAAAATATCGAAATATAGATTGTTTTACTGCCTTGTATATAAATTCAGATTATGGGGGGGGGGGGATCTAAATGTTTTGTTTTGGTAATAATTCAATTTCAGTTTTTAGAATATTGATCGAAGTTCTATATGAATTCAGAAGTCCTAAAAGTATAATGAAATGCCCTGAGTACAATGTTATTGTTTTGTATGCTGAACAAATAGCATCACTACTATAACTCCTGTCTTCTGTCTACCAGAACACTACTTCAATTGCAACGTCATGCAAACAAGCACAATCATCAGAAGTACTAAACACCGGTGTGCTGAAACCATGTCATATCCCTCGGCATTCCATTGATGATCTGATGTTAATCTGAGGGAATGCCAAGGGTTAAAAATAAACGTGGGGCAAGTGAAGTTGCTTTAAAAACATTCCCAAACCCATCAGCTTTCATTTAATCTGGTGTGTCAAGGAACTTAAGTGTAGTTGCTTTAAAAACATTCCCAAACCCATCAGCTTTCATTTAATCTGGTGTGTCAAGGAACTTAAGTGTGGCCTCTTTGTGAACCGTATTCCCAGCAGAAAGCACAGTTCAGTACAATTGAATACAGGACTGATGATCACGCCTCTTCTTTTGTTTGTTTGCTTTTGCAGATGAGTTCCGGAGAGTTAGATTACTTTATCAAGGAAGCAAAGTGCAGTTCTGAAGACCTTGCAGATGAGTGGGATTCCAGACCTTTCCAGAGTGCGGTTCTGAAGACCTTGCAGATGAGTGGGATTCCAGACCTTTCCAGAGTGCAGTTCTGAAGACCTTGCAGATGAGTGGGATTCCAGACCATTCGAGGGTGCAGTTCTGAAGACCACGCAGATGAGTGGGATTCCAGACCTTTCCAGAGTGCAGTTCTGAAGACCTTGTAGATGAGTGGGATTCCAGACCTTTCCAGAGTGCAATTCTGAAGACCTTGTAGATGAGTGGGATTCCAGACCTTTCCAGAGTGCAGTTCTGAAGACCCTGCAGATGAGTGGGATTACAGACCTTTCCAGAGTGCAATTCTGAAGACCATGCAGATGAGTGGGATTCCAGACCTTTCCAGAGTGCAGTTCTGAAGACCACGCAGATGAGTGGGATTCCAGACCTTTCCAGAATGCAGTTCTGAAGACCTTGTAGATGAGTGGGATTCCAGACCTTTCCAGGGTGCAGTTCTGAAGATCATGCAGATGAGTGGGATTGCAGACCTTTCCAGAGTGCAGTTCTGAAGACCCTGCAGATGAGTGGGATTACAGACCTTTCCAGAGTGCAATTCTGAAGACCTTGTAGATGAGTGGGATTCCAGACCTTTCCAGGGTGCAGTTCTGAAGATCATGCAGATGAGTGGGATTGCAGACCTTTCCAGAGTGCAGTTCTGAAGACCCTGCAGATGAGTGGGATTACAGACCTTTCCAGAGTGCAATTCTGAAGACCTTGTAGATGAGTGGGATTCCAGACCTTTCCAGGGTGCAGTTCTGAAGACCACGCAGATGAGTGGGATTCCAGACCTTTTCAGACCTTTCCAGAGTTAACTGTTCAATTGGTAAGAGCGAAATAGGTACTGAACACAGATATTCACATATCAATAATTACAATGCGCCGCACCTACAGTTCTCAAACAGCTGTTTCCAAGCCGATGTTGGTTAACATATTATAGTTAACATGCCCTTATTAACCTTCATGCATGGAATATTGAAAATACCTGAAAAAAAAAATATTTGAAGTAGTTTTGTACACATGTTCTGTTGTCAATTCAATGCTTGTTGTCTTTCTATTCCTTAAGGATATTATCTTTAAGTATTGTCATCCTTGTTAGGCAGCTTTCTGGGTCTTCCAGTCCTGGGTTTGTCAATTACAGAGATGGTTCTCTGTACTTCTTGATTATGCTTCGGGTACCACACCTTGAAAATCGAGTGATGCAAGGTTGTTATAATAGTAGAAAACACTAGTGGAGGCTTTGAGTAAATTGTTGATGATCATAGTGCATCAGAGTAGAAAAATGCAACATGTCTAAGACTTTTGCACAACAGTGTGCCTTGCTAATAAATGTTGTGTTACCACTGTAATTAACTAACAATTTACATGATCCACAGACAAAATGTAGTTAACATTTTTTGTCCCTCCTTTTTTCCAGATTAAAATGGGGAACTCTGAAAGCCAATACAGCATTCAGGGGTGTAAAAACCATCGCCTTGTTGTACCTGGCAAGCAGAAGCCTTGCTCCCTACGAGTTCGAAGTGTCCATGCCAAAGATGAACAGTCTCGCTCTGCACACAGCTGGGGACACGCTTCCGGTTATAAGACTCGAGCGCAGGCCAGGAGCTGCCTTTCACAGCACAAAAGCAGCCAACCATACTCCGCCCGCCACTACGACTGCATGACCAAGGGCAGTCAAAACAGTGCCAATGTCAAGCCCAGAGACTGCAACCCTGGGAATAACTTTAGGTTTGTGCCTGAGAGCAGCTTCCTCTACACTGGGTATGATGCGCAGAGCAGCCACAGCACAGCCAATGAGTGCAATGACCATGTTGCGAATGAGAAGGAGTCCCTGTCGGACATGGTGGAAGACAAAAGCAGTCCGAAAGTGCTCATTAAAACACTGGGGAAGTTTGACGGCAGTCTGAGAGTGGAGTTCACCAACAGTAACAACAACAACACAATCCCCGTCGACGACTCTGATGGACCGGTCCAGCTGTTAAAATACTCCCCTACTCTCGAGTCAACACCCAGTAGTTCAGGTATCTCAAGAAGGCAGAGCCCTAGCCCTGGAGACTCCGGGCTCAGAACCAGTAAGGGAAGCTCGTTGAGCTCTGAGAGTTCATGGTATGATTCTCCGTGGGGGAACGACGCTGCTGATCTCAATGACACGGACCACCCCAACTCCTCCAGCAGGACTGCAGACACAAGCCTGGGAGATGCAGTCCTACAGAACCAGCAGAGGTTGTTTGAACAGCGGGCAACTCCTGTATCCCTACAGGATCTCTTTAGGGATGCAATCACTGCAGAGAAGGGTCTTTCACCAGAGTCCCTGAATGCCCCAAGAAGAAAGATGCGGGCCTCGCTAGCCCCGGATGTGGAGGTGGCGTCTGACTCGGAGGGTCTGGGCAGCATGCAGTACTCCTCCTACACGCTGCCTTGTCGTAAGTCCAAGTCCATTGTGGAGGGCAGTGCCAAGAGAGACACCTTGAAGAGCAAAATGAGGCGCATCAGTGACTGGACTGGAAGCCTGACCAGAAAGAAGAGAAAGCTGCAGGTGAGACACCTACATGTTCTCTTTTCACCTTCTTTAATATTGTCCTTCTTACACCTAAAGAAACACAGAAAAAAGGGAAGAGAGAAGTTCTTTAAATATTACAAGAAATGCATTAAGAAAACACATTGTGCTAATTATTTGTCTTGGAGTCCTTGCATTGGCTGCCTGTTAGGTTTCAAGTGGATTTTAAAATCCTTCTCTTGACCTACAAGGCTCTCCATGCGCTGGCTCCGCTTTATTTGTCAGATCTTTTAACCTTTTACACACCCACTCGCAACCTCCACTCCACCGGTCTTAAGAACATAAGAACATAAGAACATAAGAAAGTTTACAAACGAGAGGAGGCCATTCGGCCCATCTTGCTCGTTTGGTTGTTAGTAGCTTATTGATCCCAAAATCTCATCAAGCAGCTTCTTGAAGGATCCCAGGGTGTCAGCTTCAACAACATTACTGGGGAGTTGATTCCAGACCCTCACAATTCTCTGTGTAAAAAAGTGTCTCCTATTTTCTGTTCTGAATGCCCCTTTTTCTAAACTCCATTTGTGACCCCTGGTACTTGTTTCTTTTTTCAGGCTGAAAAAGTCCCTTGCGTCGACACTGTCAATACCTTTTAGAATTTTGAATGCTTGAATTAGGTCGCCACGTAGTCTTCTTTGTTCAAGACTGAACAGATTCAATTCTTTTAGCCTGTCTGCATATGACATGCCTTTTAAGCCCTTTTAAGCGAGGTGACCAGAACTGCACACAATATTCAAGATGAGGTCTTACTAGTGCATTGTACAGTTTTAACATTACTTCCCTTGATTTAAATTCAACACTTTTCACAATGTATCCGAGCATCTTGTTAGCCTTTTTTATAGCTTCCCCACATTGTCTAGATGAAGACATTTCTGAGTCAACAAAAACTCCTAGGTCTTTTTCATAGATTCCTTCTCCAATTTCAATATCTCCCATATGATATTTATAATGTACATTTTTATTTCCTGCGTGCAGTACCTTACACTTTTCTCTATTAAATGTCATTTGCCATGTGTCTGCCCAGTTCTGAATCTTGTCTAGATCATTTTGAATGACCTTTGCTGCTGCAACAGTGTTTGCCACTCCTCCTACTTTTGTGTCGTCTGAAAATTTAACAAGTTTGCTTACTATACCAGAATCTAAATCATTAATGTAGATTAGGAATAGCAGAGGACCTAATACTGATCCCTGTGGTACACCGCTGGTTACCACACTCCATTCTGAGGTTTTTCCTCTAATCAGTACTTTCTGTTTTCTACATGTTAACCACTCCCTAATCCATGTACATGTGTTTCCTTGAATCCCAACTGCGTTCAGTTTGAGAATTAATCTTTTGTGCGGGACTTTGTCAAAAGCTTTCTGGAAATCTAAATAAACCATGTCATATGCTTTGCAATTATCCATTATCGATGTTGCATCCTCAAAAAAATCAAGCAAGTTAGTTAGGCACGATCTCCCTTTCCTAAAACCATGTTGACTGTCTCCCAGTACCCTGTTACCATATAGGTAATTTTCCATTTTGGATCTTATTATAGTTTCCATAAGTTTGCATATAATAGAAGCCAGGCTTACTGGTCTGTAGTTACCTGGTTCAGTTTTGTTTCCCTTTTTGTGGATCGGTATTACGTTTGCAATTTTCCAGTCTGTCAGTACCACCCCTGTGTCAAGAGACTGCTGCATGATCTTGGTTAGCGGTTTGTAAATTACTTCTTTCATTTCTTTGAGTACTACTGGGAGGATCTCATCCGGCCCAGGGGATTTGTTTATTTTAAGAGCTCCTAGTCCCTTTAACACTTCTGCCTCAGTTATGCTAAAGTTATTTAAAACTGGATAGGAACTGGATGACATGTGGGGCATGTTGTCAGTATCTTCCTTTGTAAAAACTTGTGAAAAGTAATCATTTAACATATTTGCTATTTTTTTTTCTTCCTCTACGATTTTGCCATTTGTATCTCTTAAACATTTAATCTCCTCTTTGAATGTTCTCTTGCTGTTGTAATATTGGAAAAACATTTTGGAATTGGTTTTAGCTCCCTTAGCAATGTTTATTTCTATTTCTCTCTTGGCCTTTCTAACTTCCTTTTTGACTTGCGTTTGCAGTTCTGTGTACTCTTTCTGCGTACTTTCTTTCGCTGAATATTTTTTTTTAGTTAGACTGCTGTGTGTCCCTTCTGCTCGCCTGCGCTTATGGGCTGCTGCTACTATGACTACTACTACTACTAATGAACATTATTTGCCCCTAGAAATCAGAGTCTAATTTTCAAGGGTGTACAATAAATACATTTTGAGGTTCCTGTGTTCAAACTGCAGAATTGGGGGACTGCTGAAGATGGCTAAGCAAAAGAAGCAGGCAGAAACATCTTTACCCCCATGTTTCTGTGATGCAAACTTCCATGTTTTAGAAATAAAGACCATGGAGGTTGAATGTGGTAAACATGTAAAACTGCAAGACGTGTGAAACGTGTTCGTACTACCCAGGGTGAAGCACGACTGGGTGTTTCAAATAATGCATGCCTATATAAAAAGTTTCTCGTGTTTTGTGGTTTCTAAAAACAATACTTACTTTCTTTTTGTCAAACTTATTTGTTTTTTTAAGCATAGATATGTGTTTTTATATCCTCCTAACAATATCCTCATTTATTCAGGATGCTGAGGACTAACACCATCTAAAGATAGACCTGTGTGTGACTTCCCTGTGTTAAGCAGTATGGTGTATTTTTCTAGTGCGGGCCGCTTCTCCCTAGTCCCATGTGTGGGTAGTACAGACAGGTTTCACGCTGCAGGGGACTTCATTTCTGGCATGTAAGGATGCTTGGCAAACGCAAACTTAATTTCCCTGCTCGTTAGGGAGGCTAAAGAGGAAGTGATAAGTTGACAGCTTTTTGGCCAGACCGGCCTGGCTAATGTATACAGTGGTAGTACGGCACATTTGATGAAAATGAAACACTGTCCCATGTACCGACCACATGCCCCTTCTGGACGAGGAGGACCACAGGGCTTTGAAACCACACTGACGATGCTGCACTAGACACTGAGGTGGAAAGAACTGGAAAGCAGAGTTCTAACAGGGTGGACACTGTTGACGATCCTACTATGAACAGGCAAGGGGACATTTTTAGGACTGCTGTACTTGCCAGGGTAAGCAGAGAGGCTACCAAGAAGACTCCCTTCCATCACAATATTCTTCTGATTCCCAAACTGAGGATAGGTTGCTTTTGAGGGGAGGGGGATTGGTTTATTAAAATAATAATAATAATAATAATAATAATAATAATAATAATAATAATAATAATAATAATAATAATAATAATAATAATAATGCTTTCTAGTCTTTCTTGTATGATGCTCATGTCTCTATTCCTGTTTCAGTTTTTGCCTTTAACACGCCTCATGTGTGGGTTGTTATTGGGTCTCCCTATACAGTATGCACAGTGTGCTTTGGATTAAGCCAACAGCTCTGTTGATTTGCTGGTTTGTTTGTGTGGGGATGGACAGGTGCTGCTCTGCCCTTCTTGCTTTAACCCTGATTTAATATTTGGGTTGGTGTTTTGCTGGTTTGGGAAATGGCAAACCGGAAGGGGTTACTGGAAAAAAAAAAGATTGTGGTGCATTTGTAAGCAGTTTTAACATGAAACAGTTTCATTGTCTGTCTGAATCACAGGTTGGTTGTCTTTTGTGTTTCATGTGCAGTAAGGAAGAGTGGATGTTTTTGTTGTTTGACTTGATCAAAGCGATTCTTTTGAAGTTGCTGGAGACACAGGGAAGTGTTATTTGCTCTGTCAGGCTTTAGATCTTGGTTCAGTTTCATAGCATTAATGAGAAAATTGCATTAGAATGTTTGATGCAACGTTTTACTGAAGACTAAATTAATTATAGTCTTATAATTCTGTCTAGTATTTCAATAACGTGTTCATACCAGATTCAAACCCGTACTGTGCTGTGTAGTTTTTGTTTGGTCTGACTAAATCAACGAAACCTGTTTCCAGGAGCCGAAGTGTAAGCAGGCGAGCGAGTGCTTTGACAGTGGGATTGATGGCTTCACTACAGACACCAGCTCTCCCTCCCAGGTGTCCAGCTTGCTGTGGCCCCCCAGCTCAGGCCACGCCCTGCCACCGCGCAGCGAGTCCAGCCACGCCCTTCACAGCGACGCCCTGCGGCAAAACATCTACGAGAACTTCATGAGGGAGCTGGAGACGGGGCGCTGCGGCAGCGAGACGGAGACGGAGACGAGCAGCGAGTCTCTGGGCTCCCGGGAGCAGCTGGACCTGCTCTTCCAGAAGGAGCAGGGGGTGGTGCGCAAAGCCGGCTGGCTCTTCTTCAAGCCCCTCGTCACTCTGCACAAGGATAAAAAGCTGGAGCTGGCCCCGCGGCGTAAGTGGAAGCAGTACTGGGTGACTCTGAAAGGTAAGCTTTAAACAAAGGACGAGAATCAATGACCATGTTCACCCTGACTGTCTCCCAAACTCCCTCACTCATTCAACACATTGGACATTTGTTTTCAAATTTTAATGTGCACAAAACTTAATTTAAGAATATGTAGTAATATTTAAAGAAATTATTTCAGAAACATTTTGACAGCCTTTCTCACTGTCTTCAAGTTCCTGCTAGGCTATAAGAATGTCTAATACTATACAGTAAGTGTGATTTCAACAGTTATGACAGCTGCCTGAGTGCCCTGATAAATACATGTTATTACAGGAAGCACTGCATTAGATTGCAATGACCTAATTAGGTGGTAATTAGTCTTACAAAAAAGAAATGTAACTTTTTACTTCCAATAGTTAAACTGAGAACTGTTTTAATCCAATCTTTAGGACAAAATAGCAAAGCCCTGTGTTAAATTATTTGGTAAGGTTCATAGACCCAACAAATAATACATGTACTCATCACGAAGAATGCAGATCACTCATTTCTAACAAAAAATCAGCAGTGTTGTTTTAAGGGTTTCAGTTTGTTGTGTAATGCATTTGATGGCCATGCTAGCAGGTGTACTACAGTACTGGATTTCATGTGTTTCTCCTGTTCTGTATTGATGAATATAGTAATTATAGAGGAATATTCTGCTTATTATATTATAACTGATCATGTCTGCTTTGGTTGTTTTAGCTGAGTTGGTGAGTATTTATTTTGATTAATTATACTACCTTTTTTTAGGGGAAAAACATGTGCCATTTACTTGCTTAGGAATTCCTTCCTGTTTGGCATGCCCAGAGACCCTCACTGCATGCTTCTCTCGTCATTCAGGCTGCACCTTGCTGTTTTATGAAACCTATGGGAAGAATTCTATGGAGCAAGACTTTTCCCCGTGCTACGCCCTCTTTGCTGAAGACAGCATAGTGCAGTCTGTTCCTGAGCACCCGAAGAAAGAGAACGTCTTCTGCTTTAGCAATGCCTTCGGAGATGCCTACCTCTTTCAGGTTTTAACTTTCTCTTTTGTTCGCTTCCCAGTACTTGCTGAAGCACTTGCTTGTCAGCCTAAAGTCACGCTCGACAATTGTATTCTAAGCTGTTTTTTTCCACAGGATAACGCATCCATTTCAAAATGTACCACATGTTCTAGTCAACAGCGCTTTATATTGCAGTGTTGAAGTTTGTTAAAGTTGAGCTCTGAGAATTGGCCCCCACTAAGCCACTAAAAGCACTTTTTTACAGAACATGTCTTTTCTTGTAGGCTCCCCCATCCAAGTACAGGCCTGTCCTCACTGTAAAGATCATATGCCAGTCTGATGCAGCCTCTTGGAACGGAGAGTTTAGTTGATACTTTTGCATTCCTTCTTCGGCATTCCGAAAGCATTAGGGCTGACATAGTTTCCCTTCTTCAAAATAGAAGCTGAGTCCAGTCCTTATGTCAACACCTATGTGTTTTGAGCTCTGTTTAGCAACACAAGTTGTGCCTTGTTAAAGCTATTGAATTGTCTTTATTTTATTAATTGTGTCATTGATTCGATATAGCGGTTGAGTCACATAAGATTTAGAACCAAATAAAAATAGATAGTAAACATTGTCTCGGTTTTATGTGCAAACTAAGTGTCTACTTTTCTATGTCTGTCTGGTAGGCTACAAGCCAAACAGACATGGAAAACTGGGTGACTGCGATTCATTCCGCCAGCGCCTCATTGTTTGCAAAGAAACAAGGAAAAGAGGAAACGGTGCGATTGTTGAGGAGCCAGACGAGGAGCCTCGTCCAGAAGATTGACATGGACAGCAAGATGAGAAAGATGGGAGAGCTGCAGCTCGCCACTGTGAGGGACCCCAAGAACAGGAAAGCCATTGAGAACCAGGTACGAAACATGAGGAGAATGAAAAGCCATTGAGAACCAGGTATGAAGCATGAGGAGAATGGAAAGCCATTGAGAACCAGGTATGAAACATGAGGAGAATGGAAAGCCATTGAGAACCAGGTATGAAGCATGAGGAGAATGGAAAGCCATTGAGAACCAGGTATGAAACATGAGGAGAATGGAAAGCCATTGAGAACCAGGTATGAAACATGAGGAGAATGGAAAGCCATTGAGAACCAGGTATGACACATGAGGAGAATGTAAGCCTGGCAGCACAGATCACCTTTTCATCACAGTATCACTCCACATTGTAAACCTGACAGCACACATCTCCCTTTCATCACAGTATCACTCCACATTGTAAACCTGACAGCACACATCTCCCTTTCATCACAGTGTCACTCCACATTGTAAACCTGACAGCACACATCTCCCTTTCATCACAGTGTCACTCCACATTGTAAACCTGACAGCACACATCTCCCTTTCATCACAGTGTCACTCCACATTGTAAACCTGACAGCACACATCTCCCTTTCATCACAGTGTCACTCCACATTGTAAACCTGACAGCACACATCTCCCTTTCATCACAGTATCACTCCACATTGTAAACCTGACAGCACACATCTCCCTTTCATCACAGTGTCACTCCACATTGTAAACCTGACAGCACACATCTCCCTTTCATCACAGTATCACTCCACATTGTAAACCTGACAGCACACATCTCCCTTTCATCACAGTATCACTCCACATTGTAAACCTGACAGCACACATCTCCCTTTCATCACAGTATCACTCCACATTGTAAACCTGACAGCACACATCTCCCTTTCATCACAGTATCACTCCACATACTGTAGCACAGTGTAAATGTGTTTTAATAAATATCTATCATACCACACCGTGTGTGTTTCAAGTACAGTAATGGCATGTTGTTAGTAGCGGGGCTCATCCATTTTTGACTTCCATGAGAATAAATGATTCGTTTGGTGATGCTGTATTAATATTTAGCAACCCTCTAAACACACAAACTCCAGGATTTTTTTGTTTATAAGGCTTTAAAAACTAAACAGCCTTATGTTCTGTTTTCATATTGACTAAAGCAGCGTTTCGTATCTTGTATCTACAGCCGTTGTTTAGCAATCAGCCAGTCTGCGAAATCACACAGGATCAGGTAATGTTGAAAAATTTCAACATTTGCTGCATGGTCGGAGTGAAGCTTCACAGCTTTTATAGCTGTATGCGCCTGACGTGTCACATTCAGAAGCACGAACCAGCCCATAGTGTGCATGTGTCATCAGTGTGCAGTGTATAAACTTTCCAAGTGCAAGTCTGCTGCATCTCCCAGAACCGAGTAAGGTCAGCCCTAGGAGTGCATGTCCAGGAGGCACACTGTCACCACACGATGCATTCGGCTTGGATTCCAGATATCTCTGGCCTTTACTCCAAGATGATCAGCTTTCAAAGCATTTGAGACCGAAGACAAAACCAGATGAAATCAGGGATTTGCCTCAAGCTCCATTCTTCTGCAAGTGTCCGAGCCAGATTGTCCACGATGTGCTCTGACGTCAACGGTCCCTTTACAAAATTAATTGACAGTTTGGCGAAATAAGAGTAAAGGTATTTCTGCTGGCTCTGCCCCTTTTCTCACTTTCACTTTGAACTTCTTTCTGTGCATGACTTGTATGATTATTTTTACTTGTGTTGTTGAAAATGAGTTGTTGCACATCTTTGTACACGATGCAGGCCTTCACTGGAAGCAAAGCAGCCTCTTCCTGTCCATGTTGAGAGATGAAACGCTTTCACATACCTCCTCCCCCTGTCCGTGTTGAGAGATGAAACGCTTTCACACCTCTTCCCCATGTCCATGTTGAGAGATGAAATGCTTTCACCCCCCTCCTCCCTCTGTCCATATTGAGAGACTCCCCTGTACTTGATAGTCAATTAAACACTCAAAACAATGTGATCCAGTAGCATTGTGCAGATGGGTGCTATATGCAGCACCTGAGTGAGGCTGAAATGCATCGACAAATGTCGACAAACGTTCAGCTCGACAAATGTCTTGGAAGGAAACACTAAGAAAAGTGCACATGGTACCAGTGTATCATTTGTTACAGGGATAGTCTGCTAGTAAGAAATGTACAGAATGAGCAAAATACAATATTGGATTATAAATGCTTTTATATTGCACACTGTTCGGTGGGCTTAACACAGAACTCCTGTAGGAGCAAAAATGAATAAAGTCAAGAAGAAAAACCCTTTCAACTAAGTGCCTTCTCATCAGAGAAATGTGATGTAGCATGTTTTTAAGTGTTCTTGTAGCATCTCAAACATGCATTACGCATCCTTGAAGAGAGCTAATGGAGCTGCAGAAAAAAGAACAGCTTGTACTCTTCCAGAGACTCAAATTGATTCCAGACTTCTCTGTGGCTGCTTTCAGAACCCTGTGGAGTTCCCTGGAACTCCTGCTTGAAGTGCTATTAGTCTGACGCTGTGATTGCCAGTGTTCTTTCAGTTAATATACCTGCATTTGGGTGGCAAAATACAATGTGGTTACAATATAATTGCACTGAGCCTTTTTAACCCTGAAGTTCCATATTACTGTAAGTGTGATCAGTGGCATCATAAAGTGGGAAATGCAGTGTTTGTTGAACATTTCGTTACATATCAAGGACAGTTTCTAAATGCTGTGAATAAACAGTTTAAAACCTATGACTTTAGGCATTCACGGTTTTGTATGTTGTAAGGCATTTAACAACAAATGGCATATGGTGCACTACAGTACTGCATGGCATTTTCAGTGTCTCTCGGAATAATGATTTTGAACATTTTATTTACCCATCTACCTTTAGTAAATGGCATTCTTTGTGCTGTGCTGTCAGTCACATTGTGTCTAATACACACAGTGCTGTGCTGTGTCAGTCACATGGTATTTAATACACAAAATGTTGTGTTGTTGTGTCAGTCACATGGTGTTCAATACACACAGTGCTGTGTTGTTATGTCAGTCACATGGTGTTTAATACACACAATGCTGTGTTGTTGTGTCAGTCACATGGTGTTCAATACACACAATGCTGTGTTGTGTCAGTCACATGGTGTTTAATACACAGTGCTGTGTTGTTGTGTCAGACACATGGTGTTTAATACACATGCTTGTGCTGTGTCAGTCACATGGTGTTTAATACACAGTGCTGTGTTGTTGTGTCAGACACATGGTGTTTAATACACAGTGCTGTGCTGTGTCAGTCACATGGTGTTTAATACACACAATGCTGTGTTGTTGTGTCAGTCACATTGTATCTAATACACACAGTGCTGTGCTGTGTCAGTCACATGGTGTTTAATACACAAAATGTTGTGTTGTTTTGTCAGCCACATGGTGTTTAATACACACAATGCTGTGTTGTTGTGTCAGTCACATGGTGTTTAATACACACAATGCTGTGTTGTTGTGTCAGTCACATGGTGTTTAATACACACAATGCTGTGTTGTTGTGTCAGTCACATACACACAATGCTGTGTTGTTGTGTCAGTCACATGGTGTTTAATACACACAATGCTGTGTTGTTGTGTCAGTCACATGGTGTTTAATACACACAATGCTGTGTTGTTGTGTCAGTCACATGGTGTTTAATACACACAGTGCTGTGTTGTTGTGTCAGTCACATGGTGTTCAATACACACAATGCTGTGTTGTTGTGTCAGTCACATGGTGTTCAATACACACAATGCTGTTCTGTGTCAGTCACATGGTGTTCAATACACACAATGCTGTGCTGTGTCAGTCACATGGTGTTTAATACACACAATGCTGTGCTGTGTCAGTCACATGGTGTTTAATACACAGTTCTGTGTTGTTGTGTCAGTCACATGGTGTTTAATACACACAGTGCTGTGTTTTAATTCACTCTTGACCCATGCAGACATTTGAGACGGTTCTTGTTTGCACCTTTCCTCAAACAGATCCAGCAGTGGGAGCAGAACCTGGAGAAGTTCAACGTGGATTTGTTCCGGATGCGCTGCTACTTGGCCAGTCTGCAAGGAGCAGAGCTGCCCAACCCCAAGAGCCTCCTCGCAGCGGCCAGCCGCCCTTCCAAACTGGCTCTCAGCAGGCTGGGCATCTTTTCAGTGTCCTCCTTCCATGCTTTGGTAAGAATCACATAAAGGTAACTGGCATGTCAGTAGAGATGTGCACAGTTTCAGCAATTTTAATATAAGGTAGTACAACTGGCGGTACGTCAAGTTATAAGTAGGGTTTTAATCAATTCAATCAGAGAATGTGAATTGTAATAATAGGCTACAAAAACAATCAGTAAAAAAAGAACATTGACATTCAAATTATACTAATACAAGCACAGCTGTTTCCATAAATACACTGGTGCCTGCAGTATATTCAGACTTCTTATGTTTAGGGCTGGAACTGTCCAATTTTTAATTTCTAAATGTGTACCTCCCGTTAAATGTGAATTAGTCGTTGTTAAGCTGTCTCTGCATCTTAATAAAGAGAACACTGCTAATGAAAGATTGGGTTTAAGATTATTTTTCCTTTGCTACAAATCAAGGAGATTGTAAATGCTAGACTTGTTATCATTGTTCATCCCAGACTGTATTTTATGCTGAAAAGAAAGTCCGTCAGGACAGCTCTGTGAAACGAGTGAAAACAGAAAAAGCACAACAGTGAACTGGGGACTGCAGGAGCGAAATGCAATTAGGATCAGCGATTAACCTCATTTGTCACGTCTGTGTGAAATAAAAATGAAGCGAAACAGAATCTGGTGCAGTCAAGATAGGAATGTAAAAACACAGGCACTGTTTTGTAATGGACAGCTTTTTCTGAGGTTAATTAGGAAACAGAGTCGTCTCAAATTACTTTAAAGGGATGTCATGTATCAAAAATAAAACCTGAAAACGTTAAGCCCTACATATGTTTAATAACTATTGATCTTTTTGTATTCAGTGTGTAGTTTGGTTCAATTAACAGAAAATGTAATTGATATAAAACTCCCATTCATAAGAACTCTACCTTACTACTGGCCCCAAACCCTTTATACACCAGCTTACGTGTAAGGTTGCTCTCACACATGTAAACGTTATGCAGTATGTGTAAACAGCTAGCTTGTGTGCTTCACATTTAGATCTGCTCCAGAGATGAAGCTACCCTGAGGAAGCGCTCCCTGTCTCAGACAATGAGGGGTAAGAAGGGGCTGTTCTCCTCTCTCAAAGGGCTGGACAGTCTGGCCAAACGAGGAAAGGAAAAGAGGGCTTCTGTGTCCCAGGTAAACTACTGCGATACCGTTTCTACACTGCAGTTTGTATCAATGCACATACCCTTTCACTGTGCTAGCCCCTTTCTTACACAGCCATTGTATCTTCAGAGCTAGGGTTTTGGAAATCAGTTTTTAAATTATCAACCAATGATTTATAGGGATGGAAATAGGACTCACATTGCATATAAAGTTTCACCCATTCCAGGTTTTACTATAAGCTTGATTAGCCACAGTGTAGAGGTAACAAGCTCAGATAGGTGTGTCTTATTAAACTCATAATAAAACCAGGAATATATCAGACTGCTGTGCAGTGAGAGTCTTATTAAACTCATAATAAAACCAGGAATATATCAGACTGCTGTGCAATGAGAGTCTTATTAAACTCATAGTAAAACCAGGAATATATCAGACTGCTGTGCAATGAGAGTCTTATTAAACTCATAATAAAACCAGGAATGGATCAAACTGCTCACTGCAATGAGAGTAACTTATTAAACTCATAATAAAACCAGGAATATATCAGGCTGTGCAATGAGAGTCTTATTAAACTCATAATAAAACCAGGAATATATCAGACTGCTGTGCAATGAGAGTCTTATTAAACTCATAATAAAACCAGGAATATATCAGACTGCTATGCAATGAGAGTCTTATTAAACTCATAGTAAAACCAGGAATGGATCAAACTGCTATGCAATGAGAGTCTTATTAAACTCATAGTAAAACCAGGAATATATCAGACTGCTGTGCAATGAGAGTCTTATTAAACTCATAATAAAACCAGGAATATATCAGACTGCTGTGCAATGAGAGTCTTATTAAACTCCTAGTAAAACCAGGAATATATCAGACTGCTGTGCAATGAGAGTCTTATTAAACTCCTAGTAAAACCAGGAATATATCAGACTGCTGTGCAATGAGAGTCTTATTAAACTCCTAGTAAAACCAGGAATATATCAGACTGCTGTGCAATGAGAGTCTTATTAAACTCCTAGTAAAACCAGGAATCTTTCAGACTGCTATGCAATGAGAGTCTTATTAAACTCCTAGTAAAACCAGGAATATTTCAGACTGCTATGCAATGAGAGTCTTATTAAACTCCTAGTAAAACCAGGAATATATCAGACTGCTGTGCAATGAGAGTCTTATTAAACTCCTAGTAAAACCAGGAATCTTTCAGACTGCTGTGCAATGAGAGTCTTATTAAACTCCTAGTAAAACCAGGAATCTATCAGACTGCTATGCAATGAGAGTCTTATTAAACTCATACTAAAACCAGGAATATATCAGACTGCTGTGCAGTGAGAGTCTTATTAAACTCCTAGTAAAACCAGGAATATATCAGACTGCTCTGCAGTGAGAGTCTTATTAAACTCCTACTAAAACCAGGAATATATCAGACTGCTGTGCAATGAGAGTCTTATTAAACTCATAATAAAACCAGGAATATATCAGACTGCTGTGCAGTGAGAGTCTTATTAAATGCCTAGTAAAACCAGAAATCTTTCAGACTGCTCTGCAGTGAGAGTCTTATTTCCATCTCTGGGTTAAGAAATGCATTTTTGGTATAACATCTGTTACCAGATCTTGAAGTAGTCTTAATACAGCTATTAAAATTGATGTTAAACCAATTTAATATCAGGTGTAATGTATTATCACACATCCTTTTCTTTCCTGCACAATGACTAGTGTTAATTATACTGTCCATTGATGACGTACATATCTGTTGTTTTTTATATTGTCTGGTTTCAATTCAATGCTATCCAGAGTTCAGTTTCATTAGGAGTTGGCAGCACAGTGAACCAGCCGTTGCATGACAGTTATTTTGACCTGATTCCCTCAATGTTGAAAATCCAGTTTTATTCAGACGTATTCAGACGTATTCAGTCTGTTAAGGCTTTTTTTCTTTATGTTTAACAAAGTGATCCATTTCCTATTGAACAAACATAAACGCCTAAATGAAAATGATGTTATTGTATTAAACTAAGGGGGGTGACTTTAACAGGCGTAACACTTTTTTTCACCTGGATTTTCTCAAACTCATTGCTCAGCTGACTGGCATTTGCAAAGGTTGTTCACTCTGTTCCAAAGTAATTCAGTAGGAGGAATAAGCTGACCATCTGTCTTGCTCCAAAACTTTTAGATGTATTTTGTATACAAAGTGAAGGTATCCCTTGTTTTTCACAGTTGCTCGGGCCTCTGATTTGCTCAGGGCATGCCTAGTTGGATCTCACTGTACCCGTGCTAAATCAACTACAATAAGACAGACAGAGCTGTGAGTCTGGAAAGAACTAAACGCTTACTAGACAGGGGAAGTTCTTACATGCACGCTGCAAGAAGACAGACAGAGCTGTGAGTCTGGAAAGAACTAAACGCTTACTAGACAGGGGAAGTTCTTACATGCACGCTGCAAGAAGACAGACGGAGCTGTGAGTCTGGAAAGAACTAAACGCTTACTAGACAGAGGAAGTTCTTACATGCACGCTGCAAGAAGACAGACGGAGCTGTGAGTCTGGAAAGAACTAAACGCTTACTAGACAGGGGAAGTTCTTACATGCACGCTGCAAGAAGACAGACAGAGTTGTGAGTGGAAAGAACTAAACGCTTACTAGACAGGGGAAGTTCTTACATGACGCTGCAAGAAGACAGACAGAGCTGTGAGTTAAACGCTTACAGGGGAAGTTCTTACATGAACGCTGCAAGAAGACAGACGGAGCTGTGAGTCTGGAAAGAACTAAACGCTTACTAGACAGGGGAAGTTCTTACATGCACGCTGCAAGAAGACAGACAGAGCTGTGAGTCTGGAAAGAACTAAACGCTTACTAGACAGGGGAAGTTCTTACATGCACGCTGCAAGAAGACAGACAGAGCTGTGAGTGGAAAGAACTAAACGCTTATTAGACAGGGGAAGTTCTTACATGAACGCTGCAAGAAGACAGACGGAGCTGTGAGTCTGGAAAGAACTAAACGCTTACTAGACAGGGGAAGTTCTTACATGCACGCTGCAAGAAGACAGACAGAGCTGTGAGTCTGGAAAGAACTAAACGCTTACTAGACAGGAGAAGTTCTTACATGCACGCTGCAAGATATCATTTGAGCATCCCTAGACTAGTCCTTATTTCAAATAGGATCAAAGCATGAGGTTCAGTCTTATTTATAGCACTGTTGCACTCTGCAGTTTATTTATTTATTTATTTATTTGTTTGTTTGTTTATTTAATTTTCTTCCAGATTTTTGAAAGCAATGGCCAAATAACCCACATTCCTTTGAACCCAAGCAGTTGTGAGGTGAGATTTCATTTGTTGTCTTTTTCTAAAAATCTGTACTGGTTTTACAAATAAAGCAGGCTTTATTCTGACTGGTTTTCAGTCTCTAATTGGATTGCATGCCTGCAGGAGAGGAGCCTGAAAAAGCATAGTGGATTCTGGGTACTGTGCCAGTTTAAGCTTCTGCGAGTCTTGCAGAGTCTGTTTAGAAGATTAATGTGGCATCAAAGCAAGGATTTTGAGCTTCATGGTTGCAGGTGGTTTCTGTAGTTTGGCACTACAACAGAACATATTCCAAACACTAGTGTTAGCCAGATCTCAGAATGCAAGGAGGCATGCTTTAAAGCACAGATTAGTTTGATGGAATTATCTCACTTTGTTACTTCCTAAGATACCAAACAAACTTTTATCTTAAGTTTTAAATGTGGTGGCTAAAAATGTTCAATAGCAAATTAGCTGCTGAAAACCTGTTTCCATGACCTGTTTCCTTGACCTGCACAACAGTGTGGCAGAGCCTGACATCCATTAAACTGACTCCAGTGTTTTGCCGAGGCCAGCCATGCTTGGTGACCCAAACTTTTCCTGTCACTGTAATCAGAACAAGTATTGTCCTTTTTGAAGCACTGTACAGTATAACTTCTCTGCTTTGATTTACTATGCAATTTACTGTGTGACAAGTAAGACAACTCCCATTACTGTTGAGTCTATTGGCACAATAGACTCTTTCAATAGATAGGATGTGTTACAGCAGTGTTCTCATTGGAAGTTTAGCCTCCTGTTTCAGTGCTACTGAAGTTACCATATTGAGCTAATAGACACAAAGCTGTGTATTCATAAATGTTTTTGGAGTACATTGCATTACTAATTCTTTATAAATAAAACCCAAGTAAAAGCTTTTATCACAGTGACGCACTGTAA
Source organism: Polyodon spathula (assembly GCF_017654505.1). Classification (NCBI taxonomy): domain Eukaryota; kingdom Metazoa; phylum Chordata; class Actinopteri; order Acipenseriformes; family Polyodontidae; genus Polyodon; species Polyodon spathula. The sequence goes on from NC_054539.1 coordinate 76,105,725, forward strand.
CAGTAAGACTAAAAAAATGAGGTTATTGATTTGCTTAAAGGCAGTAATAGGATGCATGTATCTGCAGTGGATTCTAAACTGTAGAAGAACCATGTATACTGGAAGTCAGGTCTGGAAATATTCAGAAAAGCAGCTGCACGGTCCCTCACCAGATTAACAAACACACTGACCTGCAGGAGAGCGTGTCCTCACTCTGGGGAGTGTGTTTTTAGGAGCAGGTTTTCATGCAGACAGGCTTGTAATAGCTGGGATTAATCTCTGAGCAGCTGTGATAGCAGGTGGGGTGTTTGTTGACAGAGCTCTGCAATAACAGCAGCCCAGCCTTGTGCAGAGGCACTTTCATAAGCTGCCAATGCTAGGCACGGAGGCAAGCCTTTATTCTGCAAGGATTTGGTTGCATGAGTTCACAAATCCTTAGTTGCTGTCCAAGGGCACATGTTCAGAATGGGTTTTCTGCCAAGCCGTTTTGATTTAGTCTAAAAAGTGAACAGATTGTCTACAGTAAGTGAACATAATCCTAGTTAGTACTGAACATAATACAAGTTTATTCTTTGCGTTTTTGTTGAGATGAGAGTTCATCTCTCTTGACGAACATTTGGCCATAGCTGTAGGTTTTTAAAAGAGGTTGTTGCATATTTTAAAATAATAATGTAGCCATTATGAGTGTCTTCTGAAAATAAGTGACCATTAGACATTGGGTGGAGACTACCACCTCAAAGTCATCTTTTGATGCACAGTAAGGAAGATATGAAGTAATGTATTGGTTTAAAGAAGACCCGGGCGTCGTGGCATTGCACATGATGACAGGCTAAAACTCTTGGCAAATTCTGCTGGAAAAATGGAAGGGCTGTTACAACTTGTGGCAATGAATGAATGTACTTCAGTATTACAGATAAATGATTTGTGGCAATGAATGAATGTACTCCAGTATATGAGAGAGATGCAGCCTTGTAATAGTCAGGAGCAGAACTTTCCACATCATACAATGAATGGGAACAAGGGTTACACAACAGTGTGGAAGGCAAAATAAGTGTCCTGTATAGCTCAGACAAACAGGATCTTTGGAAACAGAACTGTTATTGAATACAGTCTCTTACAAACAAACTTTCTTTGTGTGCTTTCCATAATTGCACCTGGCTAGCTAGTCTTTATGTTGGCAGGTTTTAGGTTTCTGGAGTCACACCACAGCAGGACTCTGGGTATGATGGCTTCTTGTGCTTTCTGTCTCTCTTCTTTGTCTTATTCTAATAAAATGACCCTTGCGTCAACATTTTTAATACAAAGCCCCTTGTCTCTTTGATCCGGTCAGAGGGCACGAATCAGACTTGTTGAGTTGCACTCAGACCATCTGGCCAGTCATTCATTCATTCCTCATTGTTCAGAGTCCACATTGATGCAGCACAGGCTGCTATTGTTACTGAGCTGCTCTTTAAAAGTTGGGTTGGGGGTCTCCCTTAAACCCCTCACCCCCTTCCTTGTATTGTTAACCCTAACCCTTCTATCTCCCCACTCCAAGACCAGAGAGATGTTGTTGAACAAGCCCCCCCCCCCCACCCCACCCCACCCCACCCCACCCCACCCCACCAAATCATAAATCCTGTGTAACGCTAGACAACTTTCATGTGCTTTCTCAAATCATAAATCCTGTGTAACGCTGGACAACTTTCAGGCACTTTCTCAAATCATAAATCCTGTGTAACGCTGGACAACTTTCATGTGCTTTCTCAAATCATAAATCCTGTGTAACGCTGGACAACTTTCATGTGCTTTCTCAAATCATAAATCCTGTGTAACGCTGGACAACTTTCAGGCACTTTCTCAAATCATAAATCCCGTGTAACGCTGGACAACTTTCAGGCGCTTTCTCAAGCAGCTCATCGTAAGGGATGTTCTCAAGCAATTTTCTCCAGTAGGTCAGATAGAGATTGTTCAAGTGTCATCAAAAAGAGTTGCCTTAAAAGTTGCCACTTTGTCCCACAAATACAAAATAATTCTAACTTGCTTATTTTTAAAACGAGGTGCACAAAACAGGTTTAAAATGTACTGGCAGGTTGGATCTGCTCATCCGAATTGTCAGTTTCCTCCTCTTGGTGCTTGAGTGACTCTCAAATGGATTTTAAGAAGAACCTGTTTGAACACCCGCTCAATCCATTGTGTACCTCAAGATGTTTAAATACATATTTTGTGTGCTTTACCTCTACCCCTTTTTGTTTTAAAAATGACTGTTTTGGCTGCTGACTAACTTCTTTGTCATCTTGCTCTTCCTAATAACAGAGAATTGATGGCACAGCTAACATCTACTCAGCAGCACCACCTGAAGGCAGTCAGTGGGAAAGCTGTTTTGACACTTTGGCCCATGTGTATTTACCTGACACCCAGGGAGTAACTGTAACCGTTCATCAGGATCTTAGGGTTGAAGATGTGCTGAACTTGGTGTGCAAGGTGGGTGTGGAGAGTTTTGGAACAGTCTTTACCCTTCTCTGCTGCATTTTTTTTTTGAGTTTTATTTATTTCATTTTGGACATACTGTGGTAAGTGAGAATGTTCTTTGAAATTAATTATTTTAGGGAAATCTGCACACCCTATTAGCAGTAAACTGAAGCTAATCTAAAATAGTAAAAGGCAAGGACCAACAGGTTAAAAAAAAAATATATATTTAAGCTTCTTGTTTTTAGCTGTTAAATATGAGTATTTATTGAAATTAATTTAGAAAATGTGATCTTTTATTCGAATATGTTTAGTTTTTTTCTTTTGTTAGCTGGGCGCAGCGTTGATTATGAAAATAGCATTATTAAAACAACCCTTACAAACAGACACAGTATTATGTTGCTGTTGTGACAGTCAGAGGAGAGAATGTTATTGGGGTTAATTAATTGATACTGGAGATTAAAGGAGAGCCCAATATAATTTACGAATTGCAAAAAACTGAAAGGACCACAATTGAAGGCTTTTTAACTGGCAAAGTGCATTTACTATATTGATATTTACTATGATGATATTTACTATGTTGATATTTACTATCGAATATTGTTGTTTACTGTCTTCGATTTGCTGAAACGGTCCCAATTAACCACATCAGAGAATCATTGTACCCTTTCTTCTGCTCTGTGAGTGAATGCTACCATTTTATAAATGTACTTTCCCCCCCCTTTTTTTATTGTTGATTTTATTAGTTTTTTCTTGTTTTATTAATTTAGGACACCAATGGCTATATAAGAATATCACTTTTAATTTAGTTTTTTTTTTCTCTCCTGTCTTTGTTTCACTTTCATCTTTCCATCTTTGGTGATCTTTTTAAGCTGATTTGTTTCCTTTCCATCTTACCTGCTTCTTTGCTGCTCCTTCTGTATTCTTTCTGCTGGTGAGTTTCAGTAATTATCAGCATTGTCTTTTATGGTAAAACTGTTCATTTTTAAATAGAATACTTTCACAGAGAACTAAACGCAAACAGCCTAAACCAGAGGGAACACAAAGCCACTCTCACAGGAACAGTAGCTTGAAGCCTGGTTCCAGGACACCTAGTTTGAGTCAACTTTGCTGTAATAAACCCAGTCTCCCTTCATGTGCCATGCAGTGGCCTGAAACCCAGTCTCCTGAAACCAAACCACAAAGTGTTTTTGTGTTCCCTCAGCTCAGTGCATCATGTGATAAGGAATATAAACTGAGCTGGTAAAAAGCGTATGTAGAACTACATTCAAATGCAGAAGATATACTGTAGCTCTGTCTAATTGATTAAAGCAGAAGATATACTGTAGTTTTGTCTTCTTATTGTGAATGGTTACTAAAACACAATTGTAAAGTACGCTTTCTATTTAGAAGCATTTTAGAAATATTTAATAACTGAATATTGCACTGCAAGTTCTTTAAACAGAACAATGTATTCTCATAGATACACACAGCACCTGTTGTGTCTTTCAGTTCAGTTTCCACAGTAGCAGAACCTTCTACATGAAGTACCAGCTGTAGGTGCTTTAGCATATATGTGGTAGTTGCAGTGTAGAGTATGTGTGGTAGTTGCAGTGTAGAGTATATAGTAGTTGTACTGCAGAGTATAGTTGTACTGTAGAATATGTGTGGTAGTTTTACTGTAGAGTATAGTTGCACTGTAGAGTATGTATGGTAGTTGTACTGCAGAGTATAGTTGCACTGTAGAGTATGTGTGATAGTTGCAGTGTATAGTTGCACTGTAGATTATGTATGGTAGTTGTACTGTAGAGTATAGTTGCAGTGTAGATTATGTATGGTAGTTGTACTGCAAAGTATACTTGCAGTGTAGAGTATGTGTGGTAATTGAAGTATAGAGTATGTATGGTAGTTGCAGTGTAGAGTATAATTGCAGTGTAGATTGTGTATGGTAGTTGTACTGTAGAGTATAATTGCAGTGTAGATTATGTATGGTAGTTGTACTGCAGAGTATAGTTGCACTGTAGAATATGTGTAGTAGTTGCACTGTAGGGTATAGTTGCACTGTAGAGTATGTGTGGTAGTTGCAGTGTAGAATATGTGTGGTAGTTGCAATAAAGAGTATGTATGGTAGCTGCAATGTAGAGTATAGTTGCAGTGTAGGGTATAGTTCCACTGTAGAGTATGTATGGTAGTTGCACTGTAGAGTATAATTGCACTGTATAGAATGTGTGGTAGTTGTACTGGAGAGTATAGTTGCACTGTAGAGTATGTGTGGTAGTTGCACTGTATAGTATGTATGGTAGTTGCACTGTATAGTTGCACTGTAGAGTATGGATGGTAGTTGTACTGTAGAGTATAGTTTCAGTGTAGAGTATGTGTGGTAGTTGAAGTATAGAGTATGCATGGTAGTTGCAGTGTAGAGTATAGTTGCACTGTAGAATATGTGTGGTAGTTGCAGTATAGAGTATGTATGGTAGTTGCAGTGTAAAGTTGCACGTTCATGTGTGGCAGTTGCAGTGTAGAGTACGTTTGCAGTGTATAGTATGTATGGTAGTTGTACTGCAGAGTGTAGTTGCAGTGTAGAGTACAGTTGCAGTATAGAGTATCTGTGGTAGTTGCAGTATAGAGTATAGTTGCACTGTAGAATATTTGTGCTAGTTGCACTGTAGAGTATAGTTGCAGTGTAGAGTATGTATGGTAGTTGCATTGTAGAGTATAGTTGCACTGTAGAGTATGTATGGTAGTTGCACTGTAGAATATAGTTGCACTGTAGAGTATGTATGGTAGTTGCATTGTAGAGTATAGTTGCACTGTAGAGTATGTATGGTAGTTGCACTGTAGAATATAGTTGCACTGTAGAGTATGTGTGGTAGTTGCGCTGTCATTTGTGGTAGTGTACAAGGAGACAGGAACCTGACCAAGTGCAATATTGTGTTTCTAGAAGAAGCTGTTGGACCCAACCCAGTACTGTCTGCATCTTAGAAGAACAGTGGGAGGCAATGTGGAGTTCAGCACGCCAGCCTCCAGCGAGTGCTTGCTAGGACTGGTAATAAAAGCTTGATTACGAAATTGGATTGTTTGGTGATCTGCAGTCTGTTGTTTGGACGCTGATCGAGTAGTCACACCTACTGTAAACACATGTAGGAAAGGTGCTATACATGAAACAGATTGATTGCTGTATGAAGAGTGCTTTTTATAATATATATATATATATATATATATATATATATATATATATATATATATATATATATATATATATATACACACAGCTCTGGAAAAAATTAAGAGACCACTGCAAAATTATCAGTTTCTCTGGTTTTACTATTTATAGGTATGTGTTTGGGTAAAATGAACATTTTTGTTTTATTCTATAAACTACTGACAACATTTCTCCCAAATTCCAAATAAAAATATTGTCATTTAGAGCATTTATTTGTCAGAGCAGAAGGAAGCAAGTTTTCTTCTAGGACAACCTTGTACTTGGCTTGCTTCATAACAAAGCTGCCCGATTCCAGCCTTGCTGAAGCACCCCCAGATCATCACCGATCCTCCACCACATTTCACAGTGGGTGCGAGACACTGTGACTTGTAGGCCTCTCCAGGTCTCCGTCTAACCATTAGACGACCAGGTGTTGGGCAAAGCTGAAAATTGGACTCATCTGGGGGTGCTTCAGCAAGGCTGGAATCGGGCAGATTTGTCTTTGTGAAGGACGCATGAATCAAGCCAAGTACAAGGTTGTCCTGGAAGAAAACTTGCTTCTTCTGCTCCGACAATGTTCCCCAACTCTGAGGATTGGTTTTTCCAGCAGGACAATGCTCCATGCCACACAGCCAGGTCAATCAAGGACCACCAGATCAAGACCCTGTTATGGCCAGCCCAATCTCCAGACCTGAACCCCATTGAAAACCTCTGGAATGTGATCAAGGGGAAGATGGATGGTCACAAGCCATCAAACAAAGCCAAGCTGCTTGAATTTTTGCACCAGGAGTGGCATAAAGTCACCCAACATCAATGTGAAAGACTGGTGGAGAGCATGCCAAGACGCATGAATGCTGTGCTTGAAAATCAGGGTTATTCCACCAAATATTGATTTCTGAACTCTTCCTAAGTTAAAACATTAGTATTTTGTTGTTTAAAAATGAATATGAACTTATTTTCTTTGCATTATTCGAGGTCTGACAACACTGCATCTTTTTTGTTATTTTGACCAGTTGTCATTTTCTGCAAATAAATGCTCAAAATGACAATATTTTTATTTGGAATTTGGGAGAAATGTTGTCAGTAGTTTATAGAATAAAACAAAAATGTTCATTTTACCCAAACACATACCTATAAATAGTAAAACCAGAGAAACTGATAATTTTGCAGTGGTCTCTTAATTTTTTCCAGAGCTGTATATATATATATATATATATATATATATATATATATATATATATATTGTTGTATATATTTTTTTTTTTTTTATTTTACAGATTTATGATGAATTAGAAGTCTTTCCCTTGAATGTTTTTCATTTGCACCTTTATGATGAATTAGAAGTCTTTCCCTTGAATGTTTTTCATTTGCACCTGTTAAGGACCGGGACTGCAGTTGATTTTGGTAAGTTACAGAAAATGGAAATTTAAAAACCTGGAAGTCGGAGCAGTTTTCTGCTTCACTGTGTGACCCCTGCACTATGAGAGGGAGAGGGAGAGTGAGAGGTGTCGGTCAGGAAGCCAGTCTCTGCTGCACTGTGATGTTGTATCTCACTGTGTTGACCCCTGCACTGTGAGAGGGAGAGGTGTCGGTCAGGAAGCCAGTCTCTGCTGCACTGTGATGTTGTATCTCACTGTGTTGACCCCTGCACTGTGAGAGGGAGAGGTGTCGGTCAGGAAGCCAGTCTCTGCTGCACTGTGATGTTGTATCTCACTGTGTTGACCCCTGCACTGTGAGAGGGAGAGGTGTGGGTCAGGAAGCCAGTCTCTGCTTCACTGTGATGTTGTATCTCACTGTGTTGACCCCTGCTCTGTGAGATGGAGAGGGAGAGGTGTGGGTGAGGAAGCCGCCTCAGTACTCTTATTTGGTTAAAGCCATTTGGACACACTGTCAGGTAGCAGCTGCTGTGAATGAAATGCCTGTTTCTCTGGTCTCGTCTCTCCCAGGTGGGTTCCCAGCCTCAGTGATGAATCACGAGCCTCTTTCGTTAATTACAGGGTTTGCAGTAACAGGTCACGTTGACGGGCAGCGAAACAGCCGCATATTTGTGAGTGAAGTGCTTCCAGATGGAGTGGCTTACTGTGAAGGTATGTACAAAGCTTTCATAGTTGGTGTTTCTTTATTTATTTGTTTTACTTCTCCAGTTTTGTTATGTACTTCCTGCTGGATAGAGCGCCATTCTCTCAGGCTGCACTTCCTCCTGGATGAAACTGGCTGTCCGGCCTTGTTCAGCAGCATGCATGCTGACTGCCTTTTCTTTGAAACAACTCACACAAGGCTTCCTGCTGATTATGCTAAAGAATCCATACAGCAAGGTTCTAGTGCTAGGGTAGACTGCCTTTTGTGGTTAGCATGTATTTGTAGTTTTAACTTTTTTGGCATTGCTAATTTATTCATTTTGATTTGGTTATTTATTTAGCTATATTATAACGAGTACATGTGCCATTGAAAGATTAGTAAATATGACAGCAATCTGATGCATGTGATAACAATGCTGAGTTCTCCGCCACCACTCTGACTTGCCAGAGGCCTGTATCAGTTTATTGAATTCTTTCTGTAGTTAGTTAGTAACATATTTGTGCTCAATTTAGTTCCAATGAAGGGTGCAGGAATGCAGCTATAACAATTTCAGCCTAAGGACTTGAGATTTCGTATTACAGGCATACACATGGGTTATTATTGTGCTTGCGTGCATTGCTGTATCTACTGCTAACATTAAGTCCATTGTATACCACCACTGGAGACTGTTGTAGGGAGCACAGATGTTTTTGTTTTTTTAAGCACAGAAATAAACTGTTCGCCCTGCATCAAACCAAACAGCTGCTGCTGCTTTTTTTTTTTTTTTTTTTAATTTATTTAGTCGTCTCCAATCATTATTTTGTATTATTTTCTCCCCATTCAGTCATGTCCAATTATTTTTAGGCTCGGCTCACCGCTACCACCTCTGCGCTGACTAGGGAGCGGCGAAGACGAGCACACGCTGTCCTCTGAAGCGTGTGCCGTTAGCTGCCTGCATCGTTACACACTGCAGACTTAACATGCAGCCACCCAGAGCTACAGTGTCAGAGGACAACGCAGCTCTGGGCAGCTTACAGGCAAGCCCACAGGTGCCCGGCCAGACCAGAGGGTCACTGGATTCGAACTTTCCATCTCCAGGCTATAGGGCACATCCGCACGGAGCGCCTTTACTGGCTGCGCCACTCGGGAGCCCTCAAACAGCTTCTTTTTGTGTGGAAAAAAACTAGTCTGTACGCCGTCTTTTTTTTTTTTTTTTTTACTTTATTTTGTTTATACTAACCGCTCAGACAATAAATTTCTGTTAATTGAACATGCTATGTTCGTGTTTGTCCTTTGTTCTTTTCTTTCAGGGTTGAGAGCGGGGGATGAGATCCTCTGTGTGAATGAGAAGACAGTGTCAACCCTTGACCTTGGCCTCATGGAGCCCTTGTTCAGCCAGCAGAGCCTGATGCTGACCCTCAGGAGGGATCTGCTGGGCCTTCCTTCACAGTTACCTCCTCCCAGCCAGTCTGAGCTTCTGGAAGAGTTTCTGGACAAATATCCAAAGCAGGCATCAGCTGGTAAGAAAACCAACAGGTTTAAGTAGTGTTTTACTTTACAGTCACATCTACACATCTTGCACAATGAAAACAAAAAAGCATGCCATCTCAACCAAAAACATGCACATGGTTTGCACAACAGAATCTAAACAGAGTATCATCACTGCTTGATAATATGCTGTCATTTTCCAATGTAATCTGACAGTGAAACCAGACGCGAGCTCAGCAGTCATTCCCAGTAAAACCAGACGTGAGCTCAGCGGTCATTCCCACTAAAACCAGACACGAGCTCAGCGGTCATTCCCAGTAAAACCAGACACGAGCTCAGCGGTCATTCCCAGTAAAACCAGATGCGAGCTCAGCGGTCATTCCCAGTAAAACCAGATGCGAGCTCAGCGGTCATTCCCAGTAAAACCAGATGCGAGCTCAGCGGTCATTCCCAGTAATGGGGGTCTGCTGTGGCAAAAACAAAAGAAACAAAAACACATTTATCCGGGGAATTCACTATTGCAACCGTTAGTGATTTGTTCAGTAGTGTGTTAAGGATGTGGTTCAGGAAACAGATAAATGGATTTGTTTAAAGTGAGCAAATGCCATACCTATGTATCTGTAGTTTACTGACATAGCATATGGTGTGACTAGAAATAGCTTGTGGTTGTTTTAAATACAAGGGGTTTGCAGATTGTATACAAATAGAGTAGTGTATCTCTCACACTGTACAGGAGGGTGTAGAGCAAAATAAAACTGATGAACAATATTATTCAAGTCATATATATGTTTACTGATTATCTCAGAAAATAACAACTTTAAATGAACTACTGCTCTGGGCTACAGCAGAGATCAAAAACTGAGCACCGAGAAATACATTCAATGCAGTTTTATAACGTTCAACGCAAACACTTGTAGTGACGTCATGTATGTTCAAAATTACACAAATTCAAAAAATCTATTGTACCTGGTAACACGGCTAAACCAGCACAAATACAGTCCTTTGCTTCATAAAGGGACCCCTGACATTCCTGGCTCAAATACCCCACCCAACTCCTCATTTTTATCTGTTGCAGAAAATAACAGTTGAAAAGAATAATTTGTTCTAATATAAACAATGATTACAAAATTCCTACAAGGGGTTATTGTAAATTGTCAGTTCTGTGAATGCGGTAACATTATCTAGTGTAGCAAGTTTACAATACCAAGGATGCATATCAGTAATGTTTTATAAACACTGAAAAGAGGCCTGTAACTAACCATTAACACGAACTGCTTGTTATACAAACAGAATAGTCCAACATGCTAGGAGTGCTGTGTTTAATTCACTCAGGAGGATGACCATAAACAGCTTGCATGCCCACTTGTTGCCTATTGAACCATCCTGTTGAATGACTACAGTAATCCACACATGCTCTTGGGGTCTGCTCTATGTGTACAGCATACTTCCTGTCTTCATGTCTGAAACTCCAGCACTGTCAGTTAGTGTCATATCATGCAAGAGCTCAGCCCTGCACACACCGAGCTGTGACTACAGCAGGAAGGAATATTTCACAGGTTCTCTCGCAGCGATAGTGACTTGATCGGTCTGGTGATTTCAGGGGCGGTGAGCTTCAGTGTTAAATACGCCTGGAAACAGGATATAACAGTTCAGCGTTCGGGGGCTGGTGACTACGAAAGAGTACTGTTTTGAAATGATGATTATTATTAACACTTTCTCAGATTCCACGCATCTTTGTCAAACACTGAGAGGCTCAACCCTTTTGGTTCACAAATGTTCCTGCTACTGCGAGTATAGATTAGGAATGACACTTTGAAAAGCATGAATAGGTCCTGTGACCTGTATTTCTTCCATTGATTGAGATTGACATGCACACAGCTGTTTGTACAGGGTTATTAATCACAGGCTTTGTGGATTCCAGATGTTGCCGATGTTTCTGATGTACCCAGCAGTGTTATAAGAAGCGTTCCTGATGATTCCCTGGAGCTGCCGCTGTGGAGAGAGAAGACAGGAAAACATCCAAAGGTGAGGAACGTGTTACAAGTCTATTTAGATTCCTCAGTGCTGTCTGTAGCACCTATTGGCTATTTGGAGTAAATAATGTGACAGAAAACTCAAAAAGAAACTAAAAGCTATGAAAATTCAGTTACAACCAGTTTTATGTGCCATGTTACAAATAAAGATAAGGAATGTTCATTTCTAAACTAATATATAATGTGCTGAAAGTGTAGGTGGTGGAAAATCTTGAGGAGATATTCAATTTCTTATCTTTTACAACTGTTGTGTGTTCTTTCTACCAGTGTGTGCCTGTTTCATGTAGGATGTGCTTTGTATTCTTAATTCTGTTTAGTAAAGATCACAGTGCATCTATGTCACCAGAGGTCAGCTGTGCAGTGCAAGCTGGGGTCCCATTGGAACTGATCTTGCTGTAATTAGGGGTTTAAATTGGACGGATCTAAGGAAACCCGAGTTCAGCTGGCAGGAAGCTGCTTTACATCTTTGATCATTTTCACCTCCAGTTCTGAGCCTTGAGTCCAGAAGAGTACAGTGAAGAGTGCAGTTGTGGTGTCAAAAACATGATGAACTATGTGATGAATGAGGAGTAGCTGTTGGGTGCAGTATAGTAGAGGGTTAAAGGACCTGCTTTAGAGACTCTGGCTGGATGAAAATGATTGTTAATGAATGAGGAGTAGCTGTTGGGTGCAGTGTAGCAGAGGGTTAAAGGACCTGCTTTAGAGACTCTGGCTGGATGAAAATGATTGTTAATGAATGAGGAGTAGCTGTTGGGTGCAGTATAGCAGAGGGTTAAAGGACCTGCTTTAGAGACTCTGGCTGGATGAAAATGATTGTTAATGAATGAGGAGTAGCTGTTGGGTGCAGTGTAGCAGAGGGTTAAAGGACCTGCTTTAGAGACTCTGGCTGGATGAAAATGATTGTTAATGAATGAGGAGTAGCTGTTGGGTGCAGTGTAGCAGAGGGTTAAAGGACCTGCTTTAGAGACTCTGGCTGGATGAAAATGATTGTTAATGAATGAGGAGTAGCTGTTGGGTGCAGTATAGCAGAGGGTTAAAGGACCTGCTTTAGAGACTCTGGCTGGATGAAAATGATTGTTAATGAATGAGGAGTAGCTGTTGGGTGCAGTATAGCAGAGGGTTAAAGGACCTGCTTTAGAGACTCTGGCTGGATGAAAATGATTGTTAATGAATGAGGAGTAGCTGTTGGGTGCAGTGTAGCAGAGGGTTAAAGGACCTGCTTTAGAGACTCTGGCTGGATGAAAATGATTGTTAATGAATGAGGAGTAGCTGTTGGGTGCAGTATAGCAGAGGGTTAAAGGACCTGCTTTAGAGACTCTGGCTGGATGAAAATGATTGTTAATGAATGAGGAGTAGCTGTTGGGTGCAGTATAGCAGAGGGTTAAAGGACCTGCTTTAGAGACTCTGGCTGGATGAAAATGATTGTTAATGAATGAGGAGTAGCTGTTGGGTGCAGTATAGCAGAGGGTTAAAGGACCTGCTTTAGAGACTCTGGCTGGATGAAAATGATTGTTAATGAATGAGGAGTAGCTGTTGGGTGCAGTATAGCAGAGGGTTAAAGGACCTGCTTTAGAGACTCTGGCTGGATGAAAATGATTGTTAATGAATGAGGAGTAGCTGTTGGGTGCAGTATAGCAGAGGGTTAAAGGACCTGCTTTAGAGACTCTGGCTGGATGAAAATGATTGTTAATGAATGAGGAGTAGCTGTTGGGTGCAGTGTAGCAGAGGGTTAAAGGACCTGCTTTAGAGACTCTGGCTGGATGAAAATGATTGTTAATGAATGAGGAGTAGCTGTTGGGTGCAGTATAGCAGAGGGTTAAAGGACCTGCTTTAGAGACTCTGGCTGGATGAAAATGATTGTTAATGAATGAGGAGTAGCTGTTGGGTGCAGTATAGCAGAGGGTTAAAGGACCTGCTTTAGAGACTCTGGCTGGATGAAAATGATTGTTAATGAATGAGGAGTAGCTGTTGGGTGCAGTGTAGCAGAGGGTTAAAGGACCTGCTTTAGAGACTCTGGCTGGATGAAAATGATTGTTAATGAATGAGGAGTAGCTGTTGGGTGCAGTGTAGCAGAGGGTTAAAGGACCTGCTTTAGAGACTCTGGCTGGATGAAAATGATTGTTAATGAATGAGGAGTAGCTGTTGGGTGCAGTGTAGCAGAGGGTTAAAGGACCTGCTTTAGAGACTCTGGCTGGATGAAAATGATTGTTAATGAATGAGGAGTAGCTGTTGGGTGCAGTATAGCAGAGGGTTAAAGGACCTGCTTTAGAGACTCTGGCTGGATGAAAATGATTGTTAATGAATGAGGAGTAGCTGTTGGGTGCAGTATAGCAGAGGGTTAAAGGACCTGCTTTAGAGACTCTGGCTGGATGAAAATGATTGTTAATGAATGAGGAGTAGCTGTTGGGTGCAGTATAGCAGAGGGTTAAAGGACCTGCTTTAGAGACTCTGGCTGGATGAAAATGATTGTTAATGAATGAGGAGTAGCTGTTGGGTGCAGTGTAGCAGAGGGTTAAAGGACCTGCTTTAGAGACTCTGGCTGGATGAAAATGATTGTTAATGAATGAGGAGTAGCTGTTGGGTGCAGTGTAGCAGAGGGTTAAAGGACCTGCTTTAGAGACTCTGGCTGGATGAAAATGATTGTTAATGAATGAGGAGTAGCTGTTGGGTGCAGTATAGCAGAGGGTTAAAGGACCTGCTTTAGAGACTCTGGCTGGATGAAAATGATTGTTAATGAATGAGGAGTAGCTGTTGGGTGCAGTGTAGCAGAGGGTTAAAGGACCTGCTTTAGAGACTCTGGCTGGATGAAAATGATTGTTAATGAATGAGGAGTAGCTGTTGGGTGCAGTGTAGCAGAGGGTTAAAGGACCTGCTTTAGAGACTCTGGCTGGATGAAAATGATTGTTAATGAATGAGGAGTAGCTGTTGGGTGCAGTGTAGCAGAGGGTTAAAGGACCTGCTTTAGAGACTCTGGCTGGATGAAAATGATTGTTAATGAATGAGGAGTAGCTGTTGGGTGCAGTGTAGCAGAGGGTTAAAGGACCTGCTTTAGAGACTCTGGCTGGATGAAAATGATTGTTAATGAATGAGGAGTAGCTGTTGGGTGCAGTGTAGCAGAGGGTTAAAGGACCTGCTTTAGAGACTCTGGCTGGATGAAAATGATTGAATGATAGAAGTGAGAGGTGTGCATAATATAATTAGTGTGGAAGAGTTGAGAGTTTCCATATTTATTCTGCGCAAGATTATTTCCATAAAACCTGCAGAAAGTTTGGTTTTGGTTCGTGTTTTTGCCAGCATGTACTGATACCGGGAAGAATTGACTTTGCTTTACCAAGGAGTGGTATGTATCAGTTTTTATTACATTAGATGATTTATATGTATCAGTAATCTTTAAGATACAGTATTGTCAAGAAAATGTCTTGTGCTTAGAGTACTTACTTAGAGTACTTGCTTCCAGTATGTAAATGCTAGTGCCTTTTAGAATTCTGTGTCTTAGTTGTGGTAATATATATTGTAAGGGGAATAGGTCATGTCGTTACTTAGCATGGGAAGGGGGAGTGAGTGAATGAGTGGGGAGAATGTGTGTTGTTGTTTTCGGGGGTTGCAGAGCATGGATGTGACTGGTTGATGATGAGTGGTGTGAAACTACAGAAGGTTATATAAGGGGGTGCATGAGCCTGGGGATTGGAGACAGTCCAGTGCTGAACTTGAATGAGAAGCTGCGGGTGCGACTGAGCAAGCCTGTGAGCTGTGACCAGAGAGAATAGCAGTGAAAGTGCCAAGACTAAAACATAGGGTTATTATTTTGGTGCCGTGAATTCCGGCCCCTGACAGGGATTCTCTGTAGTTTCAAATAAAACAAACATTTTGAGAATTCAACACTGTCTCCCTGAGTACTACTTCCAAAACATGAAAACGTTACAATACACTAAACAAGCTTATTATAATAGTTTGAAAAATCAGTTGAAAGCTTTCAATACAATCAGGGTAATAGATAATCATTATTTACAAAATCTTGTTGGTCGTACTGCTGTACTACTTGCAATGTTGTAAAATGTTAGGACAAACTTTGTGGAGTGATAGCTAGGGTGCGTGTGTTCGTCTTCGCCACTCCCGAGTCAGCGCAGGGGTGGTAGCGGTGAGCTGAAAAAAATAAATGGACAATGGGAGAAAATAATAAAAATAATTGGCAACGACTAAATACAAAAATTTAAAAAAAGTTGTATGCTATACAAATAATTACCGTTCAATATTGATCCACTTACATCTTGGCTAGCAGAGCATTCGGCTTTCTAGTTACACTTCGTGTGCGTGAGAGTATGGGAGCGTCTGCTGAGCTGTGCAACCACGTCCCGGACTGCAGGCCCTGGCCCACATCGAAACAACGGCCTACATCTGGGACGGCCATGGGCTGGCTGCCTTTTCATTTTTGGAGCATTCGCTTATGAGAAAAGGCTACCCTGAGACAGCCCTGGGCTGCTTTAAATCACACATGTGAAAGGGGTTTATCATCAGTATAGTACAGCTATGGACAAATATTTAGCATCACCTAGAATTAAAAACAAAACAAAAAAAACTATATGAACATAATTTTAGATATTTTATTTAAATGTATGCAACAAAGAAACTGCAAAATAATATTGCTAAAGTCTACCATAAGCCATGATAGTAGTAGAGTATTGTATGTTAGATTTTTTATATGTGTATGATAAAAGGAGCTCTTTTTTACTTAAAGAGCTGAATGAGTTTTCTGGAAGGAAACCAGATGTTTTGATACCGCTGTTGTATGAACAACTGCTTTAGCCAAGGCTAACTGAGTAAGTATGTAAAAAAAAACAAAAAAAAAATAAACAACTATAGTTGCATTGTGGAAAATGTATTTTACAGTCAGGGGAATGCTAGTGTGTAGTGAATGGCACTGTGTCATTGCACAGGGGAAACAGATGCACAAGAGGAGACTGCGTGTTATCTGTCTGACAGCATTACGTTAGTCTTGCATGGTCATTAATACTAATGGAGATTCTAATTAAATGTTTTAAATAGAAAATTATTCATGCTCACTCAGCGATGGTTCCTTTGCAACTTTTTTTTTTCCAATTTTATTATTTGAGCTGAGCTGACTGTAAATGATGACAACTGTAACCTCCAAATAATTTACATGCTTGACTTTGCGGTGGAGTTCTAATTAGATCAGCATACAGCTGCTTAATGAAATGCATTGCAGTGTTTCTTTCTATAGTTGTAGCATCAGTTTGCGAGAAGGTTTGCAATACCTCTACGTGTTCATGGTAAAGGGGGTCTATTTTTATATGTAGAACATTTGACCGGAAATCCATTTCGAAAGCACAGAAGACATGCTGTAGTGTCCTTCTGATGAGTTAGGCTCAGCAGCGAGACAGTTTAACTGAACGGAACACCACATCTGCTTCCTCAGATTCTTAGGTATTGAACTGATTGCGTATCCAAGGAGGGGTGGTAATATTAATAGAATACTTTTACAAACAGAAGCGAGATGGATACATACTGACTCTCCAGGTGGGTTACATGAGGAACTGTTATTGTTTCCATTTCTAACTAAATGAATTGTAAAAGAATGTATAGTATCCTGCTGATTAATTTGTGGTCAGCATGATTTATAAGCAGGCTGTATTCTCTTACAGCTTCATTCTTTCATTGCACTGTGTGTGTTTGGGACAGATGATTGCAGAAGGAACACAGATGCAATCTGATGGAAAGTTGAAGTTAGTTTACTGTGTGTGTTTGGGATGGAGGATTGCAGATGGAACAGAGGTGCAATCTGATGGAAAGGTGAAGTCAGTTTTTCAAATTGAATTCCGTGACTGAATTAGGATCGGCACCACCTAATGTAATTGAGCTCTGTCTCAGACAATTTCTTTAGTCTGTTGGGTTCAGTCCTGTTGTCAAATATGTCAGATTTGGGACGGTTTAGAAATGACACATCCTTGTGAACCGAGGCCACAGGATCACAGTGCTTGCATACTTGGAAATGTAGTATTGCATTTAGCAGTTTTGAGTTATCCAGGAAAGCTCTCACACAAACAGCTGTGACCAAATGTTTTGCATCACCTAGAATTTTAGGATTGAAACATAATTAAAAATAAAAAAAACTGTATGAACATAATTTAGCTATTTAATTTAACATCATGTAATCAAAGAAACTGCTAAATTTTATTGTAAAAGTCTGCCAAAAGCCATAATAGTATTACAGTATTTCATGATAGATTTCAAAATGTCACATATTTTAAAATTGTCAGTTTTTCATTAACTATATGAAAAGCTGCAAGCGTTCTGTAATTCATTATGTTAGCGTAGCATTATTCAGCAGTTCATTCGACTTTATGAAGCAAAGTTAGTTCATTCTATAGTGTGATGCAAAACGTTTGGCCAGCGCTCTAGATGTTAACGAAGTAATACAACTCCAGCTCTACAAAGGGTTAAGAACGCCTGCTATCAAGTGTAGATCTGATGCTGCTTGTTCCCTTGTCTAATCAGTTGCAAACAGAAGGATTGGCAAACACTCTCTCGCAGAAACACATGTGAAGGAGGGAGTCCAGACAGGCACAGCACAGCACTGCAGTGATAAACAAATAAGTACATGCTTTCAAAGTACTGAACATTGTAGCACACTGCTGGCCACACTCCATAAGTTATTACAGCTGGCCAGTACAGGTTACATAGAGGTGTGTAAGGAATGAATGAAATGTACACTGTGATGAGAAACTGGATCCCAAAGCCAAATATAAAGCTGTGCTAAACCTGTCCGCAGTGTCAGGCCTCTTTGCATGAGTAATAGTCGGGTGAAAAAAATATGTATGTTCAGACAGGCATTCTGTTTTGTATGTAATATTAAAGGATCCTAATATAAACTCATGGGAGAATTATTATTATTTATTTCTGCAAGGAGAAAGGTAAAAAAAAAAAATAAAATACTGGTATGCATATCACACTGCACTTAAGTCTTTGTGAATATACCAGCACTCAGAGTTTACTCTTTCTTTTAGTTATTAATATCCAGAATTGCTGCATCAATATATCTGTTTTTTCCTCTAATGTTTGTTTTAATGAAGTTAAATTCAAGTATAATTCTAGTGTTTTGCCAGATACACGTTTATTTTTTGCCTGACAGCTGTTGGTGTTGGTTCATTAATGACAGTCACAAAGTTACTGTTCAAACAGCAATTTCAATCTTTCTTTTTCCCCGGTTTGAGGCTGTTAAATAATAAGGCTGGCTCTGCTCAACAAAGGCTATTGCCAGCATAAACAGAAAGGGGCGGCAGCCCTGAACTAATAATCCAAACACAACCGCGCCACACTGACACACAAACCCCCGTCTCCAGACTCTGTGTGCTCTCAGCCGTGCTGGGGTATATATACAGGTCCGGGCTTAGCGCTGGCTTCGTGCTGCAGCTCCCTCCTTCATACTTCCCGTCCTGACAAAACAAACACAGGCAGTTCAGCAAATAGGAAAACACAATTCTTGACTGACACTTTACTTACCATACTAGGGTGAGGACTACTGGTACCGTGACTCCGCCCAATTCCTGGATGGCTGGCTTCCGACTGCCTCTTCATTTATTTATATATGTGTGTGTGTGTGTGTGTGTGTGTGTGTGTGTGTGTGTGTGTGTATATATATATATATATATATATATATATATATATATATATATATATATATATATATATATATATATATATATATATATATATATATATATATATATATATATATATATATATATATATATATATATATATATATATATATATATATATATATATATATATATATATATATATATATATATATATATATAAAAATGTATATATATAATGTATATAAAGATATAATAATGTGTATATATATAATGTATAAAATGGCATGCCACTTTGTTTGGTGTCTTATGAGATCCAGACATCTATTTATTAGTTGCTACTGTGCTGTACAGACTTTTCTTTTTATCTCTGGTAAAAGACAGAGCACGAAATGTGTATAATGCCTCAGATTTTTGGATTTGGCAGTATGATTCAGATCTAGCTCCAACACAGATCACCGCAATTCATATTACTTTGTCAAATGAACTACCGGTATGTTACTGAGCAATATTCAAAGTGTCGTACATTTTATAAAGTTATTTACAGCCCAAGTTGGATTGCAAAGAAACCTGCTATAGTTTAAAAACATGTTTACACCCATTTCGATGCCCGTAGAAGAAGAAAGTCCCTTTAGATAACATATGGCTACCTAATAATCCAGGCTTAGATCCCCACGTCTGTCAGGGTGTTTACTACTAAATAAGGACTACCAGGAGTCCATGTGATTTAATTGGGATTAATAGCTGAGCAGACTGAGGGAGAAAGACCTGTCTGCATTGCCAGTACTATTAGTCAGTGAGCATTTGTCTGTTGAATTTTCAGAGGTTTTTAATCATGTGTTTTCTCTGGCTTGAAGAAACGTTTACATTGCTGTCCTTGAAACTGCCCTCGGTGTGGAGAGAGCTGGGCTCCTGTGTGGTTCGCAGAAGGAACTCAGAAACCCCTCTGCTGGTACGTTGCACCGGCTGGTTCTGTAGCTAGCGTCTCTTTTGTTGGAGTCGTTGCAGTAGGTATTGGAAATGTCGTTATACTGCAGGAAGCATCGTGGATATTAAAGCTGTTCTTCCTGTAGTCCATGTATATTTGATTTCTTGGGGGATTTAATTTTTTAAAGGTATGTTTTTTCAGGTTTAAATTAAATTTAAGAAAATGTGCCTGCCTGCCAGTCACATGATCATAAACACTGGGTTGATGAGCTGTGTTTTGCATCCCAGGAACATACTAAATCATGCCTTATCTGTACAGTAGGCCCTCTGCACACACAGGGTTTTGAACAGTATCTCATAGCACACTGCTGCTGATATGCCATTGTGGTACTGCTGTGGGTTACCAGTGTGTATTGATTCATACCATTCCAATGTTAGCAGCGTCTCCATTCCTTCACTGTTCCCATTGCTCGTTCACACAGAACCATTGCACTGCCATGAAAGGTGGTACAGAATCTGTCTACCAGTACAAACAACCCTTTATCTTATTGACTCTAATGATAATATTACTGGGCTGTGATAGGTGTATCTAACAAGGACTATCTGGGACAGTCTGTTTTAGTTTTAATTTGGTAGCTTTATCGGATGCATTGTTTTCTTTTGAGAATGTAGCCTCGTGTCTTATTACAGCTCACTTATTACAGCACAATTTTCATTTTATGCTGAACAGCGTTTCTGTGTTTTACTGCAGTTAAGAGCAGTAACACTATGTAACACAATTTTTGTTCCTGGGTAGTAAGTGTTATTTCCTAATTGCTTATGCCTCAAAAGTATAGAAAATGGCTATTATTCCCCACAAACTTTGCTTTTGTGACCAGGACAGTGATATTTCAAAATGTACAGCGTAAAAAAAATAAAATTGTTACACGGTGTAATTCAGGGACAGTGGAGCAGCCCGGGGTGCTGGTTATTTTAAGAGCAGTAATTCAGGGACAGTGGAGCAGCCCGGGGTGCTGGTTATTTTAAGAGCAGTAATTCAGGGACAGTGGAGCAGCCCGGGGTGCTGGTTATTTTAAGAGCAGTAATTCAGGGACAGTGGAGCAGCCCGGGGTGCTGGTTATTTTAAGAGCAGTAATTCAGGGACAGTGGAGCAGCCCGGGGTGCTGGTTATTTTAAGAGCAGTAATTCAGGGACAGTGGAGCAGCCCGGGGTGCTGGTTATTTTAAGAGCAGTAATTCAGGGACAGTGGAGCAGCCCGGGGTGCTGGTTATTTTAAGAGCAGTAATTCAGGGACAGTGGAGCAGCCCGGGGTGCTGGTTATTTTAAGAGCAGTAATTCAGGGACAGTGGAGCAGCCCGGGGTGCTGGTTATTTTAAGAGCAGTAATTCAGGGACAGTGGAGCAGCCCGGGGTGCTGGTTATTTTAAGAGCAGTAATTCAGGGACAGTGGAGCAGCCCGGGGTGCTGGTTATTTTAAGAGCAGTAATTCAGGGACAGTGGAGCAGCCCGGGGTGCTGGTTATTTTAAGAGCAGTAATTCAGGGACAGTGGAGCAGCCCGGGGTGCTGGTTATTTTAAGAGCAGTAATTCAGGGACAGTGGAGCAGCCCGGGGTGCTGGTTATTTTAAGAGCAGTAATTCAGGGACAGTGGAGCAGCCCGGGGTGCTGGTTATTTTAAGAGCAGTAATTCAGGGACAGTGGAGCAGCCCGGGGTGCTGGTTATTTTAAGAGCAGTAATTCAGGGACAGTGGAGCAGCCCGGGGTGCTGGTTATTTTAAGAGCAGTAATTCAGGGACAGTGGAGCAGCCCGGGGTGCTGGTTATTTTAAGAGCAGTAATTCAGGGACAGTGGAGCAGCCCGGGGTGCTGGTTATTTTAAGAGCAGTAATTCAGGGACAGTGGAGCAGCCCGGGGTGCTGGTTATTTTAAGAGCAGTAATTCAGGGACAGTGGAGCAGCCCGGGGTGCTGGTTATTTTAAGAGCAGTAATTCAGGGACAGTGGAGCAGCCCGGGGTGCTGGTTATTTTAAGAGCAGTAATTCAGGGACAGTGGAGCAGCCCGGGGTGCTGGTTATTTTAAGAGCAGTAATTCAGGGACAGTGGAGCAGCCCGGGGTGCTGGTTATTTTAAGAGCAGTAATTCAGGGACAGTGGAGCAGCCCGGGGTGCTGGTTATTTTAAGAGCAGTAATTCAGGGACAGTGGAGCAGCCCGGGGTGCTGGTTATTTTAAGAGCAGTAATTCAGGGACAGTGGAGCAGCCCGGGGTGCTGGTTATTTTAAGAGCAGTAATTCAGGGACAGTGGAGCAGCCCGGGGTGCTGGTTATTTTAAGAGCAGTAATTCAGGGACAGTGGAGCAGCCCGGGGTGCTGGTTATTTTAAGAGCAGTAATTCAGGGACAGTGGAGCAGCCCGGGGTGCTGGTTATTTTAAGAGCAGTAATTCAGGGACAGTGGAGCAGCCCGGGGTGCTGGTTATTTTAAGAGCAGTAATTCAGGGACAGTGGAGCAGCCCGGGGTGCTGGTTATTTTAAGAGCAGTAATTCAGGGACAGTGGAGCAGCCCGGGGTGCTGGTTATTTTAAGAGCAGTAATTCAGGGACAGTGGAGCAGCCCGGGGTGCTGGTTATTTTAAGAGCAGTAATTCAGGGACAGTGGAGCAGCCCGGGGTGCTGGTTATTTTAAGAGCAGTAATTCAGGGACAGTGGAGCAGCCCGGGGTGCTGGTTATTTTAAGAGCAGTAATTCAGGGACAGTGGAGCAGCCCGGGGTGCTGGTTATTTTAAGAGCAGTAATTCAGGGACAGTGGAGCAGCCCGGGGTGCTGGTTATTTTAAGAGCAGTAATTCAGGGACAGTGGAGCAGCCCGGGGTGCTGGTTATTTTAAGAGCAGTAATTCAGGGACAGTGGAGCAGCCCGGGGTGCTGGTTATTTTAAGAGCAGTAATTCAGGGACAGTGGAGCAGCCCGGGGTGCTGGTTATTTTAAGAGCAGTAATTCAGGGACAGTGGAGCAGCCCGGGGTGCTGGTTATTTTAAGAGCAGTAATTCAGGGACAGTGGAGCAGCCCGGGGTGCTGGTTATTTTAAGAGCAGTAATTCAGGGACAGTGGAGCAGCCCGGGGTGCTGGTTATTTTAAGAGCAGTAATTCAGGGACAGTGGAGCAGCCCGGGGTGCTGGTTATTTTAAGAGCAGTAATTCAGGGACAGTGGAGCAGCCCGGGGTGCTGGTTATTTTAAGAGCAGTAATTCAGGGACAGTGGAGCAGCCCGGGGTGCTGGTTATTTTAAGAGCAGTAATTCAGGGACAGTGGAGCAGCCCGGGGTGCTGGTTATTTTAAGAGCAGTAATTCAGGGACAGTGGAGCAGCCCGGGGTGCTGGTTATTTTAAGAGCAGTAATTCAGGGACAGTGGAGCAGCCCGGGGTGCTGGTTATTTTAAGAGCAGTAATTCAGGGACAGTGGAGCAGCCCGGGGTGCTGGTTATTTTAAGAGCAGTAATTCAGGGACAGTGGAGCAGCCCGGGGTGCTGGTTATTTTAAGAGCAGTAATTCAGGGACAGTGGAGCAGCCCGGGGTGCTGGTTATTTTAAGAGCAGTAATTCAGGGACAGTGGAGCAGCCCGGGGTGCTGGTTATTTTAAGAGCAGTAATTCAGGGACAGTGGAGCAGCCCGGGGTGCTGGTTATTTTAAGAGCAGTAATTCAGGGACAGTGGAGCAGCCCGGGGTGCTGGTTATTTTAAGAGCAGTAATTCAGGGACAGTGGAGCAGCCCGGGGTGCTGGTTATTTTAAGAGCAGTAATTCAGGGACAGTGGAGCAGCCCGGGGTGCTGGTTATTTTAAGAGCAGTAATTCAGGGACAGTGGAGCAGCCCGGGGTGCTGGTTATTTTAAGAGCAGTAATTCAGGGACAGTGGAGCAGCCCGGGGTGCTGGTTATTTTAAGAGCAGTAATTCAGGGACAGTGGAGCAGCCCGGGGTGCTGGTTATTTTAAGAGCAGTAATTCAGGGACAGTGGAGCAGCCCGGGGTGCTGGTTATTTTAAGAGCAGTAATTCAGGGACAGTGGAGCAGCCCGGGGTGCTGGTTATTTTAAGAGCAGTAATTCAGGGACAGTGGAGCAGCCCGGGGTGCTGGTTATTTTAAGAGCAGTAATTCAGGGACAGTGGAGCAGCCCGGGGTGCTGGTTATTTTAAGAGCAGTAATTCAGGGACAGTGGAGCAGCCCGGGGTGCTGGTTATTTTAAGAGCAGTAATTCAGGGACAGTGGAGCAGCCCGGGGTGCTGGTTATTTTAAGAGCAGTAATTCAGGGACAGTGGAGCAGCCCGGGGTGCTGGTTATTTTAAGAGCAGTAATTCAGGGACAGTGGAGCAGCCCGGGGTGCTGGTTATTTTAAGAGCAGTAATTCAGGGACAGTGGAGCAGCCCGGGGTGCTGGTTATTTTAAGAGCAGTAATTCAGGGACAGTGGAGCAGCCCGGGGTGCTGGTTATTTTAAGAGCAGTAATTCAGGGACAGTGGAGCAGCCCGGGGTGCTGGTTATTTTAAGAGCAGTAATTCAGGGACAGTGGAGCAGCCCGGGGTGCTGGTTATTTTAAGAGCAGTAATTCAGGGACAGTGGAGCAGCCCGGGGTGCTGGTTATTTTAAGAGCAGTAATTCAGGGACAGTGGAGCAGCCCGGGGTGCTGGTTATTTTAAGAGCAGTAATTCAGGGACAGTGGAGCAGCCCGGGGTGCTGGTTATTTTAAGAGCAGTAATTCAGGGACAGTGGAGCAGCCCGGGGTGCTGGTTATTTTAAGAGCAGTAATTCAGGGACAGTGGAGCAGCCCGGGGTGCTGGTTATTTTAAGAGCAGTAATTCAGGGACAGTGGAGCAGCCCGGGGTGCTGGTTATTTTAAGAGCAGTAATTCAGGGACAGTGGAGCAGCCCGGGGTGCTGGTTATTTTAAGAGCAGTAATTCAGGGACAGTGGAGCAGCCCGGGGTGCTGGTTATTTTAAGAGCAGTAATTCAGGGA
Source organism: Polyodon spathula (assembly GCF_017654505.1). NCBI lineage: Eukaryota > Metazoa > Chordata > Actinopteri > Acipenseriformes > Polyodontidae > Polyodon > Polyodon spathula. Next base: position 76,130,448 of record NC_054539.1, read on the forward strand.
CAGTGGAGCAGCCCGGGGTGCTGGTTATTTTAAGAGCAGTAATTCAGGGACAGTGGAGCAGCCCGGGGTGCTGGTTATTTTAAGAGCAGTAATTCAGGGACAGTGGAGCAGCCCGGGGTGCTGGTTATTTTAAGAGCAGTAATTCAGGGACAGTGGAGCAGCCCGGGGTGCTGGTTATTTTAAGAGCAGTAATTCAGGGACAGTGGAGCAGCCCGGGGTGCTGGTTATTTTAAGAGCAGTAATTCAGGGACAGTGGAGCAGCCCGGGGTGCTGGTTATTTTAAGAGCAGTAATTCAGGGACAGTGGAGCAGCCCGGGGTGCTGGTTATTTTAAGAGCAGTAATTCAGGGACAGTGGAGCAGCCCGGGGTGCTGGTTATTTTAAGAGCAGTAATTCAGGGACAGTGGAGCAGCCCGGGGTGCTGGTTATTTTAAGAGCAGTAATTCAGGGACAGTGGAGCAGCCCGGGGTGCTGGTTATTTTAAGAGCAGTAATTCAGGGACAGTGGAGCAGCCCGGGGTGCTGGTTATTTTAAGAGCAGTAATTCAGGGACAGTGGAGCAGCCCGGGGTGCTGGTTATTTTAAGAGCAGTAATTCAGGGACAGTGGAGCAGCCCGGGGTGCTGGTTATTTTAAGAGCAGTAATTCAGGGACAGTGGAGCAGCCCGGGGTGCTGGTTATTTTAAGAGCAGTAATTCAGGGACAGTGGAGCAGCCCGGGGTGCTGGTTATTTTAAGAGCAGTAATTCAGGGACAGTGGAGCAGCCCGGGGTGCTGGTTATTTTAAGAGCAGTAATTCAGGGACAGTGGAGCAGCCCGGGGTGCTGGTTATTTTAAGAGCAGTAATTCAGGGACAGTGGAGCAGCCCGGGGTGCTGGTTATTTTAAGAGCAGTAATTCAGGGACAGTGGAGCAGCCCGGGGTGCTGGTTATTTTAAGAGCAGTAATTCAGGGACAGTGGAGCAGCCCGGGGTGCTGGTTATTTTAAGAGCAGTAATTCAGGGACAGTGGAGCAGCCCGGGGTGCTGGTTATTTTAAGAGCAGTAATTCAGGGACAGTGGAGCAGCCCGGGGTGCTGGTTATTTTAAGAGCAGTAATTCAGGGACAGTGGAGCAGCCCGGGGTGCTGGTTATTTTAAGAGCAGTAATTCAGGGACAGTGGAGCAGCCCGGGGTGCTGGTTATTTTAAGAGCAGTAATTCAGGGACAGTGGAGCAGCCCGGGGTGCTGGTTATTTTAAGAGCAGTAATTCAGGGACAGTGGAGCAGCCCGGGGTGCTGGTTATTTTAAGAGCAGTAATTCAGGGACAGTGGAGCAGCCCGGGGTGCTGGTTATTTTAAGAGCAGTAATTCAGGGACAGTGGAGCAGCCCGGGGTGCTGGTTATTTTAAGAGCAGTAATTCAGGGACAGTGGAGCAGCCCGGGGTGCTGGTTATTTTAAGAGCAGTAATTCAGGGACAGTGGAGCAGCCCGGGGTGCTGGTTATTTTAAGAGCAGTAATTCAGGGACAGTGGAGCAGCCCGGGGTGCTGGTTATTTTAAGAGCAGTAATTCAGGGACAGTGGAGCAGCCCGGGGTGCTGGTTATTTTAAGAGCAGTAATTCAGGGACAGTGGAGCAGCCCGGGGTGCTGGTTATTTTAAGAGCAGTAATTCAGGGACAGTGGAGCAGCCCGGGGTGCTGGTTATTTTAAGAGCAGTAATTCAGGGACAGTGGAGCAGCCCGGGGTGCTGGTTATTTTAAGAGCAGTAATTCAGGGACAGTGGAGCAGCCCGGGGTGCTGGTTATTTTAAGAGCAGTAATTCAGGGACAGTGGAGCAGCCCGGGGTGCTGGTTATTTTAAGAGCAGTAATTCAGGGACCATGGAGCAGCCCAGGGTGCTGGTTATTTTAAGAGCAGTAATTCAGGGACAGTGGAGCAGCCCGGGGTGCTGGTTATTTTAAGAGCAGTAATTCAGGGACAGTGGAGCAGCCCGGGGTGCTGGTTATTTTAAGAGCAGTAATTCAGGGACAGTGGAGCAGCCCGGGGTGCTGGTTATTTTAAGAGCAGTAATTCAGGGACCATGGAGCAGCCCAGGGTGCTGGTTACTAACAACCAAACGAGCAAGATGGGCCGAATGGCCTCCTCTCGTTTGTAAACTTTCTTGTGCTCTTATGTTCTTATGTACAGAGCTTGCTTGTTGAGTTACTGTAGATGTCTTTATAATGCTGGAAGCCATTGGCCCATCTTGCTTGTTTGGATGTTAGTAGCTTATTGATCCCAGAATCTCATCAAGCAGCTTCTTGAAGGATCTCGGGGTGTCAGCCTCAAGCATTTGTAACAAACGGTTCCAGCTTGAACAGATCAGACCACCGTATTTTTCAACATGCCAAGCAATACCACAGTTCACCAATTTGGAGAAAAACACATGTGAGTAATCTCCATGTGTGTGTGTTATGCTCTGTTAGTTGGTATTGTGCATAACATTCTGACTGTTGTGTTGCTGGTTATTTTAAGAGAAGTAATTCAGGGACAGTGGAGCAGCCGGGGGTGCTGGTTATTTTAAGAGCAGTAGTTCAGGGACAGTGGAGCAGCCCGGGGTGCTGGTTATTTTAAGAGCAGTAATTCAGGGACGGTGGAGCAGCCCGGGGTGCTGGTTATTTTAAGAGCAGTCATTCAGGGACAGTGGAGCAGCCCGGGGTGCTGGTTATTTTAAGAGCAGTAATTCAGGGACCATGGAGCAGCCCAGGGTGCTGGTTACTGATTGAAAACCAAACGAGCAAGATGGGCCTAATGGACTCCTCTCGTTTGTAAACTTTCTTGTGCTCTTATGTTCTTATGTACAGAGCTTGCTTGTTGAGTTACAATGTGGTCAGTGCTGTTGTGGTTGCTCGGTTACATGTTGCCTGATGCCATGCTGTTGTGTGTGATGCTGTAAGTGAGTGGTGGTGTGTGTACGACAGAGACGCCATCTTAAGCACTATAAAGTGTGCGGCACAACAACACTGTTTTGTGTCAGTTTTGTACGATACAACAGTGTAATTGAGGTTGTGGCTTTATAAATGCATATATATATATTTATATATTTGATTTAGTTTTTTCCTCAAATTGAGGGTGGTAAATTTGGACTGTGTCTTCAATTCGAAGGCGTCTTAAATTAGAAGGAATACAGTCGTTATGTGAATGGAGGCTGCATGAGAATAACCGGTCTAAGTGTACATGTTGTTACGTATTGTGATGTTGATATGCTTGAAAGGGGATATGTATGCATACTGCATATGGTCTGGGTAAGTTACAGATTCAAAGACGTGGAATTGAGAGTCCTGTAACCAAGTTAGAATGGGAGGAGCAACTACTGTGAGGCTCTATACAGAACCACACTCTATGGAAAGACTAGTGAATTGCCACAATGTCCCAGTTGTTAAATACTGTTCTACTTGTACATATCTGGACACTCATAACACCAGATGCATATTTAAATGATGCTATGTGACATTGATAGCTTTGAAGAAATAACATGTCAAAGTAGAAACAAAATCTTCTAGTTCCGTTTCTCCTAATGTTCTGACTTGGCTGATTTTGTACGTCCTATAAAGTGTTCATGTGAAATCAAAACTATACATTCCAGCTTTGGCATTCTCTCAACCTCTGCTTAAAGATGCATTTCTGTTTTTGAAGTGAAGTGAAACATTATTGCAAGTACTGCTGAATCCGAACCTCATTATCTAATGTGACAATGTGAGCTGCTTTTGATGACTGATCATTAGAGGCTGCTGGAGCTGCCGTGTTAGTGGGGAGTCCCATCTGTGCTGACGAGTGTCAGAGTCTGTGGAAGAGAAAAGGAATTCTCACTGCCGATAATCCCATCATTCAGTATGTTGTTCAGTGGGGGCCATTTGCTGAAACAATGCTTCCTGGAACTTTGTTTTGCAGTGTTTGCAATATGCGGACCGATGAAGAATGCCCCTCTTTTTAGTATCATTTTATATTTTTAGTATATTGTATAAATGACATTCTGGCTTCATGCCCCTGACACAGGGTTGGTCAGTGTGTTCCAGCAACAACTGTGCCAACCATTTGTGCCACAGGGATGTCTTTAATTTTTAATTAAGTCCTGGCTTGAGAGATTGTTAGGTGTGGTTTATTGCTCTCCACACTCTACACTGTGAAATACAGCCCAAAATATAAATAGAAAAGTGGCCAGATTGATGTGCACACACATTAAAGAAACATTTGTTATGTTTAGGCTTGCTGCTTCTTTATTTATTTATTTATTTTTGCCAAATTGACGTTTATTTTAGTAAGAATTTACAGGTTGTTTTTTTTTCAATGTTTACATTTCAATTCAAGCAGAGAATGGGTGAAATCGAAGGGCTAGGTCAGCCAGGGTGTCCTCGGCTCACCGCACACCAGTGACCCCTGTAGTCTGGCTGGGCTCCTGCGGGCTTGCCTGTTAGCTGCCCTGGAGTTGCATTGTCCTCCAACACTGTAGCTCCTGGGCAGCTGCATGGTGAATCTGCGGTGTGTCAAGAAGCAGTCAGCTGACGGCACACGCTTTGGAGGACAGCGTGTGTTCGACTTCGCCCCTCCCGAGTCAGCACAGGGTGGTAGCGGTGAACCGAGCATAAATAAATAATAATTGGCCATCTGAAATTGGGAGAAAATAAAAAAAAAAATTGGCAATGACTAAATTAAAAAATAAAAAGTGCATTACACAGAACTTTTATAGCATACATTTATAAGTAAACATAATAAAAAAAAAACATTAGATAACTGAACAGAACTAACTTGCACTTACTATTCGAAGACTGAGCTCCCCCTCCTGCTTCAGCTCAGCCGGACTCAGAGTCACTGGAGGGCAAGGCAGGCGGGCCCGCTTTGTCCTGCTGCGGAGACTTCAGCCGTCGGCCAGGGGATTGTGCACAATATTCATTGTGTTTCAGCTGCACCCCATTTTCAAATCAAACTAGTAACTGTCACCATATACCTAAAGCAAAAGCTTACTTACACCTTAACCCGCTAATCAAACTAGGCACTTTGAATGACGGGCGCTGTAGCTGGCAAATGAGAGCATTCTAGCATTGCTTCAGTCAGCGAGACCTGTCAGAACAGGGTGAATTACAATACTAGCAGATCACTGTCTGTCCCGTTAGCGGAACGGAGACAGGACAGACAGCAAGTATAAAAACTAGAGAGGATTCTAAATGATTACGAAGCATGCTCTTTTTGTGTGAAGGTGTTGGCCCCTACATGACTAGTTATAGAGTTTTGATGAAGTTTGTACCCTGGATTATAGTTTAAACTACATTTCCCAGAATGCCTCAGTTTAAGAAGGAAGATAATTAAGGGGGAATTGGATAATCACTTGCAACTGTGGCAATTAACACATGTGGTTGCACTGTCAGGGAGGGGCTGATGAGGTTGAGTCCTGCACACAGGCCTGAGAATAAAAAGGAAAACGTCACGGTAAAACAAAAGGATCTTTTGTAATTGTGATGGTGTGGGAGTCAAGAAGTGGTTTAGCTGCATGACCTTTAGATATAAACTGTTTGTTTAAGTTTAGTTAGTACTGCAAAGAGGGAGTTAGGTTTGATTTGGTTTCTTGTTTTGTTTGTTGTCCTGTGTAAAAAGAAACAGCTTTACCTCTGTAAAGAGACACTGCTATCAGTAAGCATACTGACACCGACCTGTATTCACTTCCCTTGCAATTCTGAGTCCTGATTGATAACAGATAGCATGGAAGATCCAGAACTGTGTTCAAAGTACACGCCAAGGGCATGCTTTGTCACACTACAGATCATTTAGATTTCTTTTCTTCGGTAGTGTGTCTATATGGTTGCCATACCATTCTCAAGGGAGCACCCTGTATGTGTGATATAAGCAGTGATGTTATACATGAGGTGTTCAGACCCATTTGTCTCTCTCTTCCTGCAGAGTGCAGACCCTGTGAGCACCATGTACCAGAGCTTCCAGGAGGTAACTGTGGGTGTGATGGAGGGAGAGAAGGAGGGGGCTGATCCCCTGCTCAGGCCCTGCCCTCGCCACATGTCTGTCACAGAGAGGCTCCGGAAAGTTATTCAGGAGCTGGTGGACACAGAGAAATCTTATGTGAAGGTACTGCTGTTGATTTGTCACCCTCATTTTCTTAGTACAGACGTGCTTCATTTATTTTGAACCTAGACTTAGTGGAGGTCCCCCATGCATCATTTATTTTGAACCGAGGCTATAGTGGAGGTGCCCCATGCATCATTTATTTTGATCCGAGGCTATAGTGGAGGTGCCCCATGCATCGATTGTTTTGAACCGTGACTATAGTGCAGGTGCCGCTACACCCTTACTTTGTTGGCTGTGTCATGATAACCGCTCATGGAGTTGCAGTGATATGCAGATTCATTACCACAATTTTAATAGGACATTACACTACTATTCTACAAATCCTCTTGAACAGCACTAGGGAGCTGATGCATGAGTGAGTCTGTCCCAAATCTTGAACAGCGCTAGGGAGCTGATGTATGAGAGAGGCTGTCCCAGATCTTGAACAGTGTTAGGGAGCTGATGCATGAGTGAGGCTGTCCCAGATCTTGGTGCATACCACACAGCAACATATGGGTTGGGGATTCAGTTCATCTCGATACTTTTCTCTTTTTAAACTCCCAGGATTTGAGCTGCCTCTTTGAAATCTACCTGAAACCCTTACAGAATGAGACCTTCCTCACTCAAGATGAGGTATGGAGAATGGCTCTCTTTATTATTCTTTTTTTAATTGCCTTCCCTATGACTGGCTGGTAAAGTGATATTGCCTTCCCTATGACTCCCTATGGGTGGTAAAGCCCTCCAGGTATCAGTGTGGAAGCTAAACAAAGACAATGGCTGTGAAGAACAATCCAGTTCTTAACGGGTCCCACACATTGCACTAATCTCGTTTACCACCCAGAGACATCTCTCCTGTGTAACGCATTCTCATCATCGCTGGCATTTTCACATCTTATAATAGAGACATATTTCTAATAAATTTGTATGTATTCATAACATTTATTCCCAATACTTTTCTTAACTAAGACTTGAAGCAAATTGAGGAGGGCCCTATATTTCAGTCATTCTAGTAAGGTTCATTTTCAGCAGTGGTTTCTTAGGTATAGTGTCAGTGATTAGCATGTTTTTGGAAGTTCTTTTACATTGGTCTTCAATGGCTGTATTGAAACTCTGGTACTGGAGTGTAGTTTGGTTTCTTATTGGAAATGCATGTGATGTGTTTACCGTTCTCACAGATGGAGTCCCTGTTTGGGAGCCTTCCTGAAATGCTGGATTTCCAGAAGGTGTTCCTCCAGACGCTGGAGGAGAGAATCGCTTCCTCTCCTGATTTCAGCACCCTGGAAACCCCGTTCCAGTTCAAGGTGACTTCAACTTTCTACCTGCTTTTTGAAACTGTTGCAAAAAAAAATAAAAATATTGCAGTGGTATTTTCTTCAGTGTTTTTATATTTCTTCATTAATTCCCTATGTTTCCCATTTTATATAAAAGCTGCACACACAGCCTTATAGAAACGATGTAAATAAATTGCAACATTCCAGCAACACCATTAAAGGTTGTGTCTGTGGGTAATAACAGTTTGTATTGTAATAATAATAAAAATCCACTAAAGACAGCCCCGTAAATATCGGAACACACGCGTGTATTAAGGTAGGCTTGCAGCATAATAAAAAAACAAACATGGTTTTAAAATTAATAAAAGCAATAAGTATCATCTTTTATTAACACATATTATATTTATTGTTCACCCTCAAAACATGTGCATTGGACAATCCATGAAAAGTTAACCAGCAATGAATCCTCATTGCAAAACAACCACATGAATACTGTGTTAATACGAAAAAAATACAACCCTGTAAATATCGAAGAATAAGTTCATACTGCTGGCCCACAACACACTCAAAAATACTTCAAACTGTTCAAGAGTAACAATAAAATCAATACAGGTACCAGCGTTTTCACAAAATCAAAGCAAAAGTGACTGTCTTGTTTTTATAACACATACATTGATAAATAAGAACACTTGAAAATTAGCAAATTACGAATATTCATTGCAAGACTCAAATGCACGAAATACCGTTAATACAAAAAACCCCACATATTCATACACTAAAGGCAGCCCTGTTAATATCAGAAAACAAGTTTGTATTTGCCTTATTTTCAGCACGCATAAAAAAGCTTCACAACTGGTTTAAAAATGAATAACGGAATTAAAAAAAAAAAAAAACCTGCATGCATTAAGTGTGCTTTAAAATAAATTCAATTCAGTTTTCTTATCATTCATCCTGAGCCTCAGGGTCGCTTCATCACTGCTGAAAAAACACATTGGCAAGCTTGCTGTACAGCCGTGTGTGTGTATTGCTGAAATAAATCATTGTAGACCTGTTTTCTTGTAACTTTTTTTTCCCTCATCCTCAGAAGCAAAACTTCTTATTTGTTTTTGAGAAATTTCTATGAATTACAAATTTCCATTGGGGTACGTAAACTTCTGACTACAAGTGTGTGTGTGTGTGCGTTGGATTTCAGTATTCCTTTCCTGTGCAGTGAATAGCTGTGGAGCACAGGAGAGCATAACATATAAATCACTTCATGCCTGAATTCTGATAAGCCTGCAGATTGAACAGTGCTGTGGTTGGCACCTTGAGGTCAGGAGGAAGCAGAGCAACTATTAAAACAGTGGGCCTGTGTGATACACATCTGACAGCAACCATGGCTGTTATACAATAACAGCAGGTGTGTGTATTCATGTAATATGAAATTGTATGTTTCAGAAGTTGCTGTTTTCCCTTGGAGGCTCCTTTCTGTACTATGCTGACCACTTCAAGCTTTACAGCGGCTTCTGTGCAAACCACATCAAGGTTCAGAAAGTGCTTGAAAGAGGTAAAAAGACTGAACAAGAAAGGACAAGTCTTTTAAATTCTGTTTAATAAGAAACCATCATTACTAGCCTGTTGTTGGGGGGGGGGGGGGCTGTAACTTTTTATAAGAATGTTATGATATACATTATTACACATTTCATGGATCCTAATCATACACAGTGCAGGAGGTCAAACGGCCTGACTGCAGATCGACGGATCCACAGGCGACACACACACACAACAGTCAGTGATTAGCTACCCAAGCTAAATATGCAAACACATCTGCATATCCTGGCTCAAAGTATAAAAAATAGGCAGAAAATACCAAACTCTTAATGCAGGAAAGCAGAGGAGGGCAGTATATTGCTTGTGCTAATGATAAATTAGATTTTAATATACTGGTTGTCAGTATTTAACAGCAAAATGCTAAATTACATTTCTGGGAATATGAAAGTGTGGGTATGACTGTGACTAGGTAAAACTAACAATTGTGTACAATTTGTAAACAACAAGCTCCATAGAAACATGAGGTGTATGAAGCTGCGTTGCTAGGAGGCATATGAAGCTGCATGCTGAGGTGTCCTGTGCTCCCTGTGATGTTCATGACTTCCAATAGCTGCCAGCACCCTCTTGTGGTGATTAGGCTAAACTGCACTCAAGAGGCTCGCTGATGCTTTCAGTGTTGTATAAGGAGTGCTAACCACTGCTTTAAATAATAATAACCACTGCTACTAATTATTATAATAATAATAATAATAATAATAATAAATAATAATAATAATAAGTGGCATCCTTCAGGCTGGCTGGTAACAAGCTCACTGCCCTGCCCCCAGCCGCCTGCATCCTTCAGGCTGGCCGGTAACAAGCTCACTGCCCTGCCCCCAGCCGCCTGCATCCTTCAGGCTGGCCGGTAACAAGCTCACTGCCCTGCCCCCAGCCGCCTGCATCCTTCAGGCTGGCCGGTAACAAGCTCACTGCCCTGCCCCCAGCAAACTGCATCCTTCAGGCTGGCCGGTAATAAGCTCTCCAGGTTGCTTCTGTGATTCCAGACCGGTTGATCATTTTTTGTTTATTTTTTTAAATAAAATGATTCATGCTGACCCCAGCCAATTTAAGTTCCCAATGAAGTGGTGCATGCGCCTTTAAAGTTGTCTTAATGGTACCTTTTTAATTTTTGTGTTTGGGTAGGTGTGGGGGAAAAAATGCTTTAAAGTTGGATTGTGCGTAGCTGTGAAGTCTAAATTCAACACCGCTAACCGACAGTGTGTTGTGTGTTTTAGCCAAAACTGACAGAGCTTTTAAAGAGTTTCTTGGCGCAAGGAACCCAACCAAGCAGCACTCATCGACATTGGAGTCGTACCTCATCAAGCCAGTGCAGCGAGTCCTGAAGTACCCTCTGCTGCTACGGGAGCTGGTGTCTCTGACAGACGTAGAGAGCGAGGAGCACTATCACCTGACAGGTATGCATGGGACTGCAGTACACTGGAGTGAGCGTGTTCCTATTGTATACCAGGGGACTGCAGTACACTGGAGTGAGCGTGTTCCTATTGTATACCAGGGGACTGCAGCACACTGGAGTGAGCGTGTTCCTGTTGTATACCAGGGGACTGCAGTACACTGGAGTGAGCGTGTTCCTATTGTATACCAGGGGACTGCAGCACACTGGAGTGAGCGTGTTCCTGTTGTATACCAGGGGACTGCAGCACACTGGAGTGAGCGTGTTCCTGTTGTATACCAGGGGACTGCAGCACACTGGAGTGAGCGTGTTCCTATTGTATACCAGGGGACTGCAGCACACTGGAGTGAGCGTGTTCCTGTTGTATACCAGGGGACTGCAGCACACTGGAGTGAGCGTGTTCCTGTTGTATACCAGGGGACTGCAGCACACTGGAGTGAGCGTGTTCCTGTTGTATACCAGGGGACTGCAGCACACTGGAGTGAGCGTGTTCCTGTTGTATACCAGGGGACTGCAGCACACTGGAGTGAGCGTGTTCCTATTGTATACCAGGGGACTGCAGCACACTGGAGTGAGCGTGTTCCTGTTGTATACCAGGGGACTGCAGCACACTGGAGTGAGCGTGTTCCTGTTGTATACCAGGGGACTGCAGCACACTGGAGTGAGCGTGTTCCTGTTGTATACCAGGGGACTGCAGCACACTGGAGTGAGCGTGTTCCTATTGTATACCAGGGGACTGCAGTACACTGGAGTGAGCGTGTTCCTGTTGTATACCAGGGGACTGCAGCACACTGGAGTGAGCGTGTTCCTGTTGTATACCAGGGGACTGCAGCACACTGGAGTGAGCGTGTTCCTGTTGTATACCAGGGGACTGCAGCACACTGGAGTGAGCGTGTTCCTGTTGTATACCAGGGGACTGCAGCACACTGGAGTGAGCGTGTTCCTGTTGTATACCAGCCAATCTGTTATGTCCTTAGTAATATTTTAGAAGGGTCTGCAGCTCTGGCCAAAAGTTTTGCATCACCTAGAATTTTAAGATTGAGACATTCATTTAAAAAAATGTATATATGAACATAATTTAGATATTTTATTTAACATCATGTTATTAAAGAAACTACAAAATGATACCGCAAAAGTCTACTGGAAGCCATAATAGCAATATAGTGTTTCATGTTAGATTTTGAAATGTCACTTTTTTTTTTAATTTGTCAATTTTATAAGTATATTGAAAACTACAAAGCGGTTTTCATTATATATGCTACCATTAGGTGACATGATCCATAGACACCCAGTTATATTTGTCCCTAAAGCCAGTAATTTCTTCTGCCTGGGTGTTATTAGCTACTTACCTTACAGACATCAAGCACTGGATGACCCCAGCATTTTCAAGATGTGGGGCTGCTGGCTTTTTCTTGTAGCGCTCCTAAATTATGGAATGCTCTGCCTTCGTTTATCAGGGAAGTTTGAACCGTTACAGTTTTCAAATCAAGACTAAAAACACACTTCTATAAAATGGCTTTCTTATCTTAGTGGGTTTTAATGTAACTTTAAAATTGGTGCTTTTGTATTATGTGTATAGTGTTATTTAAATGTGTGAAATGCTATACAAATGTATTGTGGTTTGTTCTTTTTTTCTGCTATGTACGGTACAGTGCTTTGTGATACTTTTGTATAAAAAACGCTATATAAATGCAACAAATAAATAAATAATGTAATCCAATATGTTAACATAACATTATTTAGCAGGTTTGTCAACTATGAAGCAGAATTTGTTAATTCTATAGGGTGATGCAAAACCTTTGGGTATAGCTGTATAGTACAATGTATAATGGTTCTATTTATTCACACATTGTATAAACTAGAAGCATTACAGCACTGGCATGCCTGTTAGTCTGTCACTGTGTCCACTGACAATGTCCACAGACTTCTCTTAATAGAATTATGAACACTTTTCAAACAGTTGGTCTTCTCTAATTTACATTTAGAAATTAATATAGACATATTTTGGCTTCTAGTTGTTCCTCGGAGGAAGAACCGTCCTTTTTATTATCTTTGATTGACACTCATCCAACCCCTATGTTAACATCTTTAAAAAGCAAGACAAAGGGTTTGCTGTGTGATATAGAGAGTTATTGGAGCCGGTACAATCCAGGCATCAGGGAGTCTACTGTACTGGATGATAATAATGAGGTTGTGTGTCAGAGCTACTAGAATTGAAATAAACATAATTCTTACAACAAGAGATTTGAGTTCTATTCTCCTCAATAATTTCATTGCACAGTTTCAAAGGTTTGATTAAAATTTTGTCTCGGCTGATGTTCACAAAGGTTGCCTTGATCTTCCTTGTGTTATGTTCATTTTAAACTATTCAGTCATTCTGTTTGTATGATGCAGGATGTCTATGAATATATTCAATACACTTTTCCACTCTAAATGATATACAGAGTGTTACTGCATATTCACTGAGCGCTACTGAATTTGAATCGCAATTTTCAAAACCATCGTCACACTTACAATGCTTAAACCTTTGTATTGTACGGGATCATTAAACTAACAACTAAAGTAAAGTTATGGTATACTTGATGTACGTTATAGGCCAGTAGTATTGAAATCTACTCATTGAAGTATTATCTGCATATTTGCAATAACAAGCATAAGTACTGAATATAAAACACATGATACATATGTGGTGCTAATAATGGTTTTGCATTCTTGTCTGTAGAAGCATTTAAGGCCATGGAGAAGGTGGCCAGCCACATCAATGAGATGCAGAAGATCTATGAGGATTACGGGACTGTGTTTGACCAGCTAGTTGCAGAACAGAGTGGAAGCGAAAGAGAGGTAACAGCGAACATCTTCCCCATGTGTGCATGTTGTGGAGCAGCTGTGAGGTCTGGTCTGCGTTCTTTAGGGAAGGTTTTCTCCCAAGCTTTGGGTTTCGTCTGGCACTGATCAGTGATGTGAAGATGTCTGACTTGTCTGCAGTGCTTGCGTTATAGAAAGTGCTGTTTTTAGTTTTATTTTTTTCCACTTTTAGATGTTAGGCTTAGACTTGCTTCTCACGTGCAGGGGTGCAATCACAGACTCTGAGACTACATTACGCACCATGATGTATTGCACTGTTGATAGCTGATGGAAAATCCAAAATAGCTGCTGTGTAACCCTTAGGTCACTGAGATTTCCATGGGAGAATTCCTCATGCATTCCTCTGTGATCTGGCTCAACCCTTTCCCCTCTCTGGGTCGGATGAGAAAGGATCCCACGATCACTGTATTTGGTAAGTAAATGCTTTTGAAAAGCTGAGCCTTAGTAGGGAGTAAAGTGAGCTAATCAGTATGACAGAAAGCCTCTATATGCTGGTTAAAGGCTTATGTTTGGTGTCTATTTCATGGTACTTGACAGCACCATACATTTTCTAGAAAACCATTTTATTTTCCCCCTTCAGTTTTTAAGAAAGCTGTGATCTTGGTGTACAGAGAGAGCAGCAAAATGAAAAAGCAAATAGTAAGTACCGCTGGCTTTTGTATTTGTGTTATCCTTGGTGTTTTTATTTTTTGTTTTAATAACATCACTGTTGCACACATGTTCACGTGAATGTATTTTTGTGTTTTTGTTTTAAAGCAAGCTAACACTCGAGCTGCATACATCCACGGGGATATGGATCCATTTAAATTCCGCTGGCTTATTCCTTTATCCGCACTTCAGGTGCGGCTGGGGAATGCAGCAGGTGAGCGGGATTGTGTGCTTGTGTAACTGGAAGTGATCCATGCTGTTCCTTGAGTTCAGTATTATACTTTCACATTATCTCATGTACAGTACAGGTGGTATAGAAAAACATTGAGCCATACTGACTAGTGCTGACTCTCTACAGCCTGTATGTATGAAAAAAGATGTATCACAAATACGTAAAAAAAACAAAGAAAAACCCTAACGAAGAAACGTAGAACACGTACAGCTGTATCTGCTTCTGTTACTGCCTCTTTATCCACTTGGCACTTTCATCAGGGTTTTATCCTTATCTGACGTGTTAGAAAACAAGCCTGTAAAGAATCGAGGTGGTGAGATTAAAAGGGTGAAGGGATAGGAATAGGGATATGGGAAAAGGATTTAGGGATGAGGTGCTTTTAGTCATTATTGAGAAACCTTCTGTTCACGGAGGGCTAAACTATCAAGTATGGTGTTCAGTCATGTAATTTTATATATAAAAATGTCTTTTATTTTTATATATTTCCAGGAACAGATACCACCATTTGGGAATTGATTCACACAAAATCTGAAATTGAGGGAAGACCTGAAAGTGTATTTCAGCTGTGCAGCAGGTACTGTGTGCTCCTGGTCTCAAATATGTACATTGTATTCTCAACACCTGACTGCACACATTCTGTATATTACTGTAGGAAATATAATACTTTAGTGCAAGCTTTGATTCACATAGCTTGCCCCCTCACCCAGACTTGCTGTCATCTTCTTCCTATGGGTTTAGGCAAGAAAAGGGTTATTTTTACACAGAGAATCGTGAGGGTCTGGAATCAACTACCCCGTAATGTTGTTGAAGCTGACACCCTGGGATCCTTCAAGAAGCTTCTTGATGAGATTTTGGGTTCAATAAGCTACTAACAACCAAACGAGCAAGATGGGCCGAATGGTCTCCTCTCGTTTGTAAACTTTCTTATGTTCTTATGTTCTTATGAAAGGGGTGAACAAAACTGATGTATTGTGTGTTAAGTCTGACTCGATTCAGAAGTGAAGTGAACACGATTATTTCTGTTTGCTGTGCTGAAGCCTGAGCCCTACTTGTGTAGACTTGCTTGTTTTCACTCCTCTTGCCCTATAATGAGTGTGTTGTGTTCTGGGATGATCTCTCCATTGTGTCCAACGCCTTGCAGTCTGTCTCTTGTTGTAAGGTCTACAGTAGCATGGATGTTAGAACATGTTTCAGCAATATACAAACATCATGGGTGTTATTCACAGAGGACCACTTCACATTTCAGCTCAGACTTGGGTTATTTTTTGAATGTATACGATTTGCCTGGTCAGGTTTCAGGAGTGGTGCCGTGGGAGAGAGCTGTGTACTGTACAAGCATCAAGATTTTATTTTCTGTGGCAGGCAGGCTGTCCACCATTTGTTTTAAATATAAAATACTCTTACAGATGATCCTGGTATGATTTAATTCAATTTGTATGTATGCGTAATGTATCTATATTCTCATTATTAACAGGCCCTGTTTTTCTTTTGCTGCAGTGTACCTGAAAGCCAGGCACATATAATTAAGGTTATTCGCTCAATTCTGAGGGAGAACGTCAGACGACACCTAAGATGTGAGTTTCCTGTGGAGAAGATCTGTAAAGAGCGCCTCGTTCCATTACGAAACACAATGCCGCTGTCAGCCAGGATTGGTAAGCACTTGATAGCATGCTTTCTTCAGGGAACCCGTTATACAGCTGGAGTTTGTTACTTAGTTAGCAGGTATATCACATGGCCTTTGTCACTGCAGGTGATTTTCTTTCTTTGTTTCTACTAATCCAGATAAAAGAGCTTCACAGTGTGTACTGCAGCATCTAAACTCATTCACATTTCAATGAGAAATATATAGGTGATCTGAAGTGCTCGCTGTCAAGTGCCTTCTGTTAAACTGTTAATGAAAAGTAGATAGCTACCCATTTGGACATTCTCAGGTAGATGGGGTGTGAATGGGTTTATTCCCAGGGGAGGGGTGGAATGGGTTCATTCTCAGGTAGGGTGGGTTGTGAATGGGTCCATTCTCAGGGGAGGGTGGGGTGTGAATGGGTTCATTCTCAGGTAGGGTGGGGTGTGAATGGGTTTATTCCCAGGGGAGGGTGGGGTGTGAATGGGTTCATTCTCAGGTAGGGTGGGGTGTGAATGGGTTCATTCTCAGGGGAGGGTGGGGTGTGAATGGGTTCATTCTCAGGTAGGGTGGGGTGTGAATGGGTTCATTCTCAGGGGAGGGTGGGGTGTGAATGGGTTTATTCTCAGGGGAGGGTGGGGTGTGAATGGGTTTATTCTCAGGGGAGGGTGGGGTGTGAATGGGTTCATTCTCAGGGGAGGGTGGGGTGTGAATGGGTTTATTCTCAGGGGAGGGTGGGGTGTGAATGGGTTCATTCTCAGGTAGGGTGGGGTGTGAATGGGTTCATTCTCAGGTAGGGTGGGGTGTGAATGGGTTCATTCTCAGGTAGATGGGGTGTGAATGGGTTCATTCCCAGGGGAGGGTGGGGTGTGAATGGGTTTATTCTCAGGGGAGATTGGGGTGTGAATGGGTTCATTCTCAGGGGAGGGTGGGGTGTGAATGGGTTCATTCTCAGGGGAGGGTGGGGTGTGAATGGGTTTATTCGCAGGGGAGGGTGGGGTGTGAATGGGTTCATTCTCAGGGGAGGGTGGGGTGTGAATGGGTTTATTCCCAGGGGAGGGTGGGGTGTGAATGGGTTTATTCTCAGGGGTGGGTGGGGTGTGAATGGGTTTATTCTCAGGGGAGGGTGGGGTGTGAATGGGTTTATTCTCAGGGGTGGGTGGGGTGTGAATGGGTTTATTCTCAGGGGTGGGTGGGGTGTGAATGGGTTTATTCTCAGGGGTGGGTGGGGTGTGAATGGGTTTATTCTCAGGGGAGGGTGGGGTGTGAATGGGTTTATTCTCAGGGGTGGGTGGGGTGTGAATGGGTTTATTCTCAGGGGAGGGTGGGGTGTGAATGGGTTTATTCTCAGGGGTGGGTGGGGTGTGAATGGGTTCATTCTCAGGGGTGGGTGGGGTGTGAATGGGTTCATTCTCAGGGGTGGGTGGGGTGTGAATGGGTTTATTCTCAGGGGTGGGTGGGGTGTGAATGGGTTTATTCTCAGGGGTGGGTGGGGTGTGAATGGGTTTATTCTCAGGGGAGGGTGGGGTGTGAATGGGTTCATTCTCAGGGGAGGGTGGGGTGTGAATGGGTTTATTCTCAGGGGTGGGTGGGGTGTGAATGGGTTTATTCTCAGGGGAGGGTGGGGTGTGAATGGGTTTATTCTCAGGGGTGGGTGGGGTGTGAATGGGTTTATTCTCAGGGGAGGGTGGGGTGTGAATGGGTTTATTCTCAGGTAGATGGGGTGTGAATGGGTTCATTCTCAGGGGAAGGTGAGGTGTGAATGGGTTCATTCTTGGGGGAGGGTAGGGTGTGAATGGGTAAACAAGGGCACCTACTGCAGTCTAACTAAAACGCAACTTCATTCTTCAAAAATGTAATCTTCCTGTTATGTATCAATCAGGTTCTTCCAGGGCCTCCTGGTTATGCAAACTGTCACCCACTGACATGGCCTCCAACAGTGAAGGATCCTTAAAGGCAACCCTGCTGGATTTGGATGAGGGGAGTCACAGCAGTGGCCCTCACAGCAGCAGCCTCCGCGTGGCAGAGAGCATGCTGGGTAACGAGCCGCCCTCCAGCCAGGACAGAGCGAGCATGCTGGGTAACCACCCGCCCACCAGCCAGGACAGAGCAAGCATGCTGGGTAACCACCCGCCCACCGGCCAGGACAGAGCGAGCATGCTGGGTAACCACCCGCCCACCGGCCAAGACAGAGCGAGCATGCTGGATAACCAGCTTCCCACCGGCCAGGACAGAGCTAGCATGCTGGGTAGCCACCCGCCCACCGGCCAGGACAGAGCAAGCATGCTGGACTCCTCGACTATGCGGCCTGGCACCATGGAGGACAACGCTGTCAAGGAATCGGACATTCTGAGTGATGACGACGATTCCTGTGAGACTGGTAAAGTGTCCCCTACCAATGACATTGAGGCCCAGCTTCAGAGGCTGAAGCTTTCCAAGGACTCTGTTGCAGACAGACAGCTAGCACCCTGTGTGCAGCCTGAGTCTGAAGAACTGGACATGCCGGAGAGGCAGCCCATGCTGGTGCGGGGACACTACTGTCCCATCAAACGCAAAGCAAACAGCCTGAAAAGGAACAAGGGGGTGTTGTTAGCGATGAAGGAACACAGCAGATCTCTGGACAGCCAGTCAGAAGCAGCCAGCTTGGATCTCAGTGCCCTCCTGGAAAGGGAGTTCAGTGTTCAGAGTCTGGCCTCGGTCGTCAATGAAGACTGTTTTTATGAAACATCAGACAGTGATGAAAAGACAGTATTCCCTTCTCTATAGAGTTTGTCCTATTTGACATTAACCTAAACACTGAGGCCAAGCCCACTTTCTTTTAAGAGAGAGACTGGAATATGTTCTGAAATAAGGACATTTCTTTTTCCCTGTTTGATACAAGGATGCAAGTTGTTCTTGATGAGAATCCCTTGCTGTATCTGTGGACGAAGTACACATTTTGCCTAATTTGTTTTGTTATTGTTTTGTTTAAGAAATATTTCCTTTTATTTATTATTGTTTAGTTTTAATTTTGAAAGTTGTTTCTGGACCAGAAGTTTGCCTTCCCAGTTTCAACATATTCCACAATGAAAGTTGCATTTATGTAAATATATAGAACTTTTGGAAATGTAGAAGTATTGTGTTTTTTTTTTTTTATATAAACATTATCAAGGTGGTCTGTCAATGTTGAATTTGGGGCTTTCCAGTTATGGTTGTGAATGAAATTATTATGTATTTGTGCAACAGCTCTTTCAGGGTGGTAGATTTTTTTAAGGTTACTTGAAGACTATAACATGTATTTTCTGAAAATGACTGTACTGTAACTTAATTTGGATATAGTTTGTATTCTTGGCATTGTACAGGTAAAAATAAGTGCTAGAATTTGCAATAAATACTGTGTCTAGTAATATATGGAAGTTATAGTGGTGTGTTTTTGTACAGAATTACAAATCGGCTTTCTTTTCAGTTAGAAATAGACCCTGAAGCCGGCCGGCCTGACACGCAGCTCTGGCCACATGTGTTACATCCCCCTCTATAGGGAATGAACTCATTGTGCTTCATATTGTGTAATGAAAGCTGCTGAATAATGTTATGGCAACATGTTGAACTACATACCACTTTGTAGTTTTCCATATACTTAACAAAAAACTGATATTTTCAAATCTATGCTACTATTATGACTTCCATTAGATGTTTTCAGTATCATTTTGTAGTTTCTTTGATTACAGTATGTTAAATAAAAGATCATAGTTATATTCATTACTAAAGAGCTGACAATGCACAGTGTAACTTGGGGTAAACTTGTACAAGGGCATCGCCTTCGTTATTCTCCAGCAGAACAGCGATATTCAAACTCCGAGACATTTATACGAATACATTAATGAGTCAGGCCTCATTAATAAACACATACAGCCTTGACAGTAGTCCCTTATAAATACACGTGGGAACAGCATCAAAGGGTTTGTTTCAGCAAAGCACTCGAACAGCACTGCTAAAGAGATTGTATTACTGGAGCTTTCATGTGATGTATTTATTGATCTGATTTGACCTCCTAATCAAACGCCTTTACTTGGCAGATCACTAACTTGTAATTAAACTGGAACTGAGAAATAAAAAGCAGCAGCACACAATAAGAGAACATTCCTGAAACTATACATTTTGCACAAGTGCAAACTGTCTTGCATTGTAAAAGCTCTTTGTCTGCCACAGTAAGGGTGCAGCAGGCCCAGGCACACACATGGCTTCTCTACACCTATCCAGTTGTTTTAATGCTGAAAGACCATTTTAATTTGAAGCATTGCATGCGGGCTAAGCAAACGCTATCAAATTTAATAACCACTGATTGATTTAATTATTTGGCAGACGCCTTTATCCTCTGTTGACATCATGAATAAGCCCTTCTGTTAAAGTAATGGAGTAGCTGTTATTTGTGCATAGGGAACTTCTTTCAGGCATTACCACAACAGACCCTTTCAAACTGCTTCTTGTGTGGTTAGACAGAGCTGTAAGCAAAACAGTCATTGACTGGAAGTATTTCACAACAGCAATTACTTACCTGCAGGAAACGGTATAGGCTGCATCCATGGGACAATTGTAAAACATTGCAATCTGGCACAGTTGTGCCATTTCATCATATGACTATTAGCCTTTGTTTTGTTTTTTAATAGGCTTCAAATGTTATTACTAGTGAGTCGTGAAGTAAATGAAATAAGTTCTACAGGAATAAAACACACTGTTCATGTACAGACCTGCAGCCCTTCACTTCCCCTCCTCAAATCCACTAACTGCATCACTGGAGTGCAAGGACAGCGGTCCAATGGGTTGAGAAAAGGACCTTGCATTACAGGTATGTATTTGTTTATGTGTGTGCCTGTTCTTTAAAATACAAATAATGATATTAACACAAGAAACATATTTGAGTACTGAGGAGACCATTTGCTTTCAGTTACTGTCACAGAGACGGCCGAAGTGGGCGGCGTCAGAACCAGGAAGGAATGAAATACACAGAGGACGGATGAAATGAAATGATGACGGCGCTTGCTGGCACCGGTTTATTGTAAAATAAAAGGGTTGAACAAACAAAAGACAGGACACGGCACTTCACCCCAAAATAAATGGACACACAAAACAGACAATACTAGACAAATACGGTGAGCAGATAGATAAACACTAACAAATAAGGTGAGTTTTAAATAAACAAGTATCGTGCTGGTCCCACCAGCACATAATAGCAATTGAAATATCTAACTCTATCCTCCTTTCTCCCGTTCTCCACTCACCGAACACCCACCCGCGAGTATGTGAAAACGTCTGTCTACTCATTTGATGTCATTGTTTATGTTTCTATTGTTATGCATATTAAAATATTGGGTATATGAAAATAGGTAATATGAGAACAATTATAGATTACTGGCCAACACTGATAATTGCAGTAACAGCTGGGGTGGAAGACATTCTATGTATGTTTTAGATAGATTTGTTGTAATTATTCGAGTAACTAATAATGACCTGCCCAATAACAATGGTTTCCTGGCGTGTACAAGGCATCAATTCACCTGTTAAAAGAACTAGGATCATAAATAAATTAAAGGCCAATGTTTGTTTATTGCAAGAAACTCACTTAACAGAGACTTAACAACAAATTGATCTCTCGTGATTTCTCTGCATCCTTTAACAGCAAACGTAGGGGCATAGCAATTCTTTGAAATAAAAAGCTCCCTTCTTTCACTTCTTTGATCAAGATGGTCAATTTATTATAATTCACGGCACAACCTGAACTGAACCTGTTACAAGTTAGCCTGTACGGTCCAAACGAAGACTGTCCTCAGTTTTTTCACTCTTGTTGTCTTCTCTGAATTGGAACATTTCCCCAAGGCTTTAACAATTATAGGAGGAGGCGTTAACACTACACTAGACCCTTCTTTGGATAAAGTAAAAAAAATGCCACTGGCTATGGCAGGGATTAACAAATATATGAAAGAACAAGGTTTCAGTGACGTCTGGCGCCTTCGTAACCATTCAAATAGAGAATATACTTATCAGCTGTTTATAGAACTTTCTCTCGCATTGACTTTTTCTTGGTGAATCACTCGATAATATCCATTATCCTAAATGCCACAATTCACCGTATTATGATCTCAGGCCACGGCCCAATTGGTTTTCAATTAGTAATTGACCATAATCAATATGAATCTCCCAGATGGCGCTTTAATAATAATAAAATGATATATTTTATATACCACCTTTCATAGTAGACCACCATCACAAAGCGCTTTACAGTAGGTAGGCTGTGAACTGTGCATTATATGCAGAGTCACTTACAATAGGACATTGATTTAACATCTCATCCGCAGGATGAAGCACAAGGAGGCTAAGTGACTCGCTCAGAGTCACACAGTGACAGTCAGGTAGAGGTGGGATTTGAACTTCTGGTTACAAGCCCTGGACTTTAACAACTGGACCACACAGCCTCCTATAGTATGTTATTATCAAAGGATGAGGAATTTCATTCTTTCTCCCATAAGGAGTGGAAAATGTTTCTGGAATGTAATGACACATTGGAATGTTCACCCTGCGTTCTCCTGTAGACTCTGAAAGCAGTTCTGTGAGCTAAAGTAATACTATATATATCTAATGTAAGAAAGAAGAAGGAGCAAAAAGATGTTGAACTGGAAAAGAGGGTTAAAGAACTTGAATTTCTGCTACCACTGCAACTAATGAAAACTACAATGATCTTCTGAAATAATAGAATATCTAAGAAAACCCAATTCTTGATAACAAAGTTAAGACAAACCCACTTTGAATTAGAAGAAAGTCTGGTCGTATGCTTGCTAATCAATTTAAACGCAATTTGGAAAAAAATTCTATAACCGTTATTAAAGATAAAAACAGTGAAATTACTTCCAACCCTCAGGAAATTAATCATACTTTTAGATCTTTCTACTCTAATATTTATAAACCAGAACATGTGAGCTACTCTGAAGAGGTAACAACTTTTTTAAAATAGTGCTGATCTCTCTACTTTACCATCAGTAAAACTGACATTTTAGTCTCCCCATTCTCACTGGATGAACTTCAGAAAGCAATATTTAGCATGCAAAATGGGAAATCTCCAGGGTTAGATGGATTTCCCACAGAATTTTATAAGCACCTGGAGTTTTTTAAAATTTTTTATCATCTGTTCTTACAACATTTCAAATTCCATAACACATGAATACTGCACTTATCTCACTAATATAAAAAAGGATAAAGATCAATCATTATGCTCAAATTATCATCCTATTTCATTATTGAATGTTGACTTAAAATTATTTCCATAATTTAGCTTCAAGGCTTGAATCAGTAACACAATCATTAATCCATCTTGACTATTCTGGATTCATTAAAGGCAGACATTCCTATGATAACGCCAGGTGGCTGTTTTAATCTAATTCATTTAGCAAAATAAGTGAAAGCACATACTGTTGTAGTCTCACTGGCTGCAGAGAAGGCATTTCAGTCAGCTGGCCCTTTTATTCTTAGTTTTAAATCACCTAGGTTTTGGCAGTAACTTTGTCAAATGGATCAAAATTTTGTATGCATCAACAATTACAAACTGAGTGATATCAAAATCTTTTACACCTTTAGGAGTACAAGATAAGGATGTCCTTTGTCTGCCTTATTGTTTTCATTATTTATTGAACCTCTGGCTACAGCCATACGTCAAAATTGTAAAAAAAAACGAGATCAACAAGGCCATAAAATGTGTTTATATGCAGTCGGCATCTTACTATACTTACAACAACCAAACACTTCTCTACCTTTAGCTTTTAAACTTATTAATAATTAGGGAAATATTTCAGGTTACAAAACTAACTGGTCTAAAACTGAGGTTCTGCCTCTGAATGAGTTTGATGGGCATGCTGTGGTCTGAAGTCTCCCTTTCAGAAGGAGCACGAATGGCTTTAGATATCTGGGAATATCACAGAACACAAATGAGCTGGATCACCTTAACCATATTCCCATGTTAAGAACAATATCAGAGGATATTGAAAGATGAACTGATCTCCCTATTTCACTAATGGTATGTGTTGCAACTGTACGAAAGAGCGTATTACCTCAGGTAAGCTATCTATTTTCTATGATTCCTGTATTTCCAAAACCTTCCGGTTTACATCGCTTCACATAACAATACATACATTTTGCTTCAGTTTTTGCTGCAATGGGTACAAGACGAATCCAGTAAAACTCCATCTTGGATGGATGCTGAAAGATCAGACTGCAATCCAAATTCTTTGAAAGACTTAGCATTTATAGGAATACATTTAAAAAATCTCAATTGCTATATAAATTCTTGCATATCAACAACTATTGAAGCCTGGTGGAAAGCCTTAACCCTTTGCGGTCCTATGTCGGTCCAGGTCCGACATTACAATTTTCCCTTTCCAGTCCGATGTCGGACCCTGTCCGACATCATCAAAAAGACTTAACGTACAGGTCTCTAGTGGTTTTTTCTCCAGAAAAAGTCAAGGAAACCTTTCAATGGCCAAGTGAGACCGATAGGAGCCGAATGAAGCTGAAAAAAAAAGTTATTTTTTTGTAAATTAAAAAGAATAGTAGCTTGGGCTTGTTCAGCATGCATTTGGGGCTACAGAAGCAAAGCTTAGGTAATTGTAAGGCTGGCAGAATTGACAGCAGTAAGAGGTGGGAGATGGAGAGGGAGTGTGAGAGTGAATGTGGTAGGTAAAGAAAAAGACAATGTTCCCAAAATATATCATCTTCAATAGCTCAGCCAATACCATGACAACATAGGCCACCACAACCTATATTTACTAGACCGAGCATCAAAAGAAACTTACCACTATTATAACACATTTATTACAAACAAAAAAAGGGTATATACATGATGGACGTTGACAAAATGTTTTTGGTTTCTTTTTCTGGACCATGACATGATTGAGTGACTATGACTGACGCATATGCACTTAATCATCTAATTAGTGAGACAGTTGGTTGGACACTGGATATGGAGTGATTTCAGCTCTTGAATAAAAGCAATAAAGAAAATCACAGAAAAAAACGAATATGCCACATCTATCAAGAGAGCAGCACCTTCGTGCAATCGCAGTGTTGGAGGCTGGACTAGGGCAGCGTACTGTGGCTCGCCGTCTTCGGTGCTCACAGCCAGCAATTTCAAACCTGGTGAGACAGTATAACCAGACACACACTGTCAATGACAAGCCATGAACTGGGAGACCAAGAGTCACAGCACCTGCCCAAGATCGGCAGATATTTTGCAGCATCTTCATGATGTCACTTGTTAATCAGCACAATAAAAAGTCACTGCACCTGCTCTAAAACTTTGTCATTTTTCGATCACATTTAGTGAATTTGATCCAAATATAAGTGATAAGTTTCTTTTGATGCTCAAATAAAGGTAATACATTTTCTTTTGATGCTCAGTATATATGTGGACCAACTTCTAACCATAAATGTCCATGCAAATGAATCCAGACAATTGATGATTCAGCCTCCATAAACCCATCCAGTCAGATGATAGAGCACATGCAGAAGTAGGACAGCATCATCTATTGTATTACTCTCAAGAATGTCCGTACCAAGTTTTATGAGAATTGAAAGAACAGTTCTCAAGATAGAGCTGTGGTATCTGTAATATTACATCACCTGGGATGTGTGTTCACCAGGGGGATAACTTGTTTATTGTTAAGTGCTTAATTGGTATTGAAGCGACCGTTTCCACTTTCCAATCCTTTTTTTAAAATTTAGATTAGGAGGCTGATCAATTGTCCATTTTGTATGCTCTGAAGGACCTGTATAAGAATACCTGACCCTCGGCACTAAAGTAACATCAAGTTTTTTTTATAAAGAAAATTAATCACACGCTGAACACATTCAAATGTCAGTTTTAAAATCAGTTTGTGCTATGCTCTATCCTACAGATAGTGTGCCATCATCATCCACAGTTAAAAAGATAATTTCATTTTTTTTTACCAAGACCTGTTATTTCGTTACAAAAACAATCTTTATTTTTAAAATATTTGTGTGACATTGTAGTGAGATGTCAAAGCTAATAAGTGGCCCTTGCTCTACTGAACCCATTATCTGCCTGTTTTAATGTCTGTCTCTTTCTGTCTTTCTGCTTTCTCTTGTATCATGCAGCCGGTGGGCCTCTGTTTCTTCTTCTGCCTCAGCTCATCTCATAGCTGAAGAGATCTGCATCTTCCTCATATAGTTTGCCATAAGCACCAGCAAGGTTTCTGAAATGGGAAATAGACAGTTTCGTTGGACGGAGGGTTGGATCCACGTCAGCTATGGGCTGTTCTGCAAGCTCAGAGCGCCAGGCTTCTGGAAATAACATCATGAAAAAAGAAAGAAATCTAATTACAAACACTTCTTGAATGGCAAAAATCCCTGATAGCAACTGAAACGTTTTGCAAAACTACATATTGTATGTGTTTATTTGTGTACCCATACAGTTATGGGTGTTTATTTGTGTGTCTCTGACAGCAACACAATGAATAGATATTACCTGCTGTATAAATTGCTTACTCAGTCTGTCTCTGACAGCAACACAATGAATAGATATTACCTGCTGTATAAATTGCTTACTCAGTCTGTCTCTGACAGCAACACAATGAATAGATATTACCTGCTGTATAAATTGCTTACTCAGTCTGTCTCTGACAGCAACACAATGAATAGATATTACCTGCTGTATAAATTGCTTACTCAGTCTGTCTCTGACAGTATTTTCTTCTAAACTGGAAGACATTTCTGATGACTTTTTCCACCTTCTTAAATGGCTGGTTGATCTGCGGCTGTATAAGTGGGGTGAAATGCACAATCCCGACATCCACCTGCAAAGTGAAGAAAAAGGGTTCTACAAAATTAGGCAGAAAAATCCCAATCATTTTTTAAATTATACAGCATGACATGATTTTGGTCTCTGTTGCCACAGTAACACCTGTATGAAGGACCAAACAAACCCTAAAGAAACAAGCTCTTGACAAGGGCAGATGTAATGAGCCATTCCCTCTTATCAGAGCCTCCTCTGCTAACATTGTTTAAAGAAACATTGTACAGACACAGCTAATGCATTCTCTCTCAAAAGCACAGTGAATGCACCTCCTTGAGGAAATTCACAAAACAGCTGCAGAATCTCTTTTCACCCCCGCGCCCCGAGATTTTGTGGTCCATGCTTTAGTTCCATTTCACGAGAATGCCACAATGCTCTGACCTCGCTCAGCCGACCAGACAAGCTGCTGGAATAAGGACAGCTCACTCTGCTTCATGTTTCTCATTCTTCGTACTCCACTGCTTGCTCACAGCCCCCACCCACCACATGCTTGTTTTACTGTTTACGCATGTGGGAAGATCTAATGATTCAATAAGAGAGTCCTAGCAGACTTTACAGGAGTATGCAACTGGCAGGCCCAGACAAAGCTTGTGGTGAAACAAAGGATTAACAATGAAATGTGCAGAACAACCTGCATTCACCTGGTACACATAATTTCTACTTTACTGCCTACTTAAAATCAGCACCCACTCCTGGAAGGAAAAGAGTACAAGACTGTCTAGAGACGCATAACAAGAAGAGCATGCAGCTCACCCCAGCCAGCTTTCGCAGGTTGTGAAAACACAAGGCAAGCAGGAGCAGGCAGCAGATTGCAGAAGAAAGGTTAACTAAAGATCTGACAGGTACGCTATTATTATTATTATTATTATTATTATTATATTATTATTATTATTATTATTATTATTATTTAACTAAACTTTGTAATATAAGTGAAAGAGTAATTTGATGATCAACTTTTCCGTGTTCAGTTTGTGGTATAATATGCCATTATCAGTGGGGGGAGATACAGGCCACAGCAGTAGCTTATTGCGAATTGTAATAATGTAATCCCACTTATCTCTTCAAAGCTATATTGTCATTCCTGTCACATACTGCAGTTCAGATCCTTCACTGCTGCTTTCCAGAACCAATGTTAGCTATCTTTCTTCTTTACTTTCTGCATGATGGTCTGAGAGAAAACATAGTTCATAGCATGGTAACATTTTTAAAAGGGCCATAACCTAAACAAAAATATAGTGGGTGCTTTTATTTTCACCAACATACAATATAAAAACCTGATGATCTGAATAACTACTAATATGTCTTCCAAACACCGCCATCATCACCATTTACAAAGTGGCTTTACATTTCTGTGATGGTTATTGTAACTGTCAATGTAAAAAGTTATTTCAGGGACATTATACTGCAGGCACTAAGATTAACATTTTTACCAAAAATACATCCCTATTTCAGTTTTCTTAAGAACTAGGCTTATCCATTCGTTCCAAACCAAAGAATACAAGTCTTTGTAGATCAAATGCAACATGTGGAAAAAAACAGACCATTTGAAGTGCACAATTACTGCATAAATATTTCATATGGCTTTTTTATTAAAATGGAAAATCATGCCTCAGCAACCACCTTAATTAATTCCTCATGAAGAATTCTGAAGGCTAAAGGGGTGTTCCTGTTATATAACTATTTTATTCAAAAGTAATAAAACATGGATTCTGTGATGTTAATTTAAAATGAGCCATTTTAAACAAATTTCGACAACGAGAAACAAGTCTTCATTGTTACAGAATTTAAAAAAACGTTACACAAAATAAATGAAGAAATGAACCTGGGTTCCAACTGATATTCTTCCAAAATGTAGGCCGCTGCTAACAATGAGATAATTAAACTCTTGCTGAAGGGACTATAGCTCTCTCTCTCTTCCTACGCTCTCAAAGCTGCCCGAGGCTACACCCATGCATCAGATACAGCAGTCTTATCCCACAGCACTACATAGATCCTTTTTGGGAGCTACAGTAACTTCTTTGCGGTTAATGGGTTGCATACATTTTCCCAAGGGGTATTCTGACAGCGTTCCTGGGAAAACATGAACAAACCTGCAATGCTGCTGCACTGTGCATCACTGGTGGTTCCCTAATCTAAAGGGGGTAAAATCAGATCAGATCGAATGGCTTGGAAATGAGAGAAAGCTCTGTATCGCCAATATGACGAGAGGTTCAAAGAACAGGGCACTAAAAATGGTACAGGTCTACTGGACTCCACCTGTAATTGAACTTTATTCACAGAATCATAGAACACAGCTGTGTGCCAACTAGAAGGACCCCCTGTCAACGCATGTGGTCTGTAGTGACATTGTGATTCTTTTACTGGATAGCACAAGTAAGAAAAACAAAGAATACAGCTGCGTACCAAATGACAGCTCAAAGTGCACTGCATCTCTGCAGAGGTAATGCAACATTCAAAGGTCACATGACTTCAATGTGGCAGCCGTGTTAGGTCAGTGTCATGGTCACCAACACGTGAAGCAAACATGGGTTTATAGGGACACCCACAGTCGACCTGCACCTAGGAACTGCGGAATACATACTGTATGTGTGCAGAGTATGGCTGGGTGTCAGCGGTGACAGTGAGAGTGCTCTTCTTTTAGTGCTAGTACAGTAGATTAGCGTGTTGCTAGGATACACATGTAAGCCTCTACATTTGCATTGGGTAAGCCCAATCAGAAGTAGGCCTATTGTATTCACGTTTTCTTTATTCAAAAATTGAGAGAATACGTTTTTTTTGTTTGTTTTAAATCTATTAAATCTACCGATTACTACCTTTAGTTTAAAAGCATGTTGTGTTTGGACTATATGGCAATAAAAGAAGCTGAATTTAGTATGATAGTTAAATTAGTCAGGATTTGTGAGATTAATTCAAATGTTTTGCTTCGCTTTTGTGTTAACAGTAATAAACAACCACATAGAAATGACTTCTGTTAAAATGCAGTATTTTTTATTATTACAATGTTAAAGGGTCCTCTGATGCAGAAGCACTCGTATTGTTTTCAGTTGTTAAACTAAAGTCCTTTGTATTTCTTTTTTTATAATCGCAAGTGTTCTGATTTGAAGTCAGGTCTTTTTGTTTAACTGTTATGCACAACAGAGTTTTTAGTTATTGGATCTTCTCTTAAAAAAAACAAAACGTTGTTCTTTATTTTGAAAACCAAAAAGGTCAATGCATGGATTATCATTGATAAATGCCAATACAACAATCAAATAAGAAATTAGGCTGCCGATTGCACCACTAGTAATTAATAATCTATATCTCACACTGCAGTGTGCCCTGAGAGCCATCAGTAATACATAAGTAATACTATAGATTAATAATCTATATCTGACCACAGGAGTCAGATTGCCATTACACAAATATATAACATTCTGGGTGTTTTTGTCTGACTGCGGTAGGAACTGTATAAATACCCAGTGAAGTCTCTGTTGTGCTGGCTCGGGACATGTTAGTCTTCAACTGATTAGTCCACTGGCTTATGGGTTCAACCCCTAACTGGTAACACTGGCTAACTCAGTACCGCACAGGGGTCAGTGGCAAACAGAGGTAGGCATGGTCTTGCAATGACATTTCCTGCAACTCCCAGCAGGTGTCACTATTTAGTGCTTACGTCCAGTTTACAGTGTTCATCCCCTTCACAACTTCAGTACCAGCCAGACACTGCCCTACAGCCTAACAGGGAGGCTGTGGCAGAGCCACTGAGGCACTTGCCAGTGCTGCAAATCATGGGAGAGCAGCATGGGCTGGCAAAACACATTGGATATATTTCCACTTTCTATAACCCCCTGGGGAGCACGAATGGGGAGGACTTCTCAGGGCCTGCCTGGGTAATTATCAGACATGATTGTAACTTTAATAGCAAAACATACCGCTAACAGAAGCTTGCTAAGAGATTTGATTCGATTTTTAAAGCATACGTATTTTAAAGTGAGAAGGTTTTAAACATTAGGTGGTTGTAGTAGAATGTTTTGGTTTTTTTTTTTAAATCAGAAAGTAGAAAAGAAAGCAATAAACCAATAATGTGCTCAAAAAATTATTTGCAACATTTTCCCAACTGCCAATTTTATTTATTTATTTATTTATTTATTTATTTTAATGCATCATCAATCATTGAGCTGCAGCTTTTGTGTCAGCCTATAGGCGATGCTGAAGTAGAGGCACTATAGTTCTGAAAACCCCTTTTTAAAAGCACAAAGCACAGCATCTGTGGGCCCTATCCACATTCTATTCTTGCTGTACTGTTGCTAAGGAAATTGAAGACATGGATGGGTTTAGAGAGCTACTCTCTCATTTTTTTACTTTAAAAATCAGAGCTGATGACTTGGTACATTAACGCAATCATTCTGCACCAGTACAGAGGTAAGTGTTTTATTTTCAATAATACTATTAAAAAAAAATACTAAAAGAATATTGTTTTGAGCTTTTGGATATTTTAAAGAAAGTTTTTTTGATAATTAATTTATATCCAGTTATTTTAGTTCCAGTAAAAAATGAAAACAACCATATAGCTCTGTCGAAAGAAAGTTTATATAATATCTAACCTCTGTTCAAACAGACTTAGGATAACAAAAATATGCCAAGAAAGGATTATTACCTCAATATATTACTTTCAAGAGGTATCATTTTATCAAAACATTGGCAAGCAGCTACAAATATCTCTGTGTGTGTGTGTGTGTGTGTGTGTGTGTATATATATATATATATATATATATATATATATATATATATATATATATATATATATATAATACACACACACATACACATATTGTTAAATACTGTTTTAAAAGCAATAACAAGGAGACTGCAGCATATTTAATTGACACTCACCTTGTTTTAAACGCAGGACATTCTAGTTGCACTACTCTCATATCACCGCAGTCCACTGGAGCCTCAGCCGAGGAGCAATCTATCTGCTGTAAGCTGATCAGAGGGAGAAGCGTGGGGGAGAGCGAAGGTGAGAGGTCACAAGCATGGCCTCAGCAGGGATGCAGATCTTTGCTTTCATCTTGGCGCTGCTTGGCCTCTTCGGAGCCACAGTCTCCACCCTGCTTCCCAACTGGAAGGTGAGTGCTGACCTGGGTTTGAACATCATCACTGCCATCTCCCAGATGCAGGGGCT
The DNA here is from genome assembly GCF_017654505.1 of Polyodon spathula. Classification (NCBI taxonomy): domain Eukaryota; kingdom Metazoa; phylum Chordata; class Actinopteri; order Acipenseriformes; family Polyodontidae; genus Polyodon; species Polyodon spathula. Next base: position 76,162,125 of record NC_054539.1, read on the forward strand.
GTGGATGGACTGCACCTGGTACAGCACAGGAATGTTCAGCTGCACACTCAAATACTCAGTGCTGTCCCTGCCTGCCTACCTACAGACCGCCCGCACCAGCATGGTGCTGTCCTGCATGCTGGCTGCCCTGGGGCTCTGCATCGCCTCCCTGGGGTTAAAATGCACGCGCTGGGGAGGAGGGGTGCAGGCCAAAAGACACATAGCCATTGCCGGGGGGGGCTTCCTTATCGTGGCCGGATTCCTTTGCCTTGTCCCAGCTTCTTGGTTCACCAACGAGGTCATCGCCAGGTTTTTGGACTCAGCCGTGCCAGAGAGTAACAAGTACGAGCCAGGGGGAGCCGTGTACGTCGCGTTTGTGTCAGCAGGGTTGCTGTTTGTTGGGGGGGCCATCATCTGCACGTCTTGTACCGGGAAGCAGAGGGGACCACAGAATTGTCCTGCAAACAACAAGCAGCAGTGCTGTTCAGCCTCACAGCCTGCAGACAATAAGGCAGAATACAGCCTGCAGGACTATGTGTAATTCCAGGCAACAGACAGCTGGTATAATAAGCACTGCCTGTTCTACGTTAGAAGAAAGAAAAAGATGTGGGAGGAAGGCAGTCACTTGCTCTTCTCCTCGATGTTCAATTCACATCCATTTTATTTATTCTAAAAGCAACGGTTTGTAACAAATCAGAAGAGCCTTTATTCTTTTAGTAACTGGCAAGTGCTTCAATACAAATGAACTTACAAATACCTTGTATTTTTATGGTACTGCAATTGCTGTTTATTATTTCATCAACCCGGATTATATAAAACTCTTAACTCATTGTGTCAAACAAATTTCAAACTTCTGATGCAGTTTGTGAAACAAGGACCTCATCTGGCTCTCACAGCCTTTGAATTTGAAAGCATCCAACCAAAAAACCAAACAGCACAATAGGTTGTGCAATCCTGTTTCTTTAATGCAAACAAGCTCTACCCTGACATTGTGCGCTGCTCATGTATTCGACACACAGCCGCCTGTGCTTTTCACTGCCATGGTTACAGGACTCTTATGGACTTCTGAACCCTGTATCGCTGTCGGAGGACCGCTGTTGGCCTCTTCACTGCTCCCATTAATAGACAACATCTGCCAGTTTTACAAAAACGTCTAAAGAAATCCCCGTCTGAATGCAAACCCTTTGACAAAGTACACATGGTACACCTGGGCCTCCTGTTCTGCCCTTTTTTATCAAGACCATTGCAGGCATGTGGACAAAGTCAGTGTTGCTCGTAATGCTTGAACCTTCTGATAATACTGGTCTCTGCTCACTTGTCTTTCCTTATTCAATAATAAATGTTTCGCTTTTATAGACAATAACCGTTCAAAACCTTTAAGATGATATAATAATTAAGGTCGCAGGTTCACGCAGGAAGTCACAGGGATGAAAATTCAACCTTTCGTTTGTTTGTTTGTTTAATACAATATACCTACATAATTTCATTAGCCTGCCTATACAAGTAGGGAAAACAAATAATTAATTTAAATATGTATTTATTTATTTTACAACGTATACAACTATAAACAAAAATGTTCGTTTTACATTACATTCGTTTTAGGTACATTTGTTTTACATTACATTTGGTGCATTTTCTACAGGACAGCTGTAGGTTTTACATCTCTTTAAAAACCAACGTTTGAAGTGCATGTGCTGCTTCTGCTGTGGTCCAGTTTGTAGTTATTGTACATTTTTGTTTGTTTACATATTATTCTGATACAACATGTTGTACATTGACAGGTTTGATACCTTTATGGAGTGCCGCTCCTCAGAAGTAAATTTATTATGTATCTTTCTGCACCAGCACTATTTATTGGTGCTGATAGCAATTACAGCAAGAGCTGGGAATCTCATTTCCATGTTTTTCCAGAATTGGTAAACGTTGTCACATTTCATTTCATTGACAATTTCGTTGAACGCACGGTATTGATGCTGTGTTACACAGTTGTCTCCGAACAGTGGAATGGCCTCAAACATTTCTCTCAGCTAAGCTGAGATACTTTACTTGATTTGGGACAAACACCAGACAGGAACTGAATATTGCAACTGCAGACTGACAAAATCGGGCAGTACAGTTGCAAATGCATGTATGTTTCGGGTACGGTACACGTAACTCACACACTCAAAAACACAAAATTCAACCACATTTCTCATCCTTGGCCTTTTCTTTAATATAAAGAAGAAAAAAAAAGAAAACTTCAACAGAACTAATTGAAATAAACACCATGTTATTCCTTCATTCACCTTACCTCATTTACAAACAGTAACACCACCATTTATTTGTCCACGCCACGTCATATGCGACTCACACCTAAAGGTCTGCGACACTACCTTTCACACCAGTGGCGAAGATGCGCGATGCGACAGGCGACTCTACTCAGCTGGAAAAAAATCACATGTACGATAGCCCTGTTATATAGCTAATGAAAATGTAGAATATGTAACAGCTTTTCAGTAAAGGTAAACGAACCATACACACCAGCTATATCCAGTTCCCTGGAGATGGACTCCCTCATTGCCGTGTCTTTATAATTGTTGTGTGCTTTATTGTACAGCTCTGGGTATTTTGATGCTGCAAGAATGATCTTTTCTTCCGCCATTGTTTACTGAAAAAAGCACGCAAGGGAAGAAATTCCTCATTGGTCAGTTCCATATATATGTGTGTGTGTGTGTGTGTGTGTGTGTGTGTAAATATAAATTTAACTTCCAAACCTATGTCTCTTAAAGAAACTGTTACTATTATTTCAACACTGTTTGTATTGCACCCTCTATCTGCCTCTAGTGGTACTACATGGACGTTCACCGCATGAACTGAAAGGTAATACACAGTAACATAGCTTTCTAGACTTAGACCTATGTATCATAAATAAATTCATAATTTCTGCATTTTCCTCATTTTATTACCTATTAAAGCTTAATGACAAAAAATGGCAACATGTTCTATTTTTAAGAGTGTGAGTTAAGTGTACCATAGCCCATGTTTCAATTTTTCAGCGCTGTCAATTGAGTTGAATGGCTGAATGGCTACATTGTAAATTAAGGCAAACTAGCGAGTTCAACATCATTAACACAACCCAACGAGTTCAACATCATCAACACAACCCAGCGAGTTCAACATCATTAACACAACCCAGCGAGTTCAACATCATCAACACAACCCAGCGAGTTCAACAACATCAACACAACCCAGCGAGTTCAGCATCATCAACACAACCCAGCGAGTTCAACATCATCAACACAACCCAGCGAGTTCAACATCATCAACACAACCCAGCGAGTTCAACATCATCAACACAACCCAGCGAGTTCAACATCATCAACACAACCCAGCGAGTTCAACATCATCAACACAACCCAGCGAGTTCAACATCATCAACACAACCCAGCGAGTTCAACATCATCAACACAACCCAGCGAGTTCAACATCATCAACACAACCCAGCGAGTTCAACATCATCAACACAACCCAGCGAGTTCAACATCATCAACACAACCCAGCGAGTTCAACATCATCAACACAACCCAGCGAGTTCAACATCATCAACACAACCCAGCGAGTTCAACATCATCAACACAACCCAGCGAGTTCAACATCATCAACACAACCCAGCGAGTTCAACATCATCAACACAACCCAGCGAGTTCAACATCATCAACACAACCCAGCGAGTTCAACATCATCAACACAACCCAGCGAGTTCAACATCATCAACACAACCCAGCGAGTTCAACATCATCAACACAACCCAGCGAGTTCAACATCATCAACACAACCCAGCGAGTTCAACATCATCAACACAACCCAGCGAGTTCAACATCATCAACACAACCCAGCGAGTTCAACATCATCAACACAACCCAGCGAGTTCAACATCATCAACACAACCCAGCGAGTTCAACATCATCAACACAACCCAGCGAGTTCAACATCATCAACACAACCCAGCGAGTTCAACATCATCAACACAACCCAGCGAGTTCAACATCATCAACACAACCCAGCGAGTTCAACATCATCAACACAACCCAGCGAGTTCAACATCATCAACACAACCCAGCGAGTTCAACATCATCAACACAACCCAGCGAGTTCAACATCATCAACACAACCCAGCGAGTTCAACATCATCAACACAACCCAGCGAGTTCAACATCATCAACACAACCCAGCGAGTTCAACATCATCAACACAACCCAGCGAGTTCAACATCATCAACACAACCCAGCGAGTTCAACATCATCAACACAACCCAGCGAGTTCAACATCATCAACACAACCCAGCGAGTTCAACATCATCAACACAACCCAGCGAGTTCAACATCATCAACACAACCCAGCGAGTTCAACATCATCAACACAACCCAGCGAGTTCAACATCATCAACACAACCCAGCGAGTTCAACATCATCAACACAACCCAGCGAGTTCAACATCATCAACACAACCCAGCGAGTTCAACATCATCAACACAACCCAGCGAGTTCAACATCATCAACACAACCCAGCGAGTTCAACATCATCAACACAACCCAGCGAGTTCAACATCATCAACACAACCCAGCGAGTTCAACATCATTAACACAACCCAGCGAGTTCAACATCATCAACACAACCCAACGAGTTCAACATCATCAACACAACCCAGCGAGTTCAACATCATCAACACAACCCAGCGAGTTCAACATCATCAACAAAACCCAGCGAGTTCAACATCATCAACACAACCCAGCGAGTTCAACATCATCAACAAAACCCAACGAGTTCAACATCATCAACACAACCCAGCGAGTTCAACATCATTAACACAACCCAGCGAGTTCAACATCATTAACATAGATTGGGACTTTGACTCTGCTATTCCAGAGCCTCGATTGTATTCTTCTTTAACCATTCTGAAGCAGATTTTGAGGTGTGCTTTGGACTGTTGTCGCATTGGAACATCCAATTGCACTTTTTTTTTAATCAGTTTTTTCCCAATTTAGAATAGATTATTATTTTTAGGCTTAGCTACCACTACCACCCCTGCACTGACTCGGGAAGGTGAACACTAACACATGCTGTCCTCCGAAGCGTGTGCCGTCAGCCGACCGCTTCTTTTCACACTGCAGACCCACCATGCAGCCACCTCAGAGCTACAGCGTCGGAGGACAACACAGCTTACAGGCAAGCCCACAGGCGCATGGCCAAACTACAGGGGTGGCTGGTGCACAGTGAGCCAAGGACATCCTGGCTGATCTGGCTGACCGACATCTATTTCGTCTAACTTTTTTCCTCATACACAAAGGCAAAATTTTTGCTAAAAAAGATTTTTCCTATAATTCGTTTTTGAGAAATTTTAAATTTCCATTGGGGTATGTAGAGTTTTTACTACAACTGTATGTGTGTGTATATATATATGTGTGTGTGTGTATATATATATATATATATATATATATATATATATATATATATATATATATATATATATATATATATATAGTGACGAATTTGCTGCCGTCTACCAGGTTATTGACGTTGTGTGATGTAGAATATAGGAATAATTCCAAGCAAAAACCGTACTTATAATGAAACATGCTGGGGCATGGCTTTATTTGAAAAACAAAACAACTGCACTGATGGTACAAACAAAACAAAAGAAAGGCTGCTCCTGTTTACCCTGAATTACACATGGCAAAACTCATTTCTTTTCTTTCCTACTTTCGTTTCCTTGTATTTCGCTACGTCCACTCAGGCTCACAGCAAGTCCTCCTCACATTTCCCTTCCCCCTACCATCTCAACTTTACCACCTTAACTGCCAGACAATTAGACAATTAAACAATTACGATAAATTGACATCAGTCATTTTTCAACATAACATATACCCAAGTCTGTGATTTAACCTAATACCTCAATCTGTGAGAACAAATTTACATTAATTTATTAACTATAATTTTACTTTTAAACACATTACATTATTTCACACTTTGTTTACTACCCAGTTGGTTTATGTTGTCTTCACATTTTATTATTTTAGTTTTCTTTGAAACCATCACCACAACCTTTACCCAGATGGAGTGTGAATTCTTTACACCCACGGCTCCACAGCTGCCCAAGTCTGCTCTGGAATGTACACTCCATCACTATATATACATAATAAATATATATATATATATATATATATATATATATATATATATATATATATATATATATATATATATATATATATATATATATGCACAATGAAAACGCAACAGTCTAGGTTTTACATCAATAACTCATTGGGCACATACAATGTTATTTACATTTTAAATAGCGAGCAGATAGGTTTATTGATTGTTTGAGTAGTATTGTTCCTTGGGATAACAAATGTGTTTTAGAATAGATAATTCAAATATGTAAAATGACAAAATGCCAGTTTGACAACATGAAAATCTCACTGGTAACATCCAGCTACAATAAGAGCAGGTACTCATAATTAAAGAGCTGCTTCAAGTTAAAGGACTGTGAGCAAACCCTACATGTGTGTAATTCAATTCAGGGTGTTTTACAAACCCTTTTATTGTCCTCACAGCAAGGGGTTAGGGTGCCATGTAAACCACTTCAATAAATGAAATTGCTGTAAAAAAAAATCCTACAGATGCAGCATTAGGGAACAATTCTATTTTAAAACGTGTTGCAGAGTACAGTATATTGTAGCTCCCTGTGGGTACATGCTAATAACCCAGCTCCACACACTGTTTAACCCACATTCTCCTCTTGCTGTCTATTCAATGGCTTTGCAAGGGATTGCTGTCACGATAAATCACTGATGTTACCTTGGACGTGTGATGCACTTTGAATGAATGAGGCTCTGGAGACCAGTGCTTGTGTACTGGGTTAATCTGTCACAGTAAATGCCACATCAAACACTTGCATGTCTTTTCAACTCAGATATTTCTGCGCATCCCATTAGAAATGAACTTGACACTGAAGCCAATTAAAAGATCGAGATATTCAGATAACGAAGTCAGAGAACCACTGGCAAACTAAGACCATAACATGGTCTCATTTGAAGTGATTTTTAAAACCCAAAAAGTAATGACTAAAGCAAAGGTTTACAATTTTACAAAGGCAAACTATGAAGGTATGAAACAAATACTAACAGAAGTAGATTGGAGTAAAATAGAGAAAACATCCACAGAAAAAAGATGGATGTTTTTTAAAAATGTAGTACTACAGCCGCAAAACAATTAATTACATCCGAAAAGTAGACAAAACTAAATCTAAAACAAAATTGCCAAAATGGTTTAACAGATCAATTTAAAAAAAAATCATCGAAAAAAGGCACTTTACAGAGCGTTTAAATGGGACCAAAAACAAAGTACACAGAAAGAGCCGTGTACTGCAAAAGCAAATCAAAAAGGAGGTTAGAAAGGCCAAGAGAGAGATAGAAATGAACATTGCTAAGGGGGCTAAAACCAATTCCAAAATGTTTTTCCAATATTACAACAGCAAGAGAATATTCAAAGAGGAGGTTAAATGTCAAAGAGATACAAATGGCAAAATCATAGATGAAGAAGAAAAAATAGCAAATATATTAAATTATTACTTTTGATGATTAAATGATTAAGTTTTTACAAAAGGGGGATATGGACTATAATAAAAATAACTTTAGCATAACTGAGGCAGAAGTGTTAAAGGGACTAGGAGCTCTTAAAATAAACAAATCTCGACACAACGGTCTCTTGACACAGGGGTTGTCAAGCCAGATCCAAAATGGGAAATTACCTATATGGTAACAGTATCCTGGGAGACAGTCAACATGGTTTTAGAAAAGGGAGATCGTGTCTAACTAACCTGCTTGATTTTTTTGAGGATGCAACATTGACAGTGGATAACTGCAAAGCACACGACATGGTTTATTTAGGAAATGCATGTACATGGATTAGGGAGTGGTTAACATGTAGAAAACAGAAAGTACTGATTAGAGGAGAAACCTCAGAATGGAGTGTGGTAACCAGTGGAGTACCACAGGGAGCAGTATTAGGTCCTCTGCTATTCCTAATCGACATTAATCATTTAGATTCTGGTATAGTAAGCAAACTTGTTAAATTTGCAGATGACACAAAAATAGGAGGAGTGGTAAACACTGTTGCAGCAGCAAAAAAGGCCATTCAAAATGATCTAGACAAGATTCAGAACTTCGCAGACACATGGCAAATGACATTTAATAGAGAAAAGAGTAAGGTACTGCACGTAGACAATAACAATGTGCATTATAAATATCACATGGGAGTGTCACAAAGACGGCCGGAGTGGGGGACGTCAGACCAGAAACAGGAACCAGGTGGAGTTTGGTGGAGCTGAGCGAATGGTCTCGCTCAGCATTTAATGAATTAACAGTCAGAAAATAAAAGGTTGCAAAGACAAACAGAAACGCAGGACACGGCACTTTCGCCAAAACAAAAAGACAAACAAAACACGGTGAGCAGATATTTTTAACTACTATTATTACTCTTATTATTATTATCTCCATCTCCAATCCTGTTCTCCACTCAACAAACACACAACCCTGAGTGAGTGAAAACATGCAGCTTTTATGCAGCTGTACTGAGACTCGATTGTGAATCAATCATTCAATTGGAGTCGCGGTACAACTGCATGTGAATTAATAAAGTGCAATTTCCTGTGCTCATATATTATTACTTTTTACTTGCACGTGAAGTGCTGTGCAATCCTCGTGCCTAAATACAAACATACATTTTAAACACTTGTGTTACACAGACCCATTTATATCCTGTGTACCAATGACTATACACCAACATTAACACACAACATACAACAGAAAATACACACAGGGGCGGGCACTTTGTCACAGGGAGGTAGTGAAATTAAAAAAGGACTCTATGAAAAAGACCTAGGAGTTTGTGTTGACTCAGAAATGTCTTCATCTAGACAATGTGGGGAAGCTATAAAAAAGGCCAACAAGATATATATTGTGAAAAGCGTTGAATTTAAATCAAAGCAAAGTAATGTTAAAACTGTACAATGCATTAGTAAGACCTCATCTTGAATATAGTGTTCATTTCTGGTCACCTCCCTACAAAAAGGATAATGCTGCTCTAGAAAGAGTGCAAAGAGGAGCGACCCGAATTATTCCAGGTTTAAAAGGCATGTCATATGCAGACATTGAATCTATTTAGTCTTGAACAACTACGTGGCGACCTGATTTAAGCATTCAGAATTCTAAAAGGTATTGACAGTGTCGACCCAAGGGACTTTTTCAGCCTGAAAAAAGAAACAAGGACCAGGGGTCACAAATGGAGATTAGACAAAGAGGCATTCAGAACAGAAAATAGGAGGCACTTTTTTACACAGAGAATCGTGAGGGTCTGGAACCAACTCCACAGTAATGTTGTTGAAGTTGACACCCTTAGATACTTCAAGAAGCTGCTTGATGAGATTCTGGGATCAATAAGCTACTAACAACCAAACGAGCAAGATGGGCCGAATGGCCTCCTCTCATTTGTAAACTTTCATAAGTTCTTATGTAACAACTAGCTATATGTTAAAAAGGCACACTGCTGTTTCCACAGACCCTGATGAGCACGAATCCTGGACTGCTTTGACCCAAATTCTCCAAATGGAAACAAAACCTTCTGGTAACTTTCCATTAAAGCAAATAGGCTTTTCCTCGGCTTTCTAAAGAAATAATTATTCATACCGGTAAGTGAGTTTGGGGTGGGAATATCTATCACACTTGATTTAATAAATCAGCTAGCAGTTACTTTAGAAAACTGGAATTTGAAGCATTCTCAGCACATCATATTATATTCTCAACACTGCAGAAACAATCAATCTGCACAAGGTGTCCTTGCAAGACACTTTAAACAGTTTTAAAACTGCCCTGTTTTCTTACTTCTGTTGTTAACAAACCTAAACTAAGTGAACGTGTAATTCTTTAAAGAGTTGTTAATATAAAAGATCAAAAATTTAAAAAACTAATAACCCCCCAACCATGTTGACATTACAATTTTATAAACCTCATATCTAATACAAATCTGTATTTAAACAATAAAATTAAAAAAAATTCACCAAACAAACCTCAAAACTATTCGTAGTATACTGTCAATCCATGTGCCATTTAAAACTCAAAAACATTCTTTAAATGAATTCTCTGTACACAGCAACTTTTATGTACCTCTATGTAAACACTGGGTGCTTATTGAATACAATACTGCAAAGCAAAGGCAAACTGCATAATCAAGCTATCCTGCTGCTTGCAGACAGGCAAGAAAATGTATTCTTAGCAAACGTTACAGCACCCAGCGCTCCCATCTGCTGTCAGAGAATGTGCACAGGTCTGTTGTGGTTATATAATAGAAAGAAATGCTTTGAAATGTATTTTTCAAACTCTTTTTTTTATATATAATAAACAGAACCAGATGGTCTGCAGCACAAAGGGAGGAGGGGTTTTCATTCGAGTGCTCAGCTCGGTTTTTTTGTTTCTGTCAGTAAAAGTTATAAAAATAGATCTCTACAGATGTCATCACATAGTTGTTTCTTCTCTCCAGTATCTCATAAATCCATGCCTGTCAGAAAGTCCAACTGGATGAATTAAAATGAGTTAAATGTCTGCATTTTGGATGTTTTGGCTTTACAGCATGGATCACGTGGTTTTACAAAGTGAACAGCAACATCATTTACAGTACATTTAAACATGTTAATCAACCAATGTGGCTGCCATTGCGACGCTGATTAGAATTGACAAGTCTGCAAGACGTTAAATTGATCCAGAGGGATACCTGACTATTCGTCAATGGTTGGGGTGGAGGTCACCAGAAAAATCAGATTTCCAGAATTGTCAAACATTGCAGCCTAGCTGTCGATCCTAGTTTTTTTTTGCTCTTTGCAAGAATCAGTGCTTAACAACGGACCCCTAGTCTGTCTCTGTCATTATATATCTTTCTTCCTGGTTATGTGCTTGCACGCTCGGGCTGGTTCTCATCTTTCTATATTTGCTGTCAGTTTCTATAATTCATCTCAGTCTCTCTGCTCCTTGCAGATGTTCTAACAACAGTGAGTGCTCAGTGGCGATTAGACAGACACCCAACCACGGCTGTAAACAGAAATTAGCACTTTCAGTATTGCCAAAAACTAAAATCACCTTGATGTACATCCGCTATCTATGAACAGCTGGACAAGTTCCTTTTCTAACCTCTGCTTTGGGGAAAAAAGCCCATCCAGGAATGGTGAAGCAGCTCCTCACGTTGCATAGGTACTGTGCCATGATGGACAGCCTACTCCTCTGTCTGCCACCAGTACTCGCCATGAGCCTCTGTGAAGAGAAAAGATAGCGAGTTCAAAACACAAAGCTGCTCAACGACCAAGAACAAGGGCGTGTCCCACAATACAAAGCTGCTCAACAACCAACAAGAGTGCCTCCCAAAACACAAAGCTGCTCAAAACCAACAAGAGCACCTCTCAAAACACAAAGCTGCTCAACGACCAACAAGACCGCATCCCAACACAAAGCTGCTCAACAACCAACAAGAGCACCTCCCAAAACACAACGCTGCTCAACAACCAACAAGAGCGCCTCCCAAAACACAAAGCTGCTCAACGACCAACAAAAGCGCCTCCCAAAACACAAATCTGCTCAACGATCAAGAACAAGAGAGCGTCCCACAACAGAAAGCTGCTCAACTACCAACAGGAGTGCGTCCCACAACACACTGACACAGAGAAAAGACTTCCTGCCTTGGGAAGTAACAGCACACAGAAGAAAAAGAAGTGAAGCTTTGTAGTGCAGATCTGCACAAGAAATAAAAAGAAATATCAAGCTGCTTTCAAATAATTGGCCTATATTTAGTAGGCCTGAAGTTGTTTTGCTTCAATGATTCGATTTTGGGCCTGTGTGACAAGCACGCTGTAGTGGTGACGTCAGAACCAGGAAATGAAATGTAGAGTGGTGAGAGAGTAGAATTTAAATGCGCTGCTGCGCGCTTTATTAGCAAACAGAAAATAAAGACAAACAAAAAAACAGGACAAGGCACTGGTAGCCAAAACAAAGAGACAAACAAAACAGACTATACAGACAAACATGGTGAGTTATTATTATTATTATTATTATTATTATTATTATTATTATTATTATTATTATTATTATTATTATTATTATTATTATTATTATTATTATTATTATTATTATTATTATTATTATTATTATTATTATTATTATTATTATTATTATTATTATTATTATTATTATTATTATTATTTGGCTATTATTACCTCCATCTCCAATCCCATTCTCCACTCACCGAACACACAACCCTGAGTGAGTGAAAACATGCTGCTTTTATGCTCGATTGCTAATCAATCATTCAGTTGGGGTCTCGGTACAACTGCATGTGAATTAATAAAGTGCAATTTCCCGTGTTCACATATTATTACATTTTACATGCGCATGAAGTGCTGTGCAATCCTCCTGCCTAAATGCAAATATACATTTTAAATCACTCGTGTTACACAGACCCATTTATATCCCGTGTACCAATGACTATACACCAACATTAATACACCACATGTAACATATAACAGAAAATCCACACAGGGACGAGGCACATTGTCACAGGCTGACACAGAGAGTGTGCAAGTGCCCACTCGAATAGGAGTAGAGGCAGACCTGGGCTCAAGTATAATTATAGCTACAATTACAGCACAACTGTTTGCTGAAATTGCAATTAGAACGCTAATCCAATCAATTATTGTTACAATTATGCTGCAGTAATTACAATTATACAGGAATTAATTATAATTATAAACATTTTTTAATAAACAACTACACACATTAACGTGTTTACCCTTTTTATTAAAGCAATAATCAGGTACAACTACAGAAACAAACTAGTTCACTTATTTTTGTTCAAACAAATGGGGTCACCAAAAGTTGTTCAAAATACAAGAATAATGATATACATACACACTGTCATGTCAGCGAATGTTCTGTATAGAATTAGGCTGGGCTTGGACAGCAGTGTGAGACTGGCTCACCCAGAGGAATTAATAAACACATATCTGTTTGCTTCTATTTGTAGTTTGTCCTCATGGCTTCCAGATCTTACGCAACAAATTGAAATGTCAAACTGTTAAAGAACACTGGGTGTGTTAAGTAAGCAATCCACAGAGCAGCTCAGTGGAAGCACGCACATAATGGCATGCTCAGTTCCACTCCTGATCTGCTCAGAGCAATTTAATCAGTGATCCAAGTGAGGGGAAATCCTCGCTCTACAGCTCACCTACTTAACAAACCCACTTATTCCACATGTGCAGTGCCTAAACATCCTGCCACTGTGATGAAGGTGTTTATAATGCACAGAGCGAGCTTACCTGTAACCCTGGAAGCAAGTGTCTTCCTCCACCACCAGGAGCTGTGCAGCCCCAGCATTGAGGGCCCAGACCCACACACACAGCCATTCCGCACATTCCCGGCTTGCCGGACAATCTTGCCTGTTGCAAGTATAATCACACATTCAACTCAAATTGTATTTGCTCACGAAAGAGTGCACCTGCTAGAATATTCAGGAAATGCGTATGCAGTATGCAGTAGGCAGACACGGTGTGCTGTGCAATCTGAAGTGATTAAAGTCCTAAGATTCTGAATTCTAGATGATTTCCAATTCTAATACTCGTGTATCACCTGGAAACCTCAACACTAAGTATTCATGAGTCACAGAAATCACCATCACCATCATCATTATCAACTAACAGATGTTTCAATGCCACATCTACACCACCAGGATTGTACTGCTCATTACAGTAAACATCTAGAAACAGTTACAATGATTTTAATTACCGATTTTCTGTAACTATGTTAACGTCATAGACCATATTGCAAAACATTTAATAGGCTTGTAATACAGTAGAGCTGAAGGAAGGTAGAGCTGGAGAAGGTATGTTGAACGATCCAAGCACTAGCACAGGGGTCTGGTCCTGGAGAGATACAGGCTCTTTTGCTTTCCTTTCAACAGAGCTCTCAAGTTACTTCCTTGCACCAATTGTTAGCTTCTTTAGTCCCGATTAACATGTGTTCCAGATCCTTAGCCATTGATGATGTAAAGACTGGGGTGAGGCTCTTTCTGAAATACTGATGGACTACAGTGGTTCAAAACGCAAAACGTGGACTACACTTCAAATTGTGACTTCAAGTAGTGGTGTAGTGGTGGGTGGTCAAGGCTGGTCAGCAGCAGAAATAAAACTGCAAGCGCAATTTAATAATCACAAATAACAAAGCAAATAACACACCAGAACAAAATAAATGAACAAAACACCAACACAAAACCAAACACTTTAAATAAATAAACCCGCAGCGCCCAAGCTTTGCTATCCCACTTTTTCTACTTCTCGCTCTACAAACACTGTCACCACCTGACCATATTACACACGTTTCCACTCACACAACCAATTACACAATGAATCATTCAGTGCAACACTCAAACAATTCAACAACGACATGTGGCTGTGCAAAGTTGGCCATCCTGGTCCCTGATTTGATTTTACTACTGTATTGTATAGGCATAGTGTACAGATGTATATACTCTCATAGCAATGACTTATACAATTAAAATCAATGAAGCACTATAAATGTGAACGCGATTCTTTATTTAAACCGGACACCTCATTATTTCAGACCCTGTCTGTCTCCTGGTATGTCTGGTTTGGTGATGGTGTCACGACTGTATATAACTTGGCATCAGTTACATCTGGCAGGATCGAGCTCAGTTCCTGTTCTTCTCTTTGAATACCAGTATATCTGCCAGGGTGGGGCTCAGTTCCTGTTCTTCTCTTTGAATACCAGTATATCTGCCAGGGTGGGGCTCAGTTCCTGTTCTTCTCTTTGAATACCAGTATATCTGCCAGGGTGGGGCTCAGTTCCTGTTCTTCTCTTTGAATACCAGTATATCTGCCAGGGTGGGGCTCAGTTCCTGTTCAATTCCAATTCCAATTCTCTTTGAATCAATTCTAACACATCATTGCAATTAGCAGTATTTGTTAAAATGAGCTTCTCACAGTGGCAACAAATTACTTAAATTGAAGTCACTGTTAGCCAATTAAATTGGCTTCAAATGAAAGCGGTTGAACGGTCACAACGATTACTAGGTCTCTATAACATCCATTCCAATTCCTTTGAATTAATTGGCTGTAAAAAGGATTTGAAATTGACCCCGACCTTAACTTCCGCCCCTCAGCCACTGTGTGTCATCTCAGCTGGATAGAAACCACTCACAAACTGAGAGCTGAAATCATTAACAGGTGTAACAGTGTTCCAATGAAGATTCCTAGTCAAATACATACACTAAAAAGGGAGCCCTGGAAAAAAAATGCCAAAAAGGAGCAAGACCAGGATTTGCTGCATAGGCTTCTAAGTTATGACATCTGCTTATATGTTCTGGTGTACAGTTTTTGTTAAGAGCTATATATCGTGTGAAAAAATTCATTTCAAATTATAATTGTGTGGAGCATTTGGTGCTATAGATACCTGCTGATTTTGGGGGTGGTAGACCCGAGGGGAAAGGTCAGGACAGGGTTGTCTAGCCATGTCATTCATTATGTAGATTACACAGAGTGCAGTACATGCTGAGGGACTTCAGAAAGCACTGAGAGTTTTTACCAATGGTGTGACCACCATGCATCACACTACTCCAGTGTTCTAGGGTTATAAAGCTAAATACCACAACACTAAGACCAGCCTCAGAAAACTATATATATATATAGTACATACACACACAGGGATGTTAAGAAGACTCCTATTGCAGAGCAGCTCCATCCCATCCAGGTTTTCATACAAGCTTGATCAGCCCAGTCTACAGGCAACACGCTCAGGTGTGTCTTATTAAACTCCATAGTAAAAACAGGAATATATCAAACTGCTATGCAATGGTAACCGTATTTCCATTCCTGGAGTGGCTGTATGTCAGTAGTCTAACACCATCAGGGCTGAAGAAAAAGAAACACTTCTATTCAATCAATCAATATTTATTTTATATAGCACCTTTCATAGTGGGCCACCATCACAAAGAGCTTTATAAGATAGTGAGAAACAATGAATAATGCATTAAATACAGGGCATAGCACAATAAATACAAACAGTAAAAACAATGCATAATACATTAAATACAGTGAAATACAGGGCATAGCACAATAAATACAAATAGCAAAAACAATGAATAATACATAAGAACATAAGAACATAAGAAAGTTTACAAACGAGAGGAAGCCATTCGGCCCATCTTGCTCGTTTGGTTGTTAGTAGCTTATTGATCCCAGAATCTCATCAAGCAGCTTCTTGAAGGATCCCAGGGTGTCGGCTTCAACAACATTACTGGGGAGTTGATTCCAGACCCTCACAATTCTGTGTAAAAAGTGCCTCCTATTTTCTGTTCTGAATGCCCCTTTTTCTAAACTCCATTTGTGACCCCTGGTCCTTGTTTCTTTTTTCAGGCTGAAAAAGTCCCTTGGGTCGACATTGTCAATACCTTTTAGAATTTTGAATGCTTGAATTAGGTCGCCGCGTAGTCTTCTTTGTTCAAGACTGAACAGATTCAATTCTTTTAGCCTGTCTGCATATGACATGCCTTTTAAGCCCGGAATAATTCTGGTCGCTCTTCTTTGCACTCTTTCTAGAGCAGCAATATCTTTTTTATAGCGAGGTGACCAGAACTGAACACAATATTCAAGATGAGGTCTTACTAGTGCATTGTACAGTTTTAACATTACTTCCCTTGATTTAAATTCAACACTTTTCACAATGTATCCGAGCATCTTGTTAGCCTTTTTTATAGCTTCCCCACATTGTCTAGATGAAGACATTTCGGAGTCAACAAAAACTCCTAGGTCTTTTTCATAGATTCCTTCTCCAATTTCAGTATCTCCCATATGATAATTATAATGTACATTTTTATTTCCTGTGTGCATTACCTTACACTTTTCTCTATTAAATGTAATTTGCCATGTGTCTGCCCAGTTCTGAATCTTGTCTAGATCATTTTGAATGACCTTTGCTGCTGCAACAGTGTTTGCCACTCCTCCTACTTTTGTGTCGTCTGCAAATTTAACAAGTTTGCTTACTATACCAGAATCTAAATCATTAATGTAGATTAGGAATAGCAGAGGACCTAATACTGCTCCCTGTGGTACACCGCTGGTTACCACACTCCATTCTGAGGTTTTTCCTCTAATCAGTACTTTCTGTTTTCTACATGTTAATCACTCCCTAGTTAAATACTGTGAAATACAGGGCATAGCACAATAAATACAAACAGCAAAAAATTTTTTTAAAAAACTATTAAAACACATTAAACACAAGGCTAGGATATGAATTCTAAAGATTGTGGATGTGTGTCTCATACAGAATCATGTGAATAAAATGGAATGAAAAACCTGAAATAGCAATTTAGCCAACAGCTAATAACACATACCAGGCTTAAAGCCCATTAAACGCAAGAGAGAACAGGGGGTCTTGAGAGTTGATTTGCAGCGAGCTGTACGCACTAAAGCTGGGAGCGAGTTCCAGCATTGTACTGACTGCGTTTAGAGGATGTGAATGAGCGGCTACGAGCTTGTTTTGTGCAGAATCTGCTGCCTTTGTGCCAGTAAACACCCTACCAGTAGAAACATCCATCGCTCTTCTAAGATACATCTTAACAAAGAACACCGTCTCTTCACCTTAGTTAGGAGGTATCAGCAGCCAACTCTGATTTAAATGTGCGATTCGCCTTTCTCAATTTCAGTAAAGCGTCACGTAAAAATATTAACTTGTCCGGCAAAAAAACACACTGCCCTGCCTCCCAGTGGAGAGAAGTGGGCTGACTGCAGGCAGCGTTCTGGAAAGTGCAGTGAATGTATTTGCCCCTGCCCGACTACCTAGGACTGCAATACGCGTCACATTAATGTTTATGAATGCATGCAGGCCACAGCAAATTCATTTTGCAATTCATAAATACTGTTGTAAAATGTATTTACTGACACTCGTTATGTTTACTTTCTAATTCCCCGACAACCCTGGTAGCCTGTATCCATACCGGTGTGTTTTGAAGCAAAATATTTTTAGCAAATGGTACTGACGCCTTTTAAAACGTGCGTCAAGTCGGGTTTAATATTAAACCTTTTGATATAATGAGCGATCGTGCTTTAAAAAAATCTAATAATTATACATTTAACGATATCATTTCTACACCTGAACACCCCCACCAACACAAACGCATTTAATTCACTAGAATGCCGCTGTGACCGTGCTTCGGAAGCGGTTGTCCTTGCTGATGGCGAATGTATCCAATGAGAGCGCAAGCATTTGCAAAGGCAACCAATCGCGCAATTGGAAAGAATGCCTTCTGATTGCATTGTCAGAACGTTTTAGGAGAGATGGGGACAACCTGCGGGCTAGCTGCAGAATATGAGACAGAAAACTAATCTGCACTCTTTGCATTGTGTCTGTTTATACATTGTGACTGTTTCTTTCTCATATATTGTAATTGCTTTGGCAAAGTTTGTTTATTCTTGTCATGCCAATAAAGCTGTTTGAATTGAATTGAAACGAGTGTCAGAACAGAAAATAGGAGACACTTTTTTACACAGAGAATTGTGAGGGTCTGGAATCAACTCCCCAGTAATGTTGTTGAAGCTGACACCCTGGGATCCTTCAAGAAGCTGCTTGATGAGATTTTGGGATCAATAAGCTACTAACAACCAAACGAGCAAGATGGGCCGAATGGCCTCCTCTCGTTTGTAAACTTTCTTATGTTCTTATGTTCTTATGAATTGGATGATGAAATAACACAACGCAAACGCTAGAGGGCAACATGAGTGAAATGCACAGCTTTGAGAGAGAGAGTGAGAAAGAGGAGATTAAAAATAATAAAGTTGCTATGAGTGCTGGAAGCACCAGCACTGTACTTGTTTATTTGGTGTTGGTTTTGTGATCGTGATTTGTTTTGGGTTCAGCTTTTTATTTTGCTCTGTGAGCATTGTTTTTGTCAAACCTTTTTATTTTGTTTATTTACTAAAAGGGCCGTACAGCATTCATTCACCATCATCTGCGGTATCCGTGCCAGTTGCGTTTGCTTACCCTGCACTATGGAAAACCAGGCCAATGAAAAAAACAACAAAAAGATGATGAGTGAACCAAAGAGCTCATGAAAGGATCGTCGAGGATGTGAGCATCAGCACCAGCCCAGCAGTGATGAGGACTCCAGTGGCTCTAGAAATACTCATGAAAACCTTCTTTGTGGTGCTCTGTAAGAAAACAATAGGACACAATATAGGAGCTGATTCATAGAGCCCAAGTGTTAGCATCTGGATTCCATCCTTATCAACACAAGACACATTTCTCCTATCTGACATTGATCTTGCATTTTTAGGGTTGTGTAAAAATATGTAATAAACATCAGATGTAATGAATCTGAATATTACCACAGTAATTTAATATGATTTTTGTTACATTTAATGCCTAACATCTCCTTAAAAAATTGCATTGATGGATATTTTAATATTTAAAGTCATTATAAATAATGCTGTGTTTTAATAAAAAGTTTTGAATTCTTGTAAAGCCTTGAGACACACAGATAATATGTTCACATCAAGCTTAATACATTTTTATGCAACTCGTTCTGTTTAGTTTTTTTAAATAATTGCATGATCTGGATCTGGATACCAGCTGAAGGCATGCTTGGGTTATGTACACTCAGGTGTACCAGCTGAAGGCATGCTTGGGTTATGTACACTCAGGTGTACCAGCTGAAGGCATGCTTGGGTTATGTACACTCAGGTGTACCAGCTGAAGGCATGCTTGGGTTATGTACACTCAGGTGTACCAGCTGAAGGCATGCTTGGGTTATGTACACTCAGGTGTACCAGCTGAAGGCATGCTTGGGTTATGTACACTCAGGTGTACCAGCTGAAGGCATGCTTGGGTTATGTACACTCAGGTGTACCAGCTGAAGGCATGCTTGGGTTATGTACACTCAGGTGTACCAGCTGAAGGCATGCTTGGTCAATGTTAAGGTGAATGAAAAGAAGAATAATTGAACTGTAGATAACTGTGAAATCTCATACCCGTTCCAGTTTGCTCTTTAATACCCAGCTGAGTGGCACTGTGGTTCTAACAGCCTCCCGTGTCATACTTCTGAATTGGGTTCAAGTAGCTCTCGTTGGAGTTCTCTCCCAGGCTGGACAGTTTCTTCAGCAGCTCCTCCGCTTCCATCGACTGGCTTTCATGATACCTTTCAATACTGAACAGGTGTGCTCCAATATGTGCATCTGCAGTGAGAAACAGATGGCTTTGCAGGGTTTTTTAAATAGCGTTTTTCTTTATTTTCTTTATGGTCTTAAAGGCGTGCTAAGCAATGCATTAACACTAGAAGCTCTGTGCAGGTCAATTTGACCCATTTGGGATTTAAAATGTTAATTACTCTTCCATTGTAAATCGTATGTGTATGTCCATTTTTTCATAGAATTAAATATCCTGATGGTGTTTGATGACCAGAATCTCAAAAATGATAAAGTTATAAACAGATATACCTAGTGCCGCCACGTGGGTCAACTTGACCCATGCATTATAATTACAAAGTCTCTTTAATATAATGTACATTGTTATAAATATAATATAATATTTATATATATATATATATATATATGTACCAGCTGATATATATATATATATATATATATATATATATATATATATATATATATATATATAGATATATATAATACAAGTTTACTGCTTAACTTTACTCCATGAAAAGTGTCATGTGACTGTGCTGTGTGGTATATATGGGGGGGTGATGTGTTTAGTGCGTGTGTCACCAGTAATTCAAGGAGCTGAGAGCTGCCACAGAGTTCATTAAATGTGCTGTGTGGTATATATGGGGGGGTGATGTGTTTAGTGCGTGTGTCACCAGTAATTCAAGGAGCTGAGAGCTGCCACAGAGTTCATTAAATGTGCTGTGTGGTATATATGGGGGGGTGATGTGTTTAGTGCGTGTGTCACCAGTAATTCAAGGAGCTGAGAGCTGCCACAGAGTTCATTAAATGTGCTGTGTGGTATATATGGGGGGGTGATGTGTTTAGTGCGTGTGTCACCAGTAATTCAAGGAGCTGAGAGCTGCCACAGAGTTCATTAAATGTGCTGTGTGGTATATATGGGGGGGTGATGTGTTTAGTGCGTGTGTCACCAGTAATTCAAGGAGCTGAGAGCTGCCACAGAGTTCATTAAATGTGTTCTTGTTATTAAATAGAACAGTTACGTTCAGTACCGGATTCGTGTCTT
Source organism: Polyodon spathula (assembly GCF_017654505.1). Classification (NCBI taxonomy): domain Eukaryota; kingdom Metazoa; phylum Chordata; class Actinopteri; order Acipenseriformes; family Polyodontidae; genus Polyodon; species Polyodon spathula. Next base: position 76,183,436 of record NC_054539.1, read on the forward strand.
GTATTTACAGAAGAACGGCACACATTGGAGGGATGTATTCAAATGGATGTGTGTTTGGGCGGATGTAGGATTCAGATTTGGTTCACTGAATCCTAAGTATTTGGGCCGAATCCGAAACCGAACCCTGGATTTGGTGCATCCCTAGTTTATGATATAGATTTATTTTATTCGTTTCCTCCGTGATGACACATTTTAAAGCTGCGCGCACACGCCCTCCCACAGAACAGTCACTGACAGTACAGGACTCCGGGCTGCAGTTATACCCGACTCGCAACATTACTGAACTGTCCGCGTCTCACTTTGTTGGCTCTCGGCAGTTGCAGGTACAGGATTGGTTGCTGTCATCGAAGCAACGTATTGATTGGCAGGTTTTGGTGGATAATAACATCAATTTGAACCAATTATGTTTGTTTAGTATTTACTGTCCAATAGATGTGAACTAAGCTTAAAAATACTAACACAGACTGGCACAGCGAGGCTGTCACAGGCAGCTCACACAGGGTAGTGCTGAGTGCGCAACTCATAAGAAAATAAGAAAGTTTACAAACAAGAGGAGGCCATTCGGCCCATCTTGCTCGTTTGGTTGTTAGTAGCTTATTGATCCCAGAATCTCATCAAGCAGCTTTTTGAAGGATCCCAGGGTGTCAACTTCAACAACATTACTGGGGAGTTGGTTCCAGACTCCCACAATTCTCTGTGTAAAAAAAGTGTAAAACTTGTAGACGTCTTCATTAATACAGTCTAATTAATGATAAGGGGGATGAATTTAGGTTCCAAAACGAAGTTTATGTCATAACAATAACCTAACCCTAAACCTGAGGTTCGTGGGCTGTTGGCCGTAACTTTAAATACACACAGCAATAACCTAACCCTAAACCTGAGGTTTGTGGGCTGTTGGCCGTGGATCACCAATTAATTCTCACAAAGTAATCAAATTCAAATTCAATCTGGCTTTATTAGCATGGCATGAGTGATCCAATGTTGCCAAAGCATAGCAACATAAATGTTACATAAAATAAAATATAATGTTAATGAGACACAATATCCCCCCCCCCCCCCTTCTTAACAGGATGTAAACAATATAACACCCCAACTCAGTCTAATGTAACAATAAACAATGCAGTTCTATTAAGTGTCTACACACTGTCCCTCAGGCTTGGACAGGCACACAGGTACTGGGCTGCCAGCTGTCAGAGCCTCTTCTCCCAGCAGGAATGGTCTCTATACTAGCTATATGTATACTATGTTATGGACAGACATGTAAACACACATACATTATATATATATATATATATATATATATATATATATATATATATATATATATATATATATATATATATATATATATATATATATTACACCCAATTAACTCATGAGTTTGGTACATATGATATTAAGCAGCTTTCCTATCTGGTTCAGTTCGGTGGATGCTGAGTTCCCTGCTCGGGTTCCCTGCGCTGGTTCCCTGCTCTGGTTCACTGCGCTGCAGGCTGCTGCTACATAGTTGTCCGGCTGTGTGGGTAGCTGTTGCTGGCTGATCACTCTGCCTGTCATTGCTGCACAGTGCATGGTCTCTGGGGCTGGGGGTTCTGTGGGCTTGGTGGCGGCTGGTCTCGGTGTAGGTGCTAATGGTAAGTGTTTTCCCCTCCACACCCTGTTTATGGTCACGTGGTAGGGGTGCTGAATAGGAATGAAGCACGATGTAAATTATGAGTTGCGCAGGCATCACTATCCTGTGTGAGGTCCTTGCGGGAGCTACGCTGTGCGAGCCTTCATTCTGCAGCCATATATTGAAAAATTGAAAATACAGCAAGGAAAAAAGAAAAAGCCAGGATTTATTTTAAATTTTATTCACAGTTGGCACTGAGGGCATCCAGTTTCCATTCCAGTGGGCATCTACCGTCTACTGGAGCCTACTAGAACTGGAAGCTGATTGGCTGACGATACTGAATCGTTTTCTAAATCCCTGTTTGCAGTAGGTTTGGAATTCTTCTGATTAGGCTCCACGTGGCCACCTTACAGGTTGCTATGACAACGTGTCATCTTCATGTCACAGCACACTGTTTTTAAATTTAGTCGTTATCTCTTTTAGACGAGCCATGAATTGCTGTCCTTGCGATATTATCAATTCAATGTTTAAAACAGAGAGGGCCACTCAAGACGGGGTGCTATCGCACCCTCCAGAAACAGAGCCGCCTTTGCGCAGTAATGATCCCCCGAGATCAAGGACAACTGACGGGGTGACGGTTGAGGTGAAGGAAAAGAAAAAGGCCAGGAGAAACATTTTTATACCCGAGGTTAACAAAGTGACGGTCACATATTTTGGCAGCGAGGCAGCAGTTGATAGGGAACGGGACAGGACTGACAGTAAAAATCAATTCATTATTCACCCTTACTGTTGTTTCAGGTAAGAACTCGCTGACGACAGCGTGTTTAAATCACCACTAGTTATCACTTTAAACAGCAATGTGAATGAATATATTACCAAATATTCAGTTGGTGTAACGTAAGTCATTCCAACTTTTAAATTAAATTAAATTAACATTTACATTTCAATTTGACATTTAAATGGGAAAACCACAGAAATAATTTAGAAACAACATGTTTACTTAATATTGCACCTTTTTATTTTGCGTCTTTGTTTTTCTCGGCAATCATACTCTTCTTTATTCAGCATGTCATTAGTAATGTTTTTTGTTGTTGTTTAAAGTGACGGTTTATTTCCCATGTTCTGAATATTACCACTACCCTATCATGTTGATTTTTGTATACTACAATTCCATACTGTTGTTTCTGCTTAGAGCATTATTGATCACTCTCACTACCCCTGACTGCTCTGCAACAGCGAGCGCTTCCAGCTTACCCTGTGCGCGATTTTCCTAATGGCCCCCCGATACAGTAAACGTTTTGATGGTGCGATTTTCCTTTGAAACTCTCAATGTAATACGTTTTTTTTCCCAACAATATGGAAGGCCAAAAAATAAAATGAATTGCCCTGAATGCGATTCTTCTATTCATAATGCCAAGGTAGGTGTGTGTGTGTTGGAATTAAGAACTTGTTTAAATCTTAGTACAGTATTCCAGTTTTCCCAGCTGACCCCTCCTTGAAAAGCCTGGTCTGTCTTTCTGCACCCATGCCAGCTTAACCAGTTCTAATTTAAGTCCCCTCTAAACTTTGTAAAAAATATATATTTCATTTAGTAACTAACAGCTGCCACATAGGCCTACCACCTCACTTAATACATTCGGTTTTTAGGAGTATTTCAGAAGCAGACCCAGTCAAAGGACCATTAGCTTGCTTTGTGGCATTGTTCTGTAAACTTCACCACTAAAATGTATGCCTTTGAATTCTTGTTTTTACAGACGTTATTGGATTGTGGTTATGCTAGTGGTCACATTAATCAATGTCTTGATTATCCCGCTGGGTGTGAGTTTCTTTAGTGAAGTAATTCATAAGGATCCCCTATGGCTAGCCTACAATGTTATTTCTGACAGCGTATTTATTGTGGATCTTGTCTTAAATTTCTACACTGGCTTCATCAGTGATGATAAGGCGGTAAGTTTCATTTTACTGTAACACAATTTTCAATGCTAGTGCTTACAATCTCATAAAACAAAGGTTAGCTTACTGAAACTAGTTTAAACAATGTACATTTCCAGCTCCTGAATGTGTGTGCATTTGTTAGGGACCATCTAAACTAGTACATGTTGCCCAGAGTCACAGGGTACAGAGATTGAATAATGACACTTAGGTAAAGTTGAAGTAACAAATAGTTCTATATTTTAGAGCACTTGAAGCAAGAAGGACTGAGTTGTCATTTAGCTTGCAGATAAACAATTCAAGGTCAATAACACTAAGTTCAAATGGGTTACCAATAACAGAAGCTTTTGCAATTACGTAGGTAGATATCTACCAAGGACCTAAATATCTCAATGAGTCTAAATCAATAAGAACAAATCTTAGAAGAATATTATCAATAGATAGTGGAATTTACCATGCACTTGGAGACCAATTCTGTCAGTAGACAGTAGCATTAATAATGACTTTAGGGACCAAACATTCATAGTGGAAAGAAAATAAAGAAATAAACCAAATGAAGTGTACACAGAAATAGTGGCAATTGCCTCCTTTCTAAAATAAAACAAAAACACAAATATCAGATAACATCAGCATGTGACATTCTTCATAGTTATACATGCATTGAACATGCACCAAAGTCTGAAGCCATGCATTTAAATTTCACAGTGAACACCTCTACATGTGCAATAACACAAGCATATGTAATATTCTTTAAAATACACAAGATGCAACTAGTTTTGTACAGTTCGTAAACCATTTTAAAAGCATTATATAACTGTTCTATTTTGTGCATTAAAACATTCTACTTAAAAACATTCTTGGGTGCAATTACCCCCAGAATGTTTTTACATTAAGTGATTTTATCATCATCATCATCAATATACTTGCACAATATGCAGCTAATGTTATTCAGTGTTTGAACACGTTCTACTTTTACAGTTGGTTCACAGTACAAAGACACTCTTATACATTTCAGTCTGTGTACATGATCACACCAATACAGTATCACCTCAGAGTTACGAACACCAAGCTTATGAACTGACCAGTCAACCAAATACCCCAGTTTCAGCTGGAAGTATGCAATCACTCAATCAAGCCTACAATGTAACCTGATTCCAGTATAAAAAAACACAACGTTAACCTACTGAAATGGTAAGAAGCAAATGTAATACACTTTCAGTTGAAAGAAAACATTAAGAATATTTTTTAAAACTTGACCGTGGTATTATCCTCAGCAATGGGAATATACAGTATCGGGAAATTGTCAGAGATATTTTTAAAAATCCTTCAGACGATGGACAGCAAAGATCGTACACAACACTGCTGATGATGATAAAGCTCTCGTAAGCCGCGTGCTGGTTATGGTCAGAATTACTGTACCAGCAAATGTATCCAGACAGAGATGAGGCAGATTTCAAAGGAAGTGAGGGCAATTTTAGTTTTAAACATAGTTTAGTTTGTTTTCAAGCCAAAGGGCTCTGAGTGACTGAGCAAGCTGCATGAATTATTAGTATTACATTAATCTAGGTTTTCCTGGATGTTTAAATCTGTGTTTTTGCTAATTATAATTTGAATAGTAAGTTAAATTTAACATTTTACACATGTATAGTATGTTTTTAAAACCTATCAAACCATAACAATATGAGTATTGAATTACTGTGCTGTATTATTCGCCAGATTGAGGGTGTAGATGACAGGAGTGCACGTTTATTGAAACCTTTGAGAATTCATTTTTCAGAGTTACAGACATTTCAGACTTATAAACAATCTTCATTCCCAAGGTCTTTTAACTGATGCTATACTGTACTTAAATTTTCACCCTTTTACTCTTACACAGAACCAACATTAATGTTAATTTAACTCTACAACTGCATTGCTATTTTTTCTTATTTCCAGGACATTGTCTTAGACTTGAACAAGATAAGAAATCATTATTTTAAATCATGGTTTCTTCCAGACCTACTTTCAGTCCTGCCAGTTGACTACTGCCTTCTAATTGCAAGAGTAAGTTGTAAAACATCTACATAATTCTGTAGTATTGTTACTTCTCTGTGACCCTGTTTTCAGTTTTTAAGGGACCCTACACTAACTCATATTTTGGGGGCCCTATCCATATTATGGTAAATGGTGTTATTGGCATATTGGTTATCACATGCGAGTGATAATAGATGCCGGTTATTAGCAACCCTGATAAAGACAACTTTCAGTTATTAACAACATTTTCCCAGGAACCAGTCCTGCCCCATAGACTTTAATGTTAATCGAATTATGATATTAGCAACTGCACATCGCTTATTGACAATTTTATTACTGGTTGCCAGTGCTACAGAGCGCACTTGTATGATTTATGCAGATATTTCATGTAGCTTTTATAACACACTGACTTCGCAACTGCATATTTCTGGCGGACTGAGGCAGAATCGTGGCTTTGAAACTGTCTACGAAACTGCACGCAAAATTGAGATGGATTTACAGTAGGAGGTGGTACATTGTAAAAAGCAGACAAGCTTTTCTGCATAGTTTTCCATAAATGCATCCAAAAACAATGCTAGTACTGTGCTTTCCAACATCTTGAAAGCTCTGTACGACAGAGCACGCTACCTATTGAACGAAGTCCAGGTATGCTGTAATAGAAAAAGAAATGCCTAGCCATCATAAAAGAAAAAAATGAACCGAAAAGCAAGCTTCTGTACGCCTCTCTTCCTGTGTGACCTGTGCCCGCCCACATGCAGTTCTCCTGGGGTCCGGCCCTGGTTCCATGACATAATATAAATCTGTAGTGCCCAGCAACCATGTTCACTTCTAAAATGAACAGTTCACCTTTCTGTGCACTTATTTTGTCTGACCTTAACAGCCAAGTTTTTTTCCCCAAAGGTGGTAATAAAAGGTTATGTTTTCCAGAGGTGAGGTTTGGGGCTCAAGCTTTTCCCTTAAACCGTGCTTAACACAGTTTGAGCCAAATAGGCATGCTCTTGCTTGAATCAGTAGGACTATAAATAACAAGGTCTGTTATAGCTCTGGAAGCTGTATTTGTTTTATGTTATATTAACATTTTACAAGAAATCTCAATAGAGCTTTTTTTGCATTGCTTTCTAAGGAAATATAATCCTCAAGTGTTGTAAGTGTATGGGGCACTACACATTATATGTTGGAAAAATGTGATTGTAAAATTAAAAACAGGAAATTATTATTCGTTCCTTCAGAAAATATTACTAAGGAAATTCCTACAGGACGGTTGTAAAAAAAAAAAAAAAAAAAAAAAACTTGTATTTCTTATATCCCCCAAATCATTTAGGTAAACGAAAGGCTTTTGTGAGTCATGTGGTTCGTTTCAGGCTCTTACAGTCTTTAGGTATTTCAGTGATATGACTTTCTTTTAAGTCTGCAGGTTTGGTTTCTACTTATTCATCTGGATATACAGCGGTATGTATTACACGCATGATCAAGATAACCAGACTGCTCAGCTTACTACGATTACTTCGGTTTTTCAAATTGGTTCGGTATATCCGCACCTGGGAAGAGGCAAGTATACTTTTTTTAAAAGATATTTTCACAGGGGGGCTGCCAAGTGGCGCATCCAGCAAAGGCACTCCACATGGATGTGCCCTATAGCCTGGGGATCACAGGTTCAAGTCCAGGCTATGTCACAGCCAACCATGACCTAGGGAGTTCCTAGGGGGCAGCAAACAATTGGCCAAGCAATGCCTGGTTTGGGAGGGCTTAGGTCAGTAGGGGAATCCACAGCTTACTGCACAGCAGCGACCCCTGTGGCCGATAGGACACCTGTGGTTCTGCAGTGGAGCTTCCAGATCTATGTTGTCTTCCAGCACTATAGGTCTGGTGGCCTCAATGTGGATGCACAGCACAAAAAATGACAGAGAGCACATTTCAGATACTGTTAGACATAAATACATTTCTGAAATATGTGGCACAAAATATTATATAGTATTAATTGTCACTCAGACTTCTGTTTGGGAATGTTTCCATATTACAACAATTTTTCAAAGCAGTGGGATGAGTACATAACAGATATGTAAATTAAAACCTGGAATACACAATTTGACAAAGCAAAGTGGGGTGAAAAATGCAAATAATAGTTACTGCCGACAAGCGCTTACAAAATAAAATTGATTCTGCCATGTTTTCAGTAGAGGTGCGCACAGACAGTGGTCTTGATTTTTGGAGTGGGCGATTTGTCTGCAATTTGCTCACACTGTGAAATCCTGTATAGGCTAATAGAAACCACCTTACATTTCTCCTCTGTTGTAGGTCCATGTGCATGGAATAGTTTCAGCCATGAAATTCTTCTACTTGATTGCCATTATTGTTCTCTTATGTCACTGGAATGCCTGTCTTCAATTCTTGGTTGTTTTAATGCTTGACTTTCCAGACAAATCCTGGGTACAAGTGGATGGCCTAGTGGTAAGGATTCTGCTTTTTACACTTTCATGCTGATTGTAGTATATCAGGGTGTCTATTGGTAAACTGGCCACTAACTTTGTATCCATTTTGAAACAATTATGTTAACAGCAAAACTACCAAAATGGCCATCTGACCATGTTGGATAGGAGGTAAAACCCAGTCCCCCAGAACACGAACAAAAGTAGCAGTGCAAGATGAAAACCTCTACCAGCTTTGCGGAGTAAAGTATTTCCAGAGGGCTGTCCAAAGAGTAGTCATAAAACCCAGCCCCCAGGACTAAGATGTGGACTAGAAAATCCTGTAAATCTATACTAACTTAATCCTGATTGCAGTGTACCAAACAGATGGTCCTGGTAATTGGTTTCACTGATCTGAACAAGTGGAATCATTTAAACAGATAATGAGGACTGACCTACAGCTATGGCCAAAGGTGTTGCATCACCCTATATAATTAACAAATTTTACTTCGTAGTCAACTGAAACCTGCTGAATAATGTTACATTAATATATAAAATTACATAGAGATTTGTAGTTTTCCAGATGATCAAAAAACTGAAAAAAAACAACATTTTGAAATCTTAACATGAAATACTGTGCTACTATTATGGCTTCCGGTAGACTTTTGCGATTGCGATAATTGAGTAGTTTCTTTGATTCATGATGTAAAATAAAATATTTAAATACAGTTTTTTTTTTTTTAATGATTTCTCAATCAGAAAATTCTAGGTGATGCAAAACCTTTGGCCCTACACGGACTATTCAGCAATTGTACATGTCCAGATAAATTATAGTAAGAAAGAGTAAGACCCCAATAAATAAACATGTTAGCAATACTAATTTTAATAATATTAATATGTTTTCTCTACGTGTGTGTCGTTTTTCTATTATAATTATGTTAGGGACTATTTTCCTCAGCGGAATGTTAAATGGTGAAATATCAGAAGTTCAAGGTTAATATAGGTTTTAAAGTTTTTTTTAAAGAGAAAATAAATTATTTTCTAATAGCGATAGAGCCCTCTTGATGCAGGCTCTACCATGTGGTAGATGTCCTTGACTTTCATTAGCACCCTCCCCTATGGCTCGGGACACAGTCGTGGTCATCTACCTCGAGGCTCTATCGATAGCGAATATATATATATATATATTATATATATATATAATATATATATATATATATATATATCATATATATTAGTAGCGAATCATCGCTCCCGCAAAGGGCGTCTGTGTAGGGTGTCCCGAGGTTAGGTGTCTGTCAACTCCGCCCTCAGTTTGGGCCCTGGAGCAAACCCTCGACTTGTATATGATTAAGTCACCTACCAGCCCTGCTGCTGCCTTCCTCCATGCACGCTAAACTCTCTCGCCCCGGACTTGCTCACCAGGCTACAGTCTGATGAGTGCGTGCCGGGGTACCTGCATCCACTTCTGACACCAGTGTAGCGTTCCCAGTTCCCGCAGGCAGGTGCATCACACAGGGCGAGGCAGTCCACACATAGGCGGAGGGCAGGCACAAACCCGGGACCTCTCGCACTAAAGCATAGCGCCGATACCGCTGTACAAAAGAGCCGGCTCCTTTGCAAGGAGCTTATATCGGGCTTATGTCTTTCGATGTGATTAAGTCATCTACCAGTCCTGCTGCTGCCTCCTTCCCCCATGCACGCTACTATATATAGTACCAGTCAAAAGTTTGAGTACACTTGCTGGAAACTAGGTTTTTTTCATAATTGACAATGTTTTACGTCGTATACATTTCTGTAAATACTTGAAAATGAAAACACATGTTACAATATACAAAACAAAACATAAGGAGTATCAAAGCAATGTTCAGGAAAATTGAAAATTGTCTAAACTTGGATTCCTCAAAATAGCCACACTTTTCCTTAATAACAGCCTCACAAACACGAGGCATTCGGTTAACAAGTTTGAGCAGGAAATCACCCGACATGTCTTCCCAGCTCTTCTGCAGCAATTCCCAGAGATGTAGGGCACTTGTGGGTAGCTTTGCTTTCACTCTTCTGTCCAGTTCGCCTCATGCAAGTTCTATGGGATTGAGGTCTGGAGACTGGGCAGGCCAGGTCATTAGATTGAGTTGCACTTTCCTTCTTCGCCAGATTGTTCTTGCACAACTTTGAGGTGTGTTTCGGGTCATTATCTTCCTGAAGAATGAAGGACTGCCCAACTAGCCGTAATCCTGATGGAATGGCATGTCTCTTTAAGTATGCTATGATATCCTGGTTGAGCTTGCCATGGACTTGGTAAAGATCACCAACTCTGTCACCATCAAAGCAACCCCAGACCATGACACTGCCTCCTCCATGCTTGACAGTGGGAACCACACATGCACAACTCATGCGCTCACCCTCTCTGCATCTTACAAATACTCTGCGGTTGGACCCAGATATTTCACATTTTGACTCGTCGGTCCATAAGACCGACTTCCACTCCTCAAACATCCAGTTTCTGTGTTTTTTGGCCCAGGTAAGTCTCTTCCTCTTATTCTGCACTCTTAACAATGGTTTCTTGGTTTTTACCTCTCAACCAATATGGCCTTTTGATGCCATCTTGGAATTATTATTATTATTATTGTTATTATGAAAAGCTGTCTTTAGTCCCCTTTGAAGCCTGGGATGAGTCAGCTGGGTGAAGCCACTTGCTCTGTGGCATAGAAGCAGATGGGTTAAATATTTTCTGTAAGTATTGTAAATGTGACTTTTTGCCTTGTTTTGGGGACTGTGCATACTATTATAGAACTGTTTTTGTTGTCCTGTTTTATATAAAAACTCAGAAGATAACCCTAAGTGCTTCTTTGGTCTGATTGTATAGATGTATGAAACTATGTTTATTTCATTTTTTAACAGGATAAGTCTATTGGCCAACAATATTCAAAAGCCATGTTTCGTGCATTATGCCACATGATGACACTGAGTTATGGAACTACTGGAATTCCAAGAGGTAATGACAATTGAATATATTGATAATATGGTTTTCAATCTAAAAGCAGCCCAAGGAGAACTTGTGAATTTTTACCAGGAACCAAACTGGATTCCCCCCTCCAGCCATTCCAGGCATGGAATGCATACTTCCAAAATGTAGAAAAGTACAGTACAATGATGACTTCAACATTCTAGAAAACGGCATTCCATTTGGGTGCCAAAAGTTAAGATTGTGTATTCCTTTTAACAAGATACACAGATAAGTTTGATGTCCTGGATCACTATAGGCTGTTTGGACTTATTCATTCTCTACATATGATTTAAACAGTTGAAGGTGCAAAGCATTTGCTTTATGTATGAGTATTCTTCATCTGTTTACGCTATTGAGCACAAATCCCACTTCTTACTTTCTTCAGCATTGTGCCACAGTGGGCTTGTTGCCATTTTATTTGAGGAAGTGATCTTAGTATTTTAAAGTATTATGAATTGAGAAATCAGGTAACCTACTGTTTTTGAAACAAGTCCTCATGTGTCTTCCTTTTCCCTACTTTTAGGGTTGTCTGACATCTGGGTTGTGGTTATTAGCATGCTGATTGGAGCAGTTATGTATGCACTGCTTCTTGCCAGTCTTACCTCAGTGTTCACAAATTCTGAGGCTAGCAAACAAGCTTATGACGTCAAGGTAATTTACATTTTGTATTGTAATTCTACAGTAATAACATTTTTGCATTTACAAAATTAAAATATAAACCCATGTTTCTTCTAAAATAGTTATTTTTATGAATAATAAGAATAATATTCATCTTGTAAATTACTCACCTTCACCTGTATCTAAAAGAACAGAAAATTGCTGGAAAACTTGTTTGTATTTTTCAACTAATCAACACATCATATCCAAGTGCCATAAAAACTCTGTGTGGCTTGCATTCATGTTGCATCTTTTTGTTTGGCCTCTCAGTCACGCATGGCGAGGCCAAACAGGGAGACGGCCGTTTTTACAGCCTAGAGCAATGGCTACACTCAGCCATTGCTTCCCTAAGGTTTCCTCCTACCAACGTGTAGGTTTTTTTTTTTTCCTTATCTGAGAGCGGTTCATATTTAGTTTCTGCAGGGTGCGTGGCAGACCGGAGAGGCCATGTTGTCCCTCAGTACTTTTCATGCGCGGGGGGCGTGCGCCTGTGTTTCAGCTGCTTACTTTTCATTCATCCTTTTCCTGTTTTGGGGGTAGGTGGCATTGCGCCACTGAAGTGTTGCGTTACCATTTATCCTTTTCATTTTTCCAGTCATGGTTTGGTGGCTTTGTGTTTTGGGGGAGGTGGCCCTATGAGCCACTTCTTATCCGTGGAACTAGACTACATGATGTCATTGTGTTTTCGTAGTCGGCCAGCATTGGGGATAGCTGTCAGCACCCATGGACAAGGTCTTTCTGCCAAATACATTATCATCATTAATTTGTCTGTTCAATTGCAATTTAAATTATCCACATTGCGGATTCTCCATACTGAATTAGAAAATTGTACACTTATCCTTGATTGTGTACATAATTGTAGATCAGTGCTGTTCTAAACAGAAATGTCAGGATCATCTTATATGTAAATTATTATCACAGGATAGACTTTAAAAGTGGGTCATTTTCTACATGCTTGACTTTCACCACAGAGTAAAAATGTATTGCAAATGAACCTTTATCTACTGAAATGCTTTTTTGCTGTGTACAGTGTAACTCATGTAAGGAGTACATGCGCTGCCACCGTCTACCATCTGATATTAGGCATCGGGTTATGGATTATTTAGAAAGCAGTTACCAAGGGAAGTGGTTTGAGGAGGATGCTATCCTCATGGAGCTATCAGAATCACTGAAACAGGTATGGTGAGAGATACAGGCTTTAATATTAAACAGGGCTTTATTCAGGGGATTAGAAAACAGGAGGCTAAACATAAAAAAAAAAAAAAGAATAATGCCTTTCTTTTGAGACTAGGCTCGCAGTGTTAATAAGCTGAGTCGGTACCCAAAAAAGTTTGCAGCAGTGGCTAGCTCCACAGTTTTTAAATCTCAGGTTAAAATCCCCCCCAAAAAATAAGAAATATCTGATAGCTAATTAATGTTTTAATCTTAAAACTATAGAAGCGTATATTTTTAAACAGTGTTTGCTAGCTACAATGTTCTTGCTTTCAGACAGTTTATTATTTGTACTGTCCTAGCAGTCAATGATGGCCTACCCCCAATTTACACTATTTCTAGTATTTACATTTTTTTGTCCAGCCACTTTATTTCCCAGAAATTATTCACAATTACAAGCTACTGTAATTCAAAAGGCAAAAGCTGTCAGCTACACAGGTGAAATTCATAAATTGGAAATCTAACTGAAAACTAGCAACGTAACGGCCCTTCTGAGCCAGTGTTTCAGTAACTTACTCATTTTGGTTTTAATGCGCCCTAATCCTTGCACCTCATAAGTATCTCAGTTATATTGTCTCTCTCAGAGCATCAATGTTGAAAGGTTTGTATTGTTTATGATTTTCTGCAGTGTCTGTAGAACACTGGTGATCTTGTTGCCACTGAAGAAAGATACAGATCACTTCCAGAATAAAACAGCCAATAAAGAAATGGAGGTGGCCAAAAAAGTAGATACGGTATATGCAAAACTGTAGTGTGTGCATATGCCTGCCACCACTTTATCTCACCATAGTTCTGTCAACAGGGATATGTATCCCCAGCAATGGATAATCAGGGTGCTTATTAAAGTGCAAGGACTGAAATCGGATTGAAAAAAAAGTGATTAGTGGAAAAATGTGGACTAGAATTGTAGCCTTGAAGTCCCGCATGAAGGTTTTTCGTCTGACTTCATGGCTGGAGTTCTTGATCGTAGAACCTTCAACTTTTTTTCCAACAGGATGTAATCATTTATAACTGCCAACGTCTTGTGTCTAACATGCCACTTTTTAAAGACACGGACCCAAACTTTATCACAGCGATGCTCGACAAACTGCAGTTTGAAATGTACCAAACAAATGATGTTATAATAAGGAACGGTGCACTTGGCAATCGCATGTTTTTCATTGATAAAGGTACAGTGCTGGTGGAGTCGGCAAACTTAATGTGCCAACTCAGAGATGGAGATTTTTTTGGTGGTAAGCAAAACCTTTTATTCTTTTTATATATTTTTTAATGTATTTGTATTTAAGCTTTTCAATTAAGCATGTTTCTGAAATGTTTTAAAAAGTGATTTTTTTTCTGCATTGTTTCCATTGTAGAATAGAGATAATGGAAGCCTATGTTAAAATGTTAGTTAAAATAATAACAAACTAGTATAAATAAAATCTTAATAGTCAGTACATTACATATAAACCATATTGCTAAATGTGAATTACCATAGGTGAAGTATAAAATGTTAACTGGTTGTGGTACTGGGGTGGGCATTCTGTTGCCCATTTTACCCCACTAAGACTGCTTGCTGACAAGTACCTTGTTATATACGTTGTATTGTGGACCAGCTAACACTGAGGTCTAAATTCAGTAGTCCTGCTACAGTTGCTACTACAGTAGTGTGGCTGGAGACCTGTTAACAATAATCTAGTATTTTTTTGCATTTTATTCATTTTAAGTTATTTTTCATTTTTATATCAGTATTCTCACCCTAGAATATTTTAACTTACATTATTTCTTTACAGCATTATACTTACTGTTTCTATTAATTAATCTTACTGTACTGTTTGTTATATCATAAATGTCTGAAATGTTTCCATGATGTTATGGGGTACACAATTGCTGTATTGGCATTTTAATCTTTTGATACCAATGTTATGCCAGCAGATGTCAGCCTGAGAGAGGGAAAAACATACCTTAGTACATGGTTGACTAGTACAGTCAAATCATCTTCTAATAACCACAAGAGATTATTGTGACAGATCTTTGCAACGCAGAATGAAATTGTGGTTTAGACAGTAGCTGTAATCATCGTCACCTGTCAGTGTTTGCATTTATACTGTGTTGTTAGCAAGAATAACTGTTACAATAGATAGTGGTTCCAGTTTGTTTTTACAGATTTGCATGATGTCAAGGCTGGGGCGATGCCTAATTTTTCACTATCGACATATCGTTCTCTGACAAAGCAGATGCATCGATTTAACATTATGAAAGAGTTAATGTGGAGCTGTATTACATCTTTGTATGCATATAGTAGTTAAAAAGATATATTTATTTATTTACCTTATTCGTTTGTATCAGTTGGGGTCAAAGCAAAATCCAAAAACAAAAAATAGCCCACTTGTTTAAATCCATAACAAATCAGGGTATCAACCAATCAAGAGAAAAAAAAAAAAACTAATTTAAAAAAAAATTATCACTGTCCATAGCAGTTTAGTAATAAGAGTGTTGTCCATGGCTTATATTTTAATTGTGTTAAAAACATGATAGTGTCCACATTTTGTTTTAATTTAAGCGATGACTGGTACCTGCTCACAGTCTGCCCAGCATTACTGAATACCTGCTCACTAACGATCTTGGTTGTTTTTCTTCATTTTTACTCTGGGGTAGTTCAGATGAATAAATGCAGATTTTGTTTGAAGTTTTGTAGGGTGCATTTCACTCTCATTAAGTGGCCATGCAGACTAGTAGTGTTACCAGAGTATCCCAAACATTACTTTCTGTACTTTCTTGCTGTTTTACTTTAGAAAATAGTTGCTAAACATCGGAAGGCATTGTATTTGTAGCTCAAGTCGATACAGTATTTAATTATAACACAACTCTCTTAACTTGCTCTGTTACTTTTAAGACTTCTGCACAGATGCAATCCCATCAGTAAACACTCACAGGGGGTGGGACAGGGGGGAGAAGGTGAGCTCAATCGCATGCAGATTCAGGGAGTCAGAGCTGAGGGGAGCAGAGAAGCTCTGCTCTTAATGCAAAAGATAATTGCAGATTCCAAATTTAATAAAAAATAAAAACTTTCCTTTGCTTTAACCCTTTACACAACAATGATCCACAGGCTTGACTATATATCGATAAATTGATGCATCGTCTTAGCCTTAATAATGTCTATACACATTCTGCAGGAATGATCTGTTTGAGGGTCATGGTGTTACAACAGGCTTGGTATTAAAATCTGACCTGTTTATCGTTTCCTTTTGATAAATAGGTCTCAAATGTGCACTTTTGACAGAACCACGTGCTGTTTATGTATTTTTAAAACATGCTATTACCGTCCAGGTGAAATGACCAAGCCAGAGCAACTCTAACTGAAAGCATTGCTTGCAAACATAGATTTATTGAGCTAAGTGTAGTACCATATGTCATATTTTAAAATAACAATACAAGTTTCTTTCAGAACTTGACATTTTAGACTTATATAATAAACAGAAGTACCGAATTATGGAATTATTGTGTTTTGCTACAATCACTTAAAGGTTCTTAAAAAGAACTCTAGAGACGGGATCTTTATTTACAGGTGATTTAATAGGACTTCATATCCAAGGCATTTTACATGTTTTAAACTTAGAATAAACTATCACGGAAAAAAACAGTGAAAAAAAAAAAAGATGTTATCTACATATAGTCATTACATTTAAAAAATGGGCAAAGGTTGTTTACAGGGACAACAAAGGTGATATACAGTATAATTTCTGATGCTTTCAGGTGTAAGATTCTACAAGAAGCCTGCTGGATAGTTTAATATCAGATCTGACCTTTGCTGTAGTAGTTAACCAAAGACATCTAAGAGAACAAGATTTGTTATCAATCATAAACAGATGCCCTGTGAGATTTAAATCTTGTTGACATTGCATTATTAATAAAGATAAATTAAAACAATGTGAATGGAAGAGTGGTTTAGGTAGGATGAACCAAGGGCAAGTGGAACGTGAAATTAAGAGGATAAAACATTTTGAGTCGTATAATACTCGTAAAAAAACAACATGCAAGTAATTGTTGTGGGTTGTTTTTATATTGTTAAAATGATATAATATGTATTTCTTTCAGTGAATGTCCCTTTGCTTTTGGGTTTGCTTTTACGTGGGCCTTCATCCTAAAACATTTGGGATTTGTCACCTGTATGTATTTCTCAGTCCTCGTGCACTTGTACTTTGCTTTGGCCCTGTGAACCTCCCCAGACAAACTGAATGAAAACCTTTTCTTTTGCTGTCCATGACAAACAATTCTAATGTACTGCCTCCTTTTGATGTGGGGTACTACGATACATTTTTTGTAGTGCAAAAACTACAGCACAGCATTTCAATGTTGGGAATCATACACAGTATGACAATAAACCTGAATTAGTTGTTTAGTCTCTTTCTATCACAGATACTATACCACTATCTGTAAATGTAAGTAATGCCGTAGTTGACTACAAAACCTGGATTTATTCTCATTTTATTCTCATTTAATATAATTGTCATATTGGAAGAAAAGCATTTGCTCTGTATTTGACCATAATACTCTACAGTCCTGTTATGTCCAGCATTGATGGAAGTGATGTGGCAAGTGATGTGCTTTGTATCCCAATTCTTTTTAACAAAATGCAGTTTTATGGTACTTCCAATACTGCAGTTTAAATTTGGTTTATGAGGCACTGGAAACTACAACAAAAATAAAAAATAATCTTGTTAAATCCTGTCAGAATTCCACTGCAGTGTTACTAAACAAAAAAGAAAAAATAATTGTCATTATAAGCAGCCTATTAATAGGCACATTTATAAACATTGACTGGAGGCTATTAATTACAGTTTATCATAATTGTTCATTTATAATGCATTAGATTCTGAAAGTAGTCCTGAATAGGTAACCACTTGCACTATGCTTATAGCTTATAGATCCTTTATTGGGTGCAACACCAGAATGTATGTGGCATTTTGGAAGTTTTACAACTAGTACATTAAACTGCTAATCTGGCAATAATATGAATAATCTGGAGCATATTTATTGCTCCTGGCAATCATTAATGATTTTTACAAGAACCGCATGATGTGTTCCCTCTGAGCCTATCGTTCACCAAAATGAAATCTACATTTCTTTAGCTCAGAGCTGTGAATTTTGTTGGAATAAAATAAGCAGTTATACTTAATCTTTTTTTTTTTTCAAAGAAATTGCTGATCAAATATGGTCATAAAAATTGAACAAATTTAATCTTTAGAACCAAACATTGCTCCAAACTTTTAAACTGTATGGCCCAGGTATTCAAATGGTTTGCGCACCACGCAGAGGGTTATGTGCATCGTAAATGGCAGTTGTGCACAAAATGTACCATATTCGATTGTATGCCACAATCCATTTTGCGCTGTGCACAAATATAATGTATGCATAGCGCAATTTGGCGGGGGTGTCCGACAATTTGTGAGATCCTGCCATGTTTGAAACTATGCTCCAAGCACAAAACCAGTTTTGCGAGGTGCAAAATAACGCTTTTAAAAAGCAAGCCTTAACTCCAGCACTCACTCACCCAGTCACTGAAGTGAAATGCAGACGTTTTCCGAGGTAGTCAGCAATGGAAAACACCCAGCGATCATACACGGTTCCATCCATATCTATATAACGATTAGATTCAATAGAACGATTGTGATCGATTATGATAACAGCATCACTAGTGTTAATACATGTTTAAAAAATAAACAGGGAAGCTGCAGTCATGATCGTTCTTTAGGACCGAAAGAAAACTAATCACTTTCCCAAGCACACTTTCTTGGTGCTGAAAGAATAACTCCCAAAACAGAATCAAGAGTACAGCACAGTATCATAGTACATACCGTCGTCATGTAACATAGACCGAGCCAGCAGATACTAAACAACTACCTGTATAAAGCTTTACTGTAATAGACACATACAGCAGTATATCAACCCTAGATCGATCAAGCAACAGTTTGCACCTCCTTACCTTGCATTCACATAGATTTCAATATCAAAGACACTGCTTACACAGTAGTAGGCTAGGCTACGCATTACTGGTAAATTTTGTCTGCGTTTTGAATGTAAAGTTAATGTACAAAAGGTGCTCCTTTCTAATTCCACTGCCTGTTTAGCCTGTTTTAGTTAAGTTGAATTAATTGCCCCTCAGGTTTGTCAAGCAAGTTTTCCACACACACACACACACACACACACACACACACACACACATACATACTTATATTTGTGTGACACCTGTCAGAATTATGGAGACAGAAGTAGAGAACTCATAAATTCACTTCCCAGCAAACAGCACAGCATATACATAATGTTAGATCTTGTGATGGATTTTAAATATCATAGAGTCTGTGACCTACTAATGCTAATGATAATGAAAAAAATATTAGATATCAAAGGCACATTATCCGTGCTATGTTTCATATGTTAAGCAACTAAAGTATACGAATCGGATTTCAGAAGGAAAAAATGGCTTTAGGCCAAATTTGGATGAAAATGGCTAATTTTGCGATAAGCGTGACAGGCTTGTAATGCGCAGAATGTTTCCATTACGTGCGTTCAGCTAAGTGCCTTATCCTCAGCAACATGGGCAAAGGACCGCAGTGCCTAAGGACTCAATCTGTAAAATATCCCTGTAGTTGCATTCTCCAAAGGCTCCCTTTCCTTTTCATACCCCTCACCTGGTAATTGCACACTCGGGTACAAGGACACATCTGACTTTTTTTTTTTTTTTTTTTTTTTTTTTAAGTATTCTTATTTATTTCTCATTGATATCAGAAGCATACTTTGACACCAATGATCTGCAGTCCATGCTAGTGAATTCAAATGTGTGGTTGCAAATACACATTACACTTTTATTTCTGACCATACATTGAATATTTACACCTTCAAGGCTGCTGATTGAATTGCACATCAGTCAATTAGCAAATCAAAAATGTGTATGATTCCAATTTAGCTTGGAGTCCTTCGCTCCTTTTTTTTTCCTTTTAGATTTTCACCATGACAGTGACAAATGACTCCTCCGCTGGCTGAAATTGGAAATTAAAAGCATTTAGAGTTGCTCATGCATTTATGCTAATGAGAAAATTCTGATATGATTTGCATGCAAAAGAGGCCAATCTGAAAGCTCATCAGTTTTTTTTCCAGCTTCTGCATTTTGATGTACCAGAATGTTTTTTAGTAAAGCCAGTAATAAATGACATTGCACATAATAAGATTTTCGACAGGAAACCCATTGTTAGTTGAGAAGCTTTCATTTTTTAAGATTATAGTTAAATCAGTTGCTTTTGATTTTGAGACTGCAAACTATTCATTTGCATCTTCTAGGTTTATCAAAGACACGTTCCAGCATTACAGTTCAGCTTCATTTTAAATGCAGCTATAAAAGGACCCGAGTTGAGTTCAGGGAAGTGCAGTCTGACAGCCTATGTTACAGATAGATGCTAAATTAATTCCACCCATACAGAAGAAAATGAATCATCAGAGATGGCTGCAGACATCCTGCCTTTACTTTCTTTCTGTAGTTAGTCATAATTAAGCAATGCCATGTCCCCTTTTGAAGGTCATAAACACGGCGCTTTGAGCTTTGAAACATACCGGTTTGTATTTTTTTGTGTCGTTGTGTTTATAGTAGAAAATGTAATTCTAGTGAATTGTTGCACCCTTCTAAAAAGTTGATGACAGGTGATTCTAAAATTGTTTGGTTATATTCTTGTAAAGTTATGGTTAAATATTACTATGACCATTCGTAGATTTTTTTGGTAATTTCTTTAGTCAAGACTTAAAGTCAAAGTATCAGACATGATTGAAATAATTTAAATTGGATAGCTACTATTTAACTTACTGGACAGTGGGAACATGATCATGTTAGAGCAGACTGATATTTAGATTGTCTGCTTTTTAGATCATAAGAATAGACGGCATGCTTTTTTAAACATCCATAAACCATTCAGCAATCAAGTTCTTACGCCATATTGTAATGAATCCTAAGTTTATTCAACTATAGAATGAAATTTTGCTGATGCTACTGTAATTAACTTTATAACAACAAATTAAGCATCATGCAGTTTCACCACAGGGAATGAAAATAGCAATAAGGTTTTCTAGGGACAAACTGCATACATCTTTTATGTGTTCAAGTATTCAAGAAGTACTACAATATTCCAAATAAGCATCATTACAGAGATGCTTTTCAGGTCCATCTGCAAATCATACACAGTGTCACAGAGCAGTTTACAAAGCTCATCATCTTCAGCCTTTTTCAGTCCACTGCTGGATGAAGGCCTTCCCAAGATTCTTCCACAAAAGCCTGTCTGCTGTGTCCTTGATCCACGTTGCTCTGGCATGTTTCCTAATTTCATCTTGCCATCTTCCTTCTTGGTCGCTTTATATGTCTTGGGACCAGTCTAGTATCTCCTTGGTCCAGCGGTGGTCTATTCTTCTTGCTACCTGTCCAGCCCACTGCCATTTCATTTTTTTCGCTCTTATAATAACATTGCATATTTTTGTTTGTGCTCTTATCCATTCATTCCTTTCCCTGTCTCTTCTTGCTATTAACAGCATGCATCTTTCCATACTCCGTTGAGTTGTTTGTAATGTTTTAGTCTTTTTTTTCACTGAGGGTCCAAGTTTCGCATCCATAGGTTAGCACTTGCTGCACTTATTGGTCGAAGACTTTTCTCTTGAGGCTTAAAGGTAGTTTCATTTTCATAACCATGCTTAATCTTCCAAACGCACTGCAGCCCATTTTTGCTCTTCTGTTGATTTCGCACATTTGGTTCTCCGTTGCCAAAACTAACTCCTAAGTATAAGTAGCTATTGACTTCGTTAAGCTTGATCCCATTGACTTCAATTGCCTGTGGAGTGGTATATACTTGAACATGACTTGAGTCTTCATCAGGTTCATTTTCAAACCGCTTTGATGCTAGCCTCGTGTAGTTCTTGAATTTTTGTTTGTAATTCTTCTGGGCATGTTGTAAATATGAAGATGTCATCAGCAAATCGTAGGTGATTCAAGTAGGCTCCATTGATCTTCAGCCCCTTATTTTCCCAGTCTAGTGTTTTGAAAATGTCTTCTAGTGTGGCCGTGAAGTGCTTTGGGGAAATTGTATCTCCTTGACGAACTCCTTTTTCAATCTTGATTTTGCCGCTGTTTTTATGGTCTTACTGGTGCTGATCAAATCTCTGTACGTTTTCTCAATTCATATGTTTTTTTCAGAGAGCTCTTGTGTAAACAGAGTGAAGGGCTTTTTCATAGTCGATGAGTCCCAAGCAAAGTGGTAGCTCATACTCGTTGCTGGTTTGAATCAATTGCTGTACAGCTTGAAGACGATCCATTGTGCTAAATCTACTCCTAAATCCTGCCTGCTCATTTAATTGTGGCAAGTCCAATTTATCTTGAAGTGTGTTGGTGAGTACCTTGTTGTAGATTATAGGCAGTAAGCTAATAGGCTGCAGTTCTTGAGGTCCTCTTTATCTCCTTTCTCATGTAAGGTATCACTGATGTGCTCCAGTCGTTTGGCACTTTCTTTTGCTTAATACAATCTGTAAAAATACATAACAGTACTTTTGTCATTTCTTCACCACCTCCTTTCACGATTCCAGTCGCTATGCCGTCTTCTCCAGGTGCCTTTCCTGTCTTCATATTATTGATAGCATGTTTCACTTCTTCCGGTAGAATGTCTGGAGCTTCTTCCTTGGGTTGCATTTTTCCCATCTCGTCTTCATCATCTGCTACGTTGCTCTTTTCATCTTAATATAAGTTTCTGTAAAAGTCTTTGACTCTCTTCAAAATCAGTTTGTAATTCTTGATGACAGTCCTGTCCTCATGTTTGATTGCTAAAATTATTTTTTTCCCTATGATTAGTCTTTGTTTTACTTTCTTCATGCTTCAGTTGTTTTCAATAGTTTTCTCTACCAACCTACAGTTGAACTGCTGTATATCCTCAGTAATGCACTTTCTTACTGTCTTGCAGAGCTCATTGTATTCAGTCTTTGATTTCAGAGCTGCTGTTTGTTTCATTTCCCTTTTCTTCATGAAGTCTTTTGTTTCTTGCGTGATCTTCTGGTCGCATTTTGTACTCTGTGTTCCAGTGATGTTTTTTGCTGTTTCTGCAGTTACTTGCGTCACTTCCTCATAGATGTTGTCTACCTTGATTGCTTCACTTTTTGCAGATTTTGAAGAGCGCTGAACCTATTCTTCAATTTGAGTTGAAACACCAGGCTTTGCTTCTGGAGCATTTCTATGTTGATTGTGTTGAATTTCATCATCATGAGTTTTGCTCTCTCCAGTGCTGTGTTTAGGTGTATTTTGCATCTTACAAGTCTGTGGTCACTTCCTGTGTTAAAATTGTTCAGTATTAAGACATCTTTTACAGTGTGCTTCTTATTGGTGAGTGTGTAGTCAGTTTTATTCTTCACTCTGTTGGGTCCTCTCCATGTAAATTTCCTGTTAGGTTTCTTCTGCAAGAAGGTGTTCATGATGAATAAGTTCTTGTTCTCAGCAAATTTGACTAGTCTGTCGCCTCTCTTGTTCCTGTTGCCATGTTCAAATTTGCCGACCGAATTGTCGTCCTGTTGCTGGGCTCCTATTTTGGCGTTGAAGTCATCTATGATGAACTTATAGTATAGTGTAGTTCTTCTACTTCGTAAAAATCTCGACTTCTTCATCCGAATAGCTTGTTGTTTGTAGCTAGCTTGGTGCATATACTTGGATGATCTGAATTCTTATTTCCTTGAAACTTTCAATATCAGTTTTGCGGATCTCTCTGACGTGCTGTCAGTCTCTACTACATTATTCATGATTCTCTTATGGACAGTGAATCCAATGCCTCCTGTTTGTCCATCTGTAGTGCCTCACTAGAAGAGAAGATGGCCACTCTTTGAGTTCTAGTAGTCCTTCGTCTTTTCGCCGTGCTTTGCTTTGGCCTACAATGTCTCACTTGATTCTTCCAAGTTCTTCTTTTAACTCTTGAATTCTTGCTTCACTTGAAAGAGATCTGCAGTTGTACGTGTTCAGGGTCAGTGTTCTGTGGCAGGCTAAATCTTAACTCTTGGTCAACGACAATACAGCCTCTGGGGAATGAGGGCCATGTTTTTGTCTGTGCTTTCATCATGGGGGGTTTGGCCATAACTCACCACGCTGGCCAGGCGGTTTGGTGAGTGCCCCTTCCATTACTCAAGCTTTCACAGCATTATTGAACCTGCCAGAGTCAGTGGACCCCACTGTACTCGTCTTGAGAACCCGTTGTCACCCGTCTGCCACTTCGAGGCAGTGGAAGTTGGACTTTAGGAGGGATATATATATATATATATATATATATAAACTTTCACAGAAACCCTAGATGGAATTTATTTCCTTTAATTCACTGAAGCCTATCTGTTATTTTTTATAATACAGGGATATTGGGATCTGTAATAAAAGACAATAAACGGGTGTAAAGGTTCAAATTGCAAGTGAATTTAATGAATAATAATAACGTACATTAACTCGGTATTAAAGAATCTTAAATATCATTTTCTTTTTGATAATTCAGGAACAGTGAATTAAACTGGATAGATAATGAATGATTTTTTAAGGAAAATGTGTTTCAATGGGGTATGCTTTTTTTTTTTTTTTTTTTAATTATTAGTTGCTGTCAGAGAGATTTGTGACACTCGCTTGGTTGGTGCTCCCGTTAGTGAAGGATGATTGTAAATCTTCACAGAGGCAGATTTGTTAAGTGCTTCTTTGAGATAAAAATGTACCAGCTTTACATAATTTTTTGTGTTTTTTTGTTTTTATGTATTCTCATTTTGTTGATCATTAATGAACATTTCTCTACTGTGGGTATTGTCGAGTGATGGAAAACGAGACATTTTGTGTTTGAATTGAAAGTGATCTCTCGAGGAATGGCTCAGGCTTATGCGAATATAGCCTTCATCTATGTATATATATATATATATATAATATATAGTTATATATATATATATATATATATATATATATATATATATATATACCTTGGTTTTAAAATGCAGCTTGTGATTTGTTAAAGCACCATCACACAAATAAGAGGCTAAAAACACAAAAGTTGTCATAAAAACATCTATCGCCATCCTTCAGCAATCTTCTGTCCAAAAACACAGACTGAAGCCAAGGCGATATACAAGCCTCAAGACCTGTGAGAGTTCTGCACCAGAAACTAAATGCAGATAAATCTCTCTTACAGCGGGTAATAAAACAGATATGGATTGCTGTGGCAAAGTGCCCGCCCCTGTGTGTATTTTATGTTATGTGTTGTGTTAATGTTGGTGTATAGTCATTGGTACACGGGATATAAACGGGTCTGTGTAACACAAGTGTTTAAAATGTATATTTGTATTTAGGCATGAGGATTGCACAACACTTCACGTGCAAGTAAAAAGTAGTAATATGTGAGCACGGGGAATTGCACTTTATTAATTCACGTGCAGTTGTACCACGACTCCAATTAAATGATTGATTAGCAATCGAGTCTCGGTACAGCTGCATAAAAGCAGCATGTTTTCACATACTCGGGGTTGTGTGTTCGGTGAGTGGAGAATGGGATTGGAGACGGAGTTAAAGATAATAAGAATAGTTAAAGTATCTGCTCACCGTGTTTGTGTGTATAGTCTGTTTTGTTTGTCTTTTTGTTTTGGCGACGAGTGCCGTGTCCTGTGTGTTTTTGTTTGTTACAACCTTTTTATTTTCTGTTCTGTTTATTTATTAAATGCTGAGCGAAACCATTCGCTCAGCTCCACCAAACTCCACCTCTCTCTGTCGTTTATTTCCTGCTTCTGGTCTGATGTCACCCACTCCGGCCATCTTTGTGACAACTGGGTATTTAGGATTTTCAGGAAAACTGTTGTCCCCTAATGTTGATATACTGTCCTACAGTCCCCTATAAAAATGAATTAAGAACCACGGTACAGTGAGTATCATTGTACTTTTACCCTAGTTCCATGGTTTTTACTTGTTTCAAAGTCCTGTTGTACATGTTACCCATGGTTCATTTTTATAGGGGACTGGAGGACTGTATATCCGCCTTATTTAAATATATAGACATATTATTTTTGTTAACATAATATAAAAATGGTAATTCCACTAATAAACACATGCAAGTTTTAACGGTTGTTATGAACCTTATTTTTGATTGTTATGATATGTTCAAAGTAGATTGCTAACATTTCTGCCATTTACCACAGAGCTATGTTTGATAACTGGAGGAAGAAGGAGTGCTAGTGTGAAGGCACTCACACCATGCAGACTGTACTCCCTCTCTGTGACTTGTTATAGAACTGTTCTACAACTCTATCCAGAAGTGAAAAATCACATTGAGGAGGTTGCCTATAGACGCCTACAGACTCAAGACGGTATGTCATCATTTCTCTCTTTTTTGTTGCATCATTTCCATCAACATTCAGTTTTCAAGTTTTTTTTTTACAAAATAAGTTGAATTTATACATACATTTTGATACATACACATGCTGTTCTTAACTCTGTTCATATTATCCAGTGGCATAGATTTCAATCCCTTTTCTTTAGCGCCACCTGTCAGTGGTGGCAAGATGGATTCTTCTGAATAAGTTTACTTTTGAAAAACTTATTTTTTCACCTGAGATTGCCAACACTAACCTTCGACCGGACATTGTCTTGTGGTCTGGATCAGCACGCCTTGTTCTTCTGGTAGAGTTAACAGTGCCATGGGAGGATGCTGTGGATGAGGCGTATGAGAAGAAGAAACTTCGGTTTGCTCAACTAGCTGCTGAAGCAGAACAGCGAGGATGGAGAGTCCGAGTTTACCCAGTGGAGGTGGGTTGTCGAGGATTTGTGGCACCCTCTACAACTCGGTTTCTCAGAGATGTCGGGTCCAGTGGCCAAGAGTGTCGCATAGTGAAGAACTTATCAGAAGCAGCAGAAAAGCAGCAACTGGCTGTGGTTGAGACAGAAAGATTCTGGATGGGGATCTCAAGCACAATAGAAAGAAAGCAACGATGATGTATGGGTAAGTAAGCTGGGCTGAGCTGAGTGGGGGATGGAGGGGGGTGTTGCTGGGACGCCAGAATCATTGTCGAGCTCTCTTGAGGTGTCGTGGGCTAGTCGACGAAACACCGAGGACGGAAGGTGCTCACTTGAAGACCCCAGAGATGTACCCTACTTAGCTCAGTCCAGACAGTTTTCATGCTGATGTGCTGGGGAGACCGCACTGGGTTGATCCCCGGAGCCAGCATCACAGCTGTTGTGTGTGCTGATGCGCTGGGGAGGCAAGCTAAGCTGATCCCTGGAGCCAGCATCACACTTCAGCAATCAACACCAGACAGAAGGATATCTACATCATCAGATGGAAAGCAATGCAAATTGATGGAGATGCAGATGGATCACATGAGTTTACTGTAAAGCTATGTCTTAGTTGGTGCTTATCTTGGCGAGAGCCGAGTTCAAATCAGCATGAAGTTTAAC
The DNA here is from genome assembly GCF_017654505.1 of Polyodon spathula. Classification (NCBI taxonomy): domain Eukaryota; kingdom Metazoa; phylum Chordata; class Actinopteri; order Acipenseriformes; family Polyodontidae; genus Polyodon; species Polyodon spathula. The sequence goes on from NC_054539.1 coordinate 76,210,726, forward strand.
ATCTACTCTCATATAATGGAAATCAACCATGGGAAAATCAGAGTGGAGTTTATATGTTAGCTCCATGTATCAATTGTGAGTATCACTTGCAAAGAAAGTAAAACCGTTTCACTCCGTCCAAGCAGACAGTGGAAAACATGAGGACTACTATCTTGAGAGCATACTTAACTAAAACGACTGGTCAGGAAATATTCTTGCTGTTCTGATTATATTTGTATGAGCTATAACTGAACTGTGTTTCTAGCAAAAGAAAAACATCATACATTACATTTTCGGACATTCTAACAATGTTATAAAACATGTGTTTGTACCCCAAGATAGGAGACTACATCCCCAAATCATCCCTGCTATCTGAAAATCTCATGTTACTGATGGTAAGCGTCTGACTCAATATAGCTTTTTTATATAAAGTATTTCCTATTGGACTCACTATTTAATATATTCCCTGTAAAAATAAAAACAATTTTACATGAACTTATTCCACTGTTTACATTGATTATTTTTTCTTATCTATAGTTGCCCTTAATATATTATATGTTATATTATCAGATTTTACAGTATTTCACATTGTTCTGGTGAAAAAACATACCTTACCTGAATTGCATATGTATTCTTTATTGTATATGAGGTTAGTCTTTTCATGTCATGTCATAAGGTTAATCTGTTCCCTTTCAGGTACGAAATGTAACCGTTACCATATGGGTATTTACCTCTTAAAGACATGAAACCTGAATAAGATATAATAAATCTGCTCGTAGAGCCTGTGACACAGTCATGCCTGCCCCCGAGGGCACAAAAGCATTGCGGTCACAGACCACAACACCATTTTTCCTTTCAAGATCTGACAGGAGAGCTGGTTCAGATAAGTACTTGTTGCTTTTTCTGCTGTATATTACGCATTTATTGTGTTTTTACACAAATTATATGTAATATTAAAAATAATCACTATATTATAAATAATCACTATATCCAAGGGACAAATTGCTAGAAAAATTTACTTAACCCCTCTGTTGCACAAAACACACACAAAAAAGTAGAATATAACTTGTAGGATTTTGGTTTTATTTAACAGTGAACACAGTAAATCAATTAGTGATTAACAGGCGTGGACCTAGCCTTGTAGCTTGACGGGTTCACTAAATTCTCCAAGATACACAAAAGGTTCTGTGTGACTCCACCTCAACTCAACAAATATATAACATTCTTTAAGGAAATGTTCCTTTCAGTGCAGTTTGGAACACATTTGCTAATAAATTTAAGTAGTATACTCAGAGTCAACTATAATAAGCAATTTCTCGTTCTTTATAAGCTGTTCTTTCAGTTTTGTAACTGCTGAACCCCAGATTTCTAAAAAACTTGTGTATAACCTGTCAAGTTTCTGTGAATTTTGTATTGTTTTTCTACCAAAATACACGCAATATTTACAGTAGACTCCATCTAATTCTGCAAAGACAATATTTTTTTATTTTGCTTATTTCTATTATATACTTTTTTAAACTATGTACAACATTTACAGCTAATTTTCATCATCTAACATCTTGTCCCATGATGGCTAACTGGAACACTGCAGCACCAGGGTGATCCTGGTTTCATACCCGGATGTGTTTTTTTTGGGAGGGCAACATTCTTTCCCTGCACTACTCTCATTGAAAAATAAATACAAAAAATGAATAAATGCATAAACACATTGCTATGAAATTTGCAGTCTGTATTTCATTTTAAATCAATAATAGTAGATATTGTATAGGCATTTCATTTCTAATAGTATAAACATTTCATTTTAATAATTTGCAGGAGGCTGGGTGGTTCAGTGTTTAAAGAAACAGGCTTAGAAGTAGGAGGGCCCTGGTTCACATCCTAGCTCAACCACTAACTCATTGTGTGACCCTGAGCAAGTCACTTAACCTCCTGGTGCTCCGTCTTTTGTTGATGTAAGTGACTCTGCAGCTGATGCATATTTCCCACACCCTAGTCTTGTATCTTGTAAAGTGCTTTGTGATTGTGGTTCACTATGAAAGGCTATATAAAGATTATTATTAAACATATTTGTCAATCTTTAAGTTTCACAAATCAATAGATTGTGCATGTCCAATAAAGAACTAACATCGCTTCTGTTCTGTTATATTGTTTAAATCTAAAAAAAATATGGTAAATAGCAAACTAGGTTGAAGGGACACTAAAACACTAAAATTAAAACTGAACAGCCAGATCATTACATTCTTTGCCAGGAAAGTTTATCTTGAAATGCTTCTAAACAGTAAACTTCAGGGTTTTTTTAAACATCCCATCAAGAACACGCTTGACCACGAAAGTGGTATAAATTACACAATGATTTCTTCTTAGCGACTATGGTGTTTTTAATTCTAAATTGCTGCATTTACATGTCAGGTTTATGTATTAAGAAAGCAGTATCACTTATTTGCTAATTTACAAAAAAATAGTGCCTTAAGTTTAAAAGACTAGTCTGTGCATAGCAAGATGCTCTCAGGTAGCCATTTTTGGGTTTCTTTGTAACCAATAGAAGATCAGCTTCTTCCACCCCTTTCCAATCAGAAGTGATAGGGGTGGGACGTAAACTTGCATGGCTCTCTATAAATATACCAGTCTGTCTTTCTAGCACTAACATAGAAAAAAAAAATAATTAAAAACTACTTGTCCGACAGCAAAACTTGTTGTCCCAGTCATCGGGCAATACAAATTGCACACCCCTGATGTATTTCCTTATTTATCTGTATGGCTTTATATTGACGTTTTAACATGTTCCCAGAGTTTAACAATTTCATGTTAAAATATGAGTAACATAATTAATTTGCAGAGTCAATGTGAAACCTCGTAAAAAAAATATGCTGAGCCACTTGCGTGGTTATAGAGTCATTCAAACTAACATTGCATTTAAAATGGAAGGCTTTTTTTAATGCCTTCCTGTGACAGAGATCGAATGACACTTGGTGTTAGATCTCCCTCCCGACCTGTGAGGGCACTAGGTAAAGGGAACAGAGTACCCTGCACTAAAAGGCATGACACTTTATTCCCATGGGCAGGTGGAAGTCGGCTAGCTAGAAAAGGTACGGAGCTATGGTACCTGAACTCAATGACCCAGAGGGGATACAGTGTGGCATCTGCGGATTGGAGAAGCGGATGCGCTCGTTAACCATGGGGTCATGAGGGAGGGTATAAAACAGGGGCGTAGTAAAGTAATCTGTGCATTTGTAAATGGTTGGATTGGACCTTGTAGGAATACCGTGTAAATACTGAAAATCGTGAGTGTCGGTTGTAACTGTTGTTTTTCTCTGTAGACTATCAATAGCATGATCTGGAGCTGTAGCGCAAGCCAGCATCAACCCGGACATCACTTTCACCCCAGCATTTCACAGAGAACTATAAATTGTACCACTAGCATGTAATATCACTTCACTGTCTTGTCTTTTGTGTTTAGTGTTTGTGTGTGTAAAACCTGGACTTTTGGTTGCGGTTTAAACCCACGGATTACAAATACGAGTGATACACACCATTGTATCACTCCAAAATGAATTATTTACTGATGTTTGCCTTTGGGCTCTGGACATTTGTCTTTAATTAATAAAACACCCTTGCGCCTGAAAGCAATTGTCTGTGTAATTAATCTGCTTTGCTCTTCACTCACCACTTTGCCACACTACCCCAGTACCATTAAATATTGTACAGTATTTATCGAGATTACTCATGACTTCAAGGTAATGAAAATACATTTTACTCTCTGTGTTAAAATTACTCCCAGACCCAAAACCTTATCTGGAGTGCTGCCCATGCGGTAATGGTTGCATTTCAAACTTGAAAGGAAACGTTAGGTTGTTATCATAACCCTGGTTCCCTGAAATAGAAATGTAACCATTAACCTTCAAGGTCACTGCGTCCGTGATTGCAGCAGGCTTGAAGGAAAAATGACTGAGCTCTGTAAGCGCAGTACTTTTGTGTCCTTAGGGGCAGGCCATGACTATGCGAGCAGTTTTGATATATCTTATTCAGGTTTCATGTCTTTAAGAGGTAAATACCCATACAGTAATGATTACATTTCTATTTCAGGAAACCAGGGTTATGACAGTAACCACAAGTTTTATGTCATGCATAATGAAATCCCTATCTTGTCACTCAGCCAAGATTTAGAAGAATTCACTGAGACAGCTGAAAATGCATCTCTAATGAATCCTCCAAGATTAGATTTTTTTTGTTTTGTTTTGTAATAAGGCATCATTTCTAACCTTAAACAGTATCTGTCGCAAGGCTACCTTCTAAGAGGTACTCTTAAACCGAGGTACCCCTGCAACAAATACACCTATAAAGATAAAGTCATGTTGTTTACAAAAAAATGCTGCATGAAAAGAAAACATTTTAAAAAATCAATCTGGTAGAAATTTAAAACTTGCTTGCCTTTGGTTTAATTTGTTTATAATTATAAATACAATTTTATGAATTCGTAGCTAGCTGTTACATAAGAACATAAGAACATAAGAAAGTTTACAAATGAGAGGAGGCCATTCAGCCCATCTTGCTTGTTTGGTTGTTAGTAGCTTATTGATCCCAGAATCTCATCAAGCAGCTTCTTGAAGGATCCCAGGGTGTCAGCTTCAACATCATTACTGGGGACTTGATTCCAGACCCTCACGATTCTCTGTGTAAAAAATTGCCTCCTATTTTCTTTTCTGAATGCCCCTTTGTCTAATCTCCATTTGTGACCCCTTGTCCTTGTTTCTTTTTTCAGGTCGAAAAAGTCCCTTGGGTCGACATTGTCAGTACCTTTTAGAATTTTTAATGCTTGAATTAGGTCGCCACGTAGTCTTCTTTGTTCAAGACTGAACAGATTCAGTTCTTTTAGCCTGTCTGCATATGACATGCCTTTTAAACCCAGAATAATTCTGGTCGCTCTTCTTTGCACTCTTTCTAGAGCAGCAATATCCTTTTTGTAGCGAGGTGACCAGAACTGAACACTATATTCAAGATGAGGTCTTACTAATGCATTGTAGCGTTTTAACATTACTTCCCTTGATTTAAATTCAACACTTTCACAATGTATCCGAGCATCTTGTTGTCCTTTTTTTATTGTTTCCCCACATTGTCTAGATGAAGACATTTCTGAGTCAACAAAAACTCCTAGGTCTTTTTCATAGAGTCCTTCTTTAATTTCAGTATCTCCCATATGATATTTTTAATGGACATTTTTATTTCCTGCGTGAAGTATCTTACACTTTTCTGTATTAAATGTCATTTGCCGTGTGTCTGCCCAGTTCTGAATCTTGTCTAGATCATTTTGAATGACCTTTGCTGCTGCAACAGTGTTTGCCACTCCTCCTACTTTTGTGTCGTCTGCAAATTTAACAAGTTTGCTTACTATACCAGAATCTAAATCATTAATGTAGATTAGGAATAGCAGAGGACCTAATACTGATCCCTGTGGTACCCCACTGGTTACCTCGCTCCATTCTGAGGTTTCTCCTCTAATAAGTACTTTCTGTTTTCTACATGTTAACCACTCCCTGTACATGTGTTTCCTTGAATCCCTACTGCATTCAGTTTGAGAATTAATCTTTTATGTGGGACTTTGTCAAAAGCTTTCTGGAAATCTAAATAAACCATGTCATATCTTTGCAATTATCCATTATCGATATTGCATCCTCAAAAAATCAAGCAGGTTAGTTAGACACGATCTCCCTTTCCTAAAACCTTTTCCATTTTGGATTTTATTATAGTTTCCATAAGTTTGCATATAATAGAAGTCAGGCTTATTGGTCTGTAGTTACCTGGTTCAGTTTTGTTTCCCTTTTTGTGGATCGGTATTACATTTGCAATTTTCCAGTCTGTTGGTACAACCCCTGTGCATGATCTTTGTTAGCAGTTTGTAAATAACTTCTTTCATTTCTTTGAGTACTATTGGGAGGATCTCATCCGGCCCAGAGGATTTGTTTATTTTAAGAGCTCCTAGTCCCTTCAACACTTCTGCCTCAGTTATGCTAAAGTTACTTAAAACTGGATAGGAACTGGATGACATGTGGGGCATGTTGTCAGTATCTTCCTTTGTAAAAACTTTTGAAAAGTAATCATTTAATATATTTGCTATTTTTTTTTCTTCATCTGTGATTTTGCCATTTGTATCTCTTAGACATTTAACCTCCTCTTTGAATGTTCTCTTGCTGTTGTAATATTGGAAAAACATTTTGGAATTGGTTTTAGCCCCCTTAGCAATGTTCATTTCTATTTCTGTCTTGGCCTTTCTAACTTCCTTTTTGATGTGCGTTTGCAGTTCCGTGTACTCTTTCTGTGTACTTTGTTTTTGGTCCCTTTTTAACGCTCTGTAAAGTGCCTTTTTTCACTGAATATTTCTTTTAATTGATCTATTAAACCATTTTGGCAATTTAGTTTTACATTTAGATTTGTCAACTTTAGGGATGTAATTGTTTTGCACCTCTAGTACTACATTTTTGAAGAACAGACATCCTTCTTCTGTGGGTGTTTTCTCTATTTTACTCCAATCTACTTCTGTTAGTCTCTGTTTCATACCTTCATAGTTTGCTTTTCTAAAATTGTAAACCTTAGCTTTAGTTATTACTTTTGGGGTTTTAAAAAGCAGTTCAAATGAGACTATGTTGTGGTCTGAGTTTGCTAGTGGTTCTCTGACCTCTGTTTTAGTTATTCTGTCTTTGTTATTTGAAAAGATTAAATCAAGGCATGCCTCCCCTCTAGTCGGTGCCTTGACAAATTGTGTTAGAAAGCAGTCATTTGTCACTTCCACCATTTCAATTTCGTCTGTCGTGCTCCCCACCGGGTTTTCCCATTTTATATGGGGGAAGTTGAAATCCCCCATTAGTATGGCTTCTTCTTTGCTACACGCATTTCTAATGTCATTGTATAACAGATTATTTTGCTCACCATCTGAATCTGGCGGTCTATAGCATGCTGCTATTATTATGCCTTTTGAATTTTTGTTATTCTGAACCATATTGATTTGGCTTTATTTTCTTTGTCCAGGTTTAACACCTGGGCTTCAAGACTGTTTCTTATGTATAGCACTACCCTTCCACCTCTTCTCTCTTTCCTATACAGTGTATACCCACAAATATTATATTCGTCCCCATCACTCTCAACAATCAAGTTCCTGTAACACCTATCACATCATAGTTACTTGTTAGTGCAGTAGCTTCAAGTTCTAAAATTTTGTTTCTGATACTTCCAGCATTTAGATAAATACATTTAATGGTTGTCTTACCTGAGTTGTTGTCCTTGTTTTGATGCGGTCTCCCTTCTGTTTTTTTGTTGATTTCTCCCCCCTTCCTTTCTAATTATAATGCTTCTGAACCTTTTTTAGGTTACCTGTTACCTTGGAAACGTAGTTGTATTTCTGAAAGGAGAAACCACCCTCTAATCAGATATGCAATCATCAAACCATATAAATAACCTTGTTCATTTATTGCCCTTATCGTTCCTTGTTTGTCACGTCCCCCTCCATCCCTGCCTCCACCTTGCAGAGTGCCTTATCTAGGGGGAAGATGGCCTCGGGTACCACTTGTCCTGCCCTCTGGCATTAATTTTAATCTAATTCATATATTTAATTTTTTATAGTTTTGCCAGCACAGGGACAGCTAATGTGCTCCAGTGGGCAAGACTACTAAATCATTCATTTCATTCCATTGGTGGTTGTCTCCTTTTTGAATGTGAAATGAATTTTAGAATTGTAACTAAGTCTTTGTGCACCAGACAGCAGCACTCTTTTTTAAGTGTAGGTGCTACTGATACTAATGGAGACATTACTTGCAGTTGAATAAATACTGTGTCTATTTGTGTACATTGCCAGTCAGTATTGACCTAATTCAATTCTTTAGTTAGAGATTTCAAGAAGGCAAATGAGCCGTTTTAATGAAAAAAAAAAAAAGTGGTCAATAGTACAAAATTAATATTTTTGTTATCTTTTTGTATTCAGGGCAATCTATGTTGGCTGTAGCACAAGTACCCAGTGAACGGACAGAGCAGATGATGCATACATGTTCAAATATCCTTGCAGAGTTAAGTTAGTGTAAATGTTTGAAGTGTGTTCTGTTTTTGTATTACTTATAAATAAATTGACTTTTAATTGTTTGATATTTGCTTTCTTCTTGTTAAAAATGTTATAAACATAAACAGTAAAATCTTTTTTTCAGGTGATATGTAGTAAGGTAGTTCCTGGAAAGAAAATTGTCAGAGCAAAGTGGCATTCACTATCCAGCGCTCTTACAAAATATTGCAGATTTTCATGATCTATTTCAATAATAACATGGTTATCTTTTTCTATAAAAAAAAAAAAAAAACACATTTTAAAAAGGGCATATGTAGTAATTGAATCAGGTTCTATTAAGTTCAGTCCTTGCAGTAGAATACCAAGCACATACAATAAGTTAGAAAGCCTATTACAGGATACACCCTGGGGGAAACTAGAATGAAGCAAATTTCACTTAAGTGGGATTAACTCAATTTTTTTCTGTTAACAAAGATATGTCCTGTGGCCTTTTAAGTGTATTATTTTGTTTGGCTAATTTTAACATTTTAAATATATAATCAAACTACAAATGCCTTAAGCTCAAAAGGCTTACCTTGCAAATGTTCTACTGGACTATCTTCTTGTATATTTTGTTATTGGTTTTGCAGTTACAGCAGGCTTCCAAGACTGCCACATTAAAATATTTTTGTAAAGGTATAAAACCAAACAACAGCAACAATTACTCGCACCTTATTTTATGAATGTTGTTGTTGTATGCTAAGTTTCACTGCTAACCGTGTAACCTGTCACTGGTATACAATACATGAAAGCATGAACCTAGGAAAACAAGGAGGTTTTGCTATGCTGCCTCACACAAAAAGAACACAGTGGAGCTGAATTGACCAGCGAGCAGCTTGCAACAAATGAGAGTCGTCACTAACAACCTCCCAGAAAGGATATATCAATTCCTGAGTAGTTGAAAAGCAGCTGTGCCCTGACTTGTGTCAAGACGTTGTAGCTTCACAGTGAGTCATCAGCCTTTTATTTACACTTTCTGCAAGTGTTACTGAACACTGACTGATGTGTAAAATCCAGCAGCGTTTCATCTATCTGTTGTAATATTGTTTGCTGGTATTGAGTTTCAGACGACGACAAAGACGTACAGGTATAACTGACTAGTATATAAAATGCTTTCTTACTGTATCGGTTACAATATATTTTAGATGTAGTATGCTGTAAAGGAAAGTATGAACTGCTATATACAAAATATTTTGTTGCTGCACTTTTCAAAATGTTGATACCTAAAGGCTTTCATTGGTGACCTGCAGGTTTAATGTAGTTTTTGCCTCCAAAATCCACACGTTTTTAAATCTGCAATTAATTGATTGACAGATTTGTCACTTTTTAACTGATGTAAAAATAATTGATTAGTAATTTGCATATGAATTTGTGTATTTTTGCGTAGACATCACTATTACTGAATGGAGACAAAAAGGATTTGACACATGTGAATGCCAGGGCTGACATATTTCCAGGATACTCACCAGGTCTTTAGTACAGGGATATAATGTGTTGTTTTTTCTTATATATAGCTAGACCAAGTTATTAAAAAAGCCTGTCCCAAAACTTATTGAGAGGAATATACCAAAAAGATGTATTATCCTTTTAAAATAAAGTGTGATTACCTTTAAATACAAACATGTCCCACACATACAATAGGGCATATACAGATAAAAGACAAGATTGACGAACAAACTCAGCTGTGGATAAACATTTTCGCAGATGAATTTAAAAGATTAATACAGTATTAAAAACAAGTGAAGGGTAACAGTTCTAACAGTGGAGTATGAGCACATTCACAGTCTAGAAGTAATTTATAATATGAAACAATAGGAATCAGTCGACAAATCTCAAAGTACTGCCCTGGGTGACTTTCAATCCACTGTTGTGACTCTCGTTCTCTACAGCCTTTTTAACTCTACCCAGGATCTGAAAGGCTTTTGTTCTGTCAAGGTTTTATTTTCACTCTGTTCCATTCCAGTAGATTTGAATATTCATAGGAAACTGGTCTAAAAGGGGCTTCACAAGGTCCCACTGGAAGCTGCACAATAATTACTGTACTGTCTATGTCGGCACTTTCTCAAAACTATTCTATAATGTAACATGGATAAATCATGCAATTCTCTAAAATCTGTGTGCATGTTAGAAGATGTTTTACCACAAACCTTATTTTTTGTTGTGAATTTGTAAAATCCTTATTTTAGGTATTCACAATCAAATAGGACTTTATTCTACAGTAGGTGCAGTAAGTGTGTTAATACATATTAATTTAAACAATTTCCCTCAATTCCAGGTGAATTACAGGCTTTTGCTTGGGTTTTTTTCAGAAATGGCTTCCTTCTTGCCACTCTTCCATATAGGCCAGATTTGTGGAGTACCTCAGCTATTGACACATATACATTTCTCCCATCTCAGCCATGGAACGCTGTAGGTCTGTCAGAGTTGTCATTGACCTCTTGATGGCTTCTCTGACCAATGCCCTTCTTACCCGGCTGCTCAGTTTGGGAGGACGACCTGCTCTAAGCAGATTCTTGATGGTGCCGTATACTTCCACTTCTTAATGATAGACCTGACTGTGCTCCAAGGGGCTATTCAGTGCCTTTGAAATCTTTTTATACCCCTCTCCCGATCTTTGCCTTTCCACACCTTTATCCCAGAGTTGTTTTGAAAGCCCTTTGGTCTTCATGGTAGTATCTTTAGTTTGAATGCATTACCCAACTATGGGACCTTACAGTGACAGGTATATTTAATCTGAAATCATGCGAACCACTTGTATTGCACACAGATGGACTCCATTTAACTTACTGTGTGAGTTCTGAACGCATTTGATTGCGCCTGAGCTCATTTAGGAGTGTCATAACAAAGGGGGTGAATACTTGTCTAATGAAGACTTTTCAGGTTTCATTAGAAAGTGTTGAGTAGGTTGTGTAAATCAAAGGGAAAAAATCCCATTTAATACCGTTGTGGCATCAAAGGGTATGAATACTTTTGAATTGGGATTTTTTGCCAAAAAATTGTTGAATCTATTTCTTGTAACCTTTTTTCCTAATCTACAAACCAAACAATTTTCTACAAAAGATTTTTCCTAAAATTCTTTGTTTTTTTGAGAAATTTCTAGAAATTTTAAATTTCCATTGAAGTTTGTAAACTTTTGACTGCAACTGTGTGTGTGTGTGTGTGTGTGTGTGTGTGTGTGTGTGTGTGTGTGTGTGTGTGTGTGTGTGTAAGAAATAACCCACCCAGGATGTGTGGTAAAGAATTGTGTTGCCACACACCCTGGAGTGGTTTATTTTGCTTATAAAATGGCTTATTTATTTTTTCTTAATTGCGCAAACATGCTTTTTTAAGGAAGAAAATAAGAAATATATTATGTATCTTTCCACTGAGAAAAAAGTCCCTGAAAACTCTGTTTGATTGTAACACACACACACACACACACACACACACACACACACACATATATATAATTGAAAGCAGACTGATTTCCCACATCTGAGAGAGGATTCATGGAACAGCTAAACTGCACAGCGCTGGCTTTCTTTGTTCTGTTCTGACTAAATAAATACCACAGCCAATTGTTCTGTAATAATTAATGACAGAGATGAAAAAAAAAAATGTTGAGTGATTTTTAAATGCTGTTTTAGTTGTATGTTGACATTTTTACCTACAGAAGCACTGTTTAGATAATTGATACTATAAAGATGTAGTAATATTAATAGATAAGATAAGTTGGTCTATGATGTCATAGCCGTGCGGTAAGAATTATTACCGTACAGTCATGTGATCTTGTTCAGCCAATCACAGCATTTAATTTATCCAAGCCATAGACATGTTAGTAGTTTATATTTATCAATTAACAAAATGCAAAGTGAGTGAACAGAAGCTAAATTTAAATCAAATCCATATTTGGTGTGACCACCCTTTGCCTTCAAAACAGCATCAGTTCTTCTAGGTACACTTAGAACATAAGAAGAACATAAGAAAGTTTACAAACGAGAGGAGGCCATTCGGCCCATCTTGCTCGTTTGGTTGTTAGTAGCTTATTGATCCCAAAATCTCATCAAGCAGCTTCTTGAAGGATCCCAGGGTGTCAGCTTCAACTACATTACTGGGGAGTTGATTCCAGACCCTCACAATTCTCTGTGTAAAAAAGTGTCTCCTATTTTCTGTTCTGAATGCCCCTTTTTCTAAACTCCATTTGTGACCCCTGGTCCTTGTTTCTTTTTTCAGGCTGAAAAAGTCCCTTGGGTCGACACTGTCAATACCTTTTAGAATTTTGAATGCTTGAATTAGGTCGCCACGTAGTCTTCTTTGTTCAAGACTGAACAGATTCAATTCTTTTAGCCTGTCTGCATATGACATGCCTTTTAAGCCCGGAATAATTCTGGTCGCTCTTCTTTGCACTCTTTCTAGAGCAGCAATATCTTTTTTATAGCGAGGTGACCAGAACTGAACACAATATTCAAGATGAGGTCTTACAAGTGCATTGTACAGTTTTAACATTACTTCCCTTGATTTAAATTCAACACTTTTCACAATGTATCCGAGTATCTTGTTAGCCTTTTTTATAGCTTCCCCACATTGCCTAGATGAAGACATTTCTGAGTCAACAAAAACTCCTAGGTCTTTTTCATAGATTCCTTCTCCAATTTCAATATCTCCCATATGATATTTATAATGTACATTTTTATTTCCTGCGTGTAATCTTGCACAAAGTCAGGGATTTTATAGGCATATAGTCAGGTGTATGATTAAACAATTATACCAAACAGGTGCTAATGATCATCAATTCAATATGTAGGTTAAAACACAATCATTAACTGAAACAGAAACAGCTGTGTAGGAGGAATAAAACTGGGTGAGGAACAGCCAAACTCAGCTAACAAGGTGAGGTTGCTGACGACAGTTTACTGTCAAAAGTCATACATCATGGCAAGACTGAGCACAGCAACAAGACAAAAGGTAGTTATACTGCATCAGCAAGGTCTCTCCCAGGCAGAAGTTTCAAGGTAGACAGGGGTTTCCAGATGTGCTATCCAAGCTGTTTTGAAGAAGCACAAAGAAACGGACAACGTTGAGGACCGTAGACGCAGTGGCCGGCCAAGGAAACTTACTGCAGCAGATGACTCTCCACAGTCACTATATGACGTAGCAGCAGATTTCACTCTCGGTAGTATACGTCTGAAACACTACGAAGTTAAAGGGTGGGTAAATCGCTTTATCACACTAAAATGTATACAATTGACCAAAACTGTTTTTTTGTTTGTTTGGTTTTTTTTGCATGGAAACATGTCCCGAAGTCGTACAATATGCTTTGCTGGTTACTGAAATCTCAATCAACAACTGAAGACAGTCAAGAGGATAATTTCGTACCACTTAATTTGCACCGATGAAACATTACCTGGTTAACCGTGTTGAAGACACATATGGTTACTTGTAGAACTTAAGGATAAAACTGTATTAACTGTATTGCAACCTGTAGTACCTTGTATTGCAATCAGTATTTCACCTGCACTCATATCTAACCCTGATGTAACTATCAGCACTGTTATCTGCTCTTGAACTGCCCCGATATCAAATCGCACTGTGTTTTGTATTTGCTCTTATTAGGACTGGAGTCATTGTATTTTGTATCATTCTCTTAATTGTACTGTAATTCTTTATATATTTTTTGTATACAACTGTAAGAAATAAATAATAATAATAATAATATAATAATAATAAAATACAATACATACATCAAGAATTTGCATTAGTGCCGTTGCTTAGTCGAGCACAAGGTGATTTCTGTAAACACTTTCTGATTTAAGTATAGGTGTACTATCTGCTCAATACAAGTAGGTAGATGCTTATATCTTTTATATATAATTATTAGTTGAATAAACCTCTACCAAATGAGACCATTTTGCTGCCCGCTTTCCAGGCAGGTAGCAAATCCTCACTACTGCCTTAGAAAGTGAACATCTAGCCCTGTGTATGTACTAAATATACTTCATGGCATATTAGTCATTATCACAATTGTTTCATGCTTGTGTTAATTTTAACACCGTAGCTAGTACGGTTTAAAGAGCAAAGACTTTTCTATACCAAATGAGTACCTTAAAGATATATCTATCTATAAATAAATCTGGAAATATGTCATACAACACCCTATACAATATTCTCTCTCTCTCTCTCTCTCTCTCTCTCTCTCTCTCTCTCTCTCTCTCTCTCTCTCTCTCTCTCTCTCTCTCTCTCTCTATATATATATATATATATATATATATATATATATATATATATATATATATATATATATATACCTTATATATATATCCTATTGGAATTAAGCAATGGCAAGAGAATTTATTCCGTAGGGTAGGTGGAAGTCGGCCATTTAGGAAAGGGGTCGGAGCTACGGCACCCAAGCTCACTGACCCGGACAGTAAGCGGCGTGGCATCCAAGGATTGGAGGAGAGGATGCGCTCGTTAACCTAGGGGTCATGGGCGAGGGTATAAATAGGGGGGCGTAGATTCAGTGATCTGTTCCTTTGTAGATGGTTAGCAAAGAGACCTAGAAGGAGCCCGTAAATTGTGAAATAGAAACCACAAGTGTTCTGTGTATTCGTCTATCTCGTAACACTGTTTGTTTTGTGTTGTTTGTCTTTAAAGAACACTAGCACAATCCGGAGCTGTAGCCGCAGGCCAGCAGTATCCTGGACATCAACACTCACTTTTCACTTCGGAACTGTCTTTGCACCACTAGCATTAAAATCACGCACTGTCGGAACTGTGTCTGTGTTTGTGTTTTGTGTGGGTGAGGAAAGACGGGACTTTTGGTTGCGGGTCAAACCTGTGGGATTACAAACAGGAGTGATACACGTCGCTGTACCACTTCCATCATTGTTGTTGTTTGCAGGTTTTGCCATAAGGCTCTGGACATTATAATCATTAATAAACACCCTTGCACCTGTAAATCATTCGTCTGTGTGATTAATCCGCTCTGCACTGCACTCACCTGCACGTATTCATCACTTTGCCACACTGACATACACAACAAACCAGTCGCAGCAGCAGCTTCTAGAGCAGTGTTTCCCAACCCTGTTCCTGGAGGCGCACTGTGTCTGCTGGTTTTCATGCCAAAGCAGCGCTCAATTGTTTAATTGAACCGTATCAACAAACAGAGAGCTTCAAAATAACGGGAAAATGCCCATTTAATGACTTTATTAGTTCAATGGAGGGTTCAGTCAAGCAATTGAGCACTGCATTGGAACAAAAAGCAGCAGACATGGTGTGCCTCCAGGAACAGGCTTGGGAAAGACTGCTCTAGCTGTGCCTCCAGGAACAGGCTTGGTAAACACTGCTCTAGCTGTGCATCCGGGAACAGGCTTGGGAAACACTGCTCTAGCTGTGCCTCCGGGAACAGGCTTGGTAAACACTGCTCTAGCTGTGCATCCGGGAACAGGCTTGGGAAACACTTCTCTAGCTGTGCCTCCGGGAACAGGCTTGGGAAACACTGCTCTAGCTGTGCCTCTGGGAACAGGCTTGGGAAAGACTGCTCTAGCTGTGCATCCGGGAACAGGCTTGGGAAACACTGCTCTAGCTGTGCATCCGGGAACAGGCTTGGGAAACACTGCTCTAGCTGTGCCTCCGGGAACAGGCTTGGGAAACACTTCTCTAGCTGTGCCTCCGGGAACAGGCTTGGGAAACACTGCTCTAGCTGTGCCTCTGGGAACAGGCTTGGGAAAGACTGCTCTAGCTGTGCATCCGGGAACAGGCTTGGGAAACACTGCTCTAGCTGTGCCTCCGGGAACAGGCTTGGGAAACACTGCTCTAGCTGTGCATCGGGGAACAGGCTTGGGAAACACTGCTCTAGCTGTGCCTCTGGGAACAGGCTTGGGAAAGACTGCTCTAGCTGTGCATCCGGGAACAGGCTTGGGAAACACTGCTCTAGCTGTGCCTCCGGGAACAGGCTTGGGAAACACTGCTCTAGCTGTGCCTCCGGGAACAGGCTTGGGAAACACTGCTCTAGCTGTGCCTCTGGGAACAGGCTTGGGAAACACTGCTCTAGCTGAGCCTCTGGGAACAGGCTTGGGAAACACTGCTCTAGCAGACCAACTGCTTTCCTCAAATATTGGCAGTTGTCTCTAATTTACAATAAAGAGCCAACTGCCAAAACAATCAAACAATTAACAAATAATAATAATACAACTAAACAATACAATTAAAACAGTTAAACAATGAAATTAAACAAAAACAATTAGCTTGGCAGGGAGGCTTTTCACTCTGCCCTGCTACAATGTATACAGTATATATTTCAATTAAAGACCAAACACAGATTTTTTTTCAGACAGTGGTAAATCAGAAACGAATTGACTGGGATTTTTACCATGAAAGAAACAAATCCATTCTAGTAATTTAGTTGTATGATGTATGACCTGATTAATGTAATACACTTGTTTGCACTGTAACCACAGACTGACCTACAGACCATTCCAATCAGTGAGTCCAGCATTCTTATTCTGGAACCATAAGCATGCAATACTACAATTCCAAATACATGCATTCGGCATGTTTTGGAATGCAAGCTCTCCATAGCCTACCTTGTACTTCCATTTTAAGAAATATTAGTTTACTTCAATATTATATGATGGCGTTTGACTGCCAATGATTTCTGTGCATTCTCTTTGTTTGAGCAGTTTATTTATAGCTATTTGTGTGTTTTTTTTTCCCCAAAGATATAGATCCTTTTTTTCTGTAAAAAATGATTTACAAGAGCTGCTCTTTCAAAGAAGCCACTGTGTATTGGTCTGAATATGTCAGCACCACAGTGTTTGTAGACTCCACAGGAGCTTACTTGATACCTTGTTCATTTCAATACTTGAATAAATATGTTTGTGGTTCAGTCGTTTTGATAGTCAGCACATTCATAAATCAGTAAATACAGCTGTTATTAGTTACCAGGTGTATTGTTTTCACCTTGTTTTCACTTAGGGAACCAAAATGAATCTTACCTGTCATATTGTATGTTTCAGCCTTTACAGTAGTTTGGGACTGATTTATGTAGATCTTTCACAAACGTAATTTCAATCTTTTTTGGTGAAAGTAAAATCAATCAATCAATACTTTATTAGTATTGATTAGAGGAGAAACCTCAAAATGGAGTGTGGTAATCAGTGGAGTACCACAGGGATCAGTATTAGGTCCTCTGCTCTTCCTAATCTACCTTAATGACAGATTCTGGTATAGTAAGCAAACTTGTTAAATTTGTAGACAATACAGAAATAGTATGAGTGGCAAACACCATGTGATCTAGACAGCATTCAGAACTGGGCAGACACATGGCAAATTACATTTAATAGAGAAAAGTGTAAGTATTGCTGTATGCAAGCAATAACAATGTGCATTATAAATACCATATGGGAGATACTGAAAATGAAGAAGGAATTTATAAAAAAGATCTAGGAGTTTATGTTGACTCAGAAATGTCTTCATCTAGACAATGTGGGGAAGCTATAAAAAAGGCCAACAAAATGCTGTGATATATAGTGAAAAGTGTTGAATTTAAATCAGATATATAGCACCTTTCAGACAAAAAGTATATCAAAAAAAGTTCATAAAAAACAGGAGAAAATCCAAAATTTATATAGAAATGAAAGAAAAACAGAACTAAATAAAACTTTTTTTTTTTTTTTTTTAAAGCAGATGACAAACAAGTTTTACCTTTCATTTAGGGCTCAAAACTGCCGAAGTTTGCCACTCATTGCGTGACATTAACAGTTTGGTTTCACAAGAGCTGCTGCAAATTGTATTTTGGTGTAAATGAGGATCTGTCTCCTTTTTTACAATGTATTTGTTGTAACACCTTTAATGGCGTTGTAACAGCTCTAATGGAAAGTAAAACCAAGGTTTGCACTGCACTGAAGTATTTGCCTGACAATAGCAACCGGAGTAGAGAAAAACAAGAACAAACTGAGATAAAAATCTTCACAGTCCTCAAAAAAAATAAAAGGGTGGCAGGTTACAGAAATGTGACTGATTTATAATGCGCTGACTTTCATCTCATTGTCACATTCAGCTTCTTCATAGAGCAGCGACCAGTGTGCTGGATGGGGATGCTGACAGGATGCATAGGGTTAGACACACAGACACCAAAGACTTCATCTGTAGCATGGCCTTGAAATTTCAGGTGCACTTTAAAAAACATGTACATTAACAACGCTGTGACAAGCAGTTAAAATGTATTAGTGCATGCCTGACAGGGAACCAGTGATAATGCAGTTTGTGCTGATAAGAAGTAAGAACATTGATTTCAAATGGATTTAGCACTAGCATAAGATTATTTGATAATCTTTATTAAAGCGTGCACTACTTTTGGTAACGGGTTATATAGCATGGCATAAATTAATATTAAATAGATATGCAATTGCATATTAAATGAATGTTAAGTTAATATTTAATAGATATGCAATTGATATTAAATCTACATTCAATTATTCCTTAGTTTTCATTAACATTTAAGTCAGATTAACTGTATTTTCAATTAAAAACATGTAAACAATGGGAAATGATTACATATTTTCAAGGGTAACAAAATGTAATATAAATGGACATGATATGTAATTATATTTTCAATTGACATTTGGTTAACATTTAGAAAGAAACCAGCTATTGTATATTTATTAAATATTAATTTAACATTCAATTAATATGTAATTGCATATCTATTTACTATTACTTTATGCCACGCATAAAGAAAAAAACAAGTGTAGGATTTTCTCTATCAATTTCTGCCTTTTTTTATTTTTGTGTCTCAAGAGTGAGTGCAGTTTTGACAGTGTCTATTCTGAGCTTACTGTCAGGGGCGTGGGATAAGCAGAGGCAGAATTCCACAGCATCGCACAGGAACCCACAACACTGGTGACAACTTATCCTGCAAGGATGAAAACAACTGGGGCCCTGCCGTCCTGTCTTCCATTCTCACGCTATATTATCTGCGTCTTATCTGCATATTATCAGCTTAATAATCATATATTTCGGAGAGCTGCTCATGTAGAAATTAATCTGAAACAAAAACACATTGGAAATGTGAAAAAACGTCTAGCTATAAAAAGTGCCCAGCCATTTAAAGTGGAGAAATCAAAAACACAAGCCAAGTTTCAATAAACTACTAGGGTAACCTTGAACAGCACAAAGCAAACAGGCACAACTGTAAAACCCATGGGGGCCAAGGTTGCCCCAATTGTTTCTATTAACTTGGCTTGTGTTTTTCATGTAAGTTCGATCTGCTTTTATTGTGCCTTTTCATACACTGTGTTGTATGTCCTCTGTGTGCTGCCATTGCTGGTAGTGTCATGTGAGCTTTTCAGTGTGTTGATGTGTAAATAAATCCTGTTCGCCTGCGGGGGGTGTATCAACGTCAACCCCCGTCTCGATCTTCAGCCTGTCACTCTGCAGCGAATGCACGCACCCACACGGCAGACAGCTACTCTGTCACAAGCACTAATACCTTGTATCTTCCTAAACAAGGGATTTAGGGGAGCTCCCTAATAAAAGCAGATTCTCAAAAGAATACTTGTGTGAATATAGTAATTGTTCCAGCTGTGTATAATGGTATTTAAAACAGGATTCACTTTCACATATCCACCTGTACTCTGGTCCCACCGCAGTCAGATACACGGTGGATTGTTGTATGTTACTTTGAAACACATTCCTCTTCAATGTGCATATGCTCACTTAAGATGTATTTGACTCCGAATGGTAGCGTTTCCAAATACACTCTGTTAAGCATCTCTTCAGTTGTGTAACACATCAAGACCAAGCACTGAAGTTCTCACACGTTCATCTGTGCTGATCGTGGGATTGAGGGAACATCTGCAAATTAGAATTAGTAAATGGAACAGACATTTTCATTAAGCAGCTAGATAGTAAATACATACAGTAATGATATCACTGAGAGAGTAAAAGACAGATTTTGGAGGAAGGGAGATGTCTCTCAATCAATTATCAGATATTGCTGACACTCAATCTAAATGACCAATTATTAGATATTGTTGACTTTTAATTAAAAAATCTCATTTTGATCAGTTATTTTGATTTTAAATAATGTTCTCCTTCTAACTGTAAGAAATGTCTGCTGATAAATGCATGCTAATTCAGTTTATGATATGGAAATCAACATTCCCCTAGAATTGGTGATGATGAGCAAGGGAATGCCCCCAAGCACAGTCACGGATTGTTTTATGTAAATCTATTTTACATTTTCAACTCCCTCTATGCTGATGGCTTTAGCCTCTTTGGAAGAAGGTTGAAATGTGCTTTCTTTTTGCAGTACTAGCTAAGAAATGATGTGATTCAATGCCTAGCTTCTTTATTACTCTTTAATTAATTCAGTATATGTTGGTCCTGGATTCATGCTTTCTCACAATATTTACAACACACGTATTTGACATTAACCCTTTTTTTTCTAGCAAAAGAATAATTACGTTAGCTCTGTCTTCATGAAAACTTTTTATTCTAATTTGTCATTTTTGTTCAGGTGGTTTTATGTTTCTGTAATGAAATAGGTTTGTGTGCAGTAGCAATGGGGTATTGAACCAGGTTTGTGTGCAGTAGCAATGGGGTATTGAACCAGGTTTGTGTGCAGTAGCAATGGGGTATTGAACCAGGTTTGTGTGCAGTAGCAATGGGGTATTGAACCAGGTTTGTGTGCAGTAGCAATGCAGTATTGAACCAGGTTTGTGTGCAGTAGCAATGCAGTATTGAACCAGGTTTGTGTCCAGTAGCAATGGGATATTGAACCAGGTTTGTGTGCAGTAGCAATGGGATATTGAACCAGGTTTGTGTCCAGTAGCAATGGGGTATTGAACCAGGTTTGTGTGCACTAGCAATGGATTTTCAATATATAGTAGCAATGGATATTCAATATCCCATCCCAATGGGGTATTGAACCAGGTTTGCTTGCAGTAGCAATGGGCTACTGAACCAGGTTTGTGTGCAGTAGCAATGGGGTATTGAACCAGGTTTGTGTGCAGTAGCAATGGGGTATTGAACCAGGTTTGTGTGCAGTAGCAATGGGGTATTGAACCAGGTTTGTGTGCAGTAGCAATGCAGTATTGAACCTGGTTTGTGTGCAGTAGCGATGGGGTATTGAACCAGGTTTGTGTGCAGTAGCAATGCAGTATTGAACCTGGTTTGTGTGCAGTAGCAATGGGGTATTGAACCAGGTTTGTGTGCAGTAGCAATGCAGTATTGAACCTGGTTTGTTTGCAGTAGCAATGGGGTATTGAACCTGGTTTGTGTCCAGTAGCGATGGGGTATTGAACCAGGTTTGTGTGCACTAGCAATGGATTTTCAATATATAGTAGCAATGGATATTCAATATCCCATCCCAATGGGGTATTGAACCAGGTTTGCTTGCAGTAGCAATGGGCTACTGAACCAGGTTTGTGTGCAGTAGCAATGGGGTATTGAACCAGGTTTGTGTGCAGTAGCAATGGGGTATTGAACCAGGTTTGTGTGCAGTAGCAATGCAGTATTGAACCTGGTTTGTGTGCAGTAGCAATGGGGTATTGAACCAGGTTTGTGTGCAGTAGCAATGGGGTATTGAACCAGGTTTGTGTGCAGTAGCAATGGGGTATTGAACCAGGTTTGTGTGCAGTAGCAATGGGGTATTGAACCAGGTTTGTGTGCAGCAGCAATGCAGTATTGAACCAGGTTTGTGTACAGTAGCAATGGGATTTTTAACCAGGTTTGTGTGCAGTGGCAATGGGATTTTGAACCAGGTTTGTGTGCAGCAGCAATGGGGTATTGAACCAGGTTTGTGTGCAGCAGCAATGGGGTATTGAACCAGGTTTGTGTGCAGTAGCAATGGGGTATTGAACCAGGTTTGTGTGCAGCAGCAATGCAGTATTGAACCAGGTTTGTGTACAGTAGCAATGGGATTTTTAACCAGGTTTGTGTATAGTAGCAATGGGATTTTTAACCAGGTTTGTGTGCAGTGGCAATGGGATTTTGAACCAGGTTTGTGTGCAGTAGAAATTGGTGTGATTGTTTTTTTGTTTATATTTATCAAAAGCCTTTAATACTAGATGTGGATTTAATGGAGTCTGTGGGCTCTATTTTTCCTAGAGGATATATCTATTAGCAGGAAATTAGATTGCATACTGAGTCATGACCTTTGTAAATGGAAAACACTGTTATTTGAATCTATGCACTCAACTAGGAGAGGAGTAGTTTTAAAAGATCAGATGCCTTGCCTCTCGGGCATATTCACGTTATTCACAGTTATCAACAGCGTTCCCCTTTCATCTTATTATTATTCTGCTGTAAAGGTGATGTTTTTACATTATAGTCATTTTTACTGTATAGAGCTTTTTCAGCAAAGTAATTTACATCAACAAGATGGAGTTGGAGTGTGGCGGTATATAATGAAGCAGGTAAGCTGTCTGTTTTGGTGTTCCAGGCCAGGCAGTGGCATGGTCGGCCCCAAGGCTGTGCAGAGACTCCCTTATGCAGAGATGCCCCATTGTGGTGGTCGTGCAGGATTGTGGGTTGAATGTTAATTGGAAGAGTTTCTGCCTATCACTAAATGCACCCAAATCACTTGTATATAATAAAATTGAATATTATATAATTATATAATTATATAATAATATTATATTGGGCACTACTGACAAAGCTTACGATGTCTGCTTATAATATATAATATTGATATTTACATTTATCAAACTGATTGCTCTGAGGAAGATGCTAGCAGCGTCAAAATGTTAGTACCTTTGTATGGACTATAACTGTCTCACATACATGGATTAATTAAAGTTACACTATTCTGAAATATCCATGCAGCCTATTCTAATTCACTGTGCTGTTGTGATTGAGCACCTGCTGCTGTTTGAAATGTACCTGCTGTGCCATCAATTGAGACCAGTTTTATGAATATCAAACGTTATTTAATTACTCTCCATGGGACTTGCAATGCAAGGGTTAACTCCTCCTATGAGGCAGCCTGCTGATTGAAGGCGGGGTCAGGGCGATGAACTGGTGAAGTGCATTTCAGACCATTCATGTGAGAAGCTGTGAGAAGTAAAGGTGCCAACACATGGAGAATATAAACTGCTTATTTAAGAGGGCACGAGGGCCGTGCTAATGCAGTGAATCCATTGTGCAATGTAATCGATTGCTCTGGATGCTGACACACAGTCAAGTGGAAGAGACCAGAAGAAGCCTGTTTGTACTGTCTTCAGGTTTGCGTGTTTGAACGTTCTGTTACTGGTTGTTCAGTTTTGAGGCGCAGCGAGTTCAGAGATAACCCTCATTTCGAATGGAAAGAGTTGTGGACTTGTTAATGGGAACAGGTTAGATGTATTCACTCTGAGAAGAACCTGCTGGAGTGATACCTCTGACTGTTTAAAGAAACAAACTCAAAACCCTGTCCACATTCCAGGATTGCTAACACGAGCATTACTGGACCCCTTACTTCCCATAACGGTCTCTGGACCCTCTGGCTCAGACATGCCTCCGCAACTCAGATATACACCCTGTGGCTCAGACATGGCCCCACAACTCAGACACACTCCCACAACCCAGACACACACCCGGCAGCTCAGACACACACCCCACAGCTCAGACACCCCCACCCACAACTCAGACACGCCCCCCGCAACTCAGACACACACCCTCTGGCTCAGACACGCCCCCACATCTCAGACATGCCCCCACAACCCAGACACACACCCGGCAGCTCAGACACACATCCTGTGGCTCAGACACACACACTGTGGTTCAGACATCCCCCGCAGCTCACACACCCTGTGGCTCAGACACGCCCCCAAAACTTAGACACACCCTGTGGCTCAGACACACACCCCACAGCTCAGACATGCCCCCCACAGCTCAGACACGCCCCCACAACGCAGACACATCCACCCTAGATGTCCACCAGCACAGCTGGGCGCTCAGGATTATTCAACTCAGCAGCACCCCTTCAGGTGTTGTGCAGTACCTTAAAATGTAGACATGTGAATTGTACTGTTCTACATACCCAGGCATACACTTCAAGTATGTCTTAAAGCCTGTAACTTCAGGCATCCTATATGCTGCAGTGTAATTGGTTATCTCAATGGAAATGAAACCCTACAGTCTACTCCCAAGCACATGTATAATCTTGTTTCCATCCTAGTGGAGCCTCTTCTAATGAAGTGAGCAACTCCAAGCCAGAGAAACAGGATGATTGCTCAACCAGCACCCTTGAATGAATCTACAATAAGCTTAACGTTTGGTTTGAATCACTTTCTCTTGCTCAAGGGTTCTCAGTATTGCCAGAGTCAGAGCCAGCAAGGTGAGAGAATGCATTGCCCGTAGTCTTTGGCAGAACAGAAAGAACCCTCACAGCCCTTGCATGTGTATGTCTGCCCCAGTACCTGGAAGTATAATTGTGGGTATACGGTCCCCTTCCCCTGAGGATTCTTACACTGCTTTGCTGCCAACGACACACCCACATGGGAATAAGACATTGCCTTCTGCAAATCTGAATTCTGAAAAGGTGATTTTTAACGTGCATTTCAGAAGAATACTTAGGCACTTAATAATCCATTACGGCAAGCCTAATAAACCATGTATAGGCCAGGGGATATAGGTAAGTTAGCCTTATTTCGGTCTCCTGGAGAGAGTCGCCAGTCAGATGGCTCACCAGTTTGGCCTTGTGATCTGTACTTACATGTATGTAGTGTCTTTTTGTCCGGGGCTCTCTCTGCACTCATCCGTGCAGCACAGACAATGTTTTATTGAACGTTCTGACTCAACAGTAAACAAACCCGCAAGAAGAAATGGGGGAGGATGGAAGAACGATTCCACCTCTGGGATTGGGGCTCTGGAAATTCAGATTTGGAGTAAGATACTACACTTGATATCAGCGGAGTACACAATCATGTAATAACACGGTCATAGTTGGGTAACAATAAATATGTTATGATCTTGCATAGTAACTACTGGCACAATAAGTGTGCAATTACATGGAAATCAGGTAACTATATCAGGTAACAGAATATTGTTGACAAGATCATGTCCATGTAAGTACACAACAGTTAACATGTTCGAGCAGGGACAATTACCCAGTTATAACAATGCAATTGCATGGATATTCCTGTACTGTAATCTAACAAAGAGTGAGGTTTCACTGGGCACACAAGAACAGTTTGTTCCTCAGGAAAACATTGCTGCTGTTTACAGACAGCTCCACTGACAAAAACATGTTTTACTTGAATTGTTCTTTGGTTCATTTACTTTAGTTGCAAACCCTGCTGCTGTTCACATTTCCTTATTTGAATTGGGTCAAATAAGTAAAGAAACATAACAATAGAACAAACAAGCATGCATATTTGCACAGTACCACATGCAATACTAAAAACACAATGGTAACACTATGTATCACAATGTTTGTTCCTGGGTAGCAAGTGTTATTAATGTATGTAAATTTACAGTATAATCGTAAATCTCGAAAAAACTACTCACTTCTAAATCTTTTGTGGTCATTTTTGTATTACTTTAGTATAAACAATTTGTTAATGTTAATTTGGATTAATATGTTGTTTTTTTCTGACTTTATGTAACTAAAAGACACACATTTGCCCGTTTTCCCATTGGAAATAGTGATATTTTGAAATATCACTGTCCTGGTCACAAAAGCAAAGTTTGTGGAGAATAATAGCCATTTTCTATGCTTTTGAGGCATAAGCAATTAGGAAATAACACTCACTACCCAGGAACCAAAAAAAAAGAAATTGCTACACGGTGTAATCATTGCTATCTTTACAATGGGATGTTTGTATATTAAGAAGATTTAAGGGTTTGAAACAAAGACGGTTATGAAAAACATAATTTCATGAACAGAAGGAAGTATTAATATATACAAAAAACACAAACCCATCCTTAAACACTTCAGGCTTCGTTCACTTAAAGGTGGTAAATGACCAGAATTACCACGTGGCAGGGGGGAAGCCACATCGTGAGCAAAAATGAAGCAGCGGTCGGTCTATTCATTAAGGTGATTATATGCACAAATAAAGCAAGCAAAATGATTAATTTGTAAGTTGTCACATCGCACTGGATTCATTGAGATCCCATGTGATGTATAGCGAGGGTTATGTAGTGTAGTCGGTTCCTGGAGCGGGACGTCTCGTTTATAAGGCTAGCTCTCGCCCTGTGTGGCACCTTTTATTTGTAGTTTTTGTACTGTGTTTTATTTTGCCTTTTGTACAACTTGCTCTATGTGTCCTCTGTGTGTTACCATCGCTGGTAATGTCACATGACCTCTTTGTTTACTTTCTTTTTGTGTGAATAAATCCTGTGCGCCTGTGCTGGCATTTCAACTCCACCTCCATTGTTTCTCTGTATTGCTTAAACAGCGGTTACCCACACACATGACACGAGCACCCTGTCACAACATGTTTTCAAATATCTGTATTGTATCTTAACCCAGGTCTGACATTACAATTTTCCCTTTCCAGTCTGATGTTGGACCCTGTCCAACATCAAAAAGATGTAAAGCAGAGGTCTCTAGTCATTTTTTCTCTGGAAAAAGCAGAGGGAACCTTTCAATGGCTGAGTGAGACCGATAGGAGCCGAATGAAGCTGGAAAAAGGGTGTATCTCATAGCTCCATGCACCACAGAGATAACATGGACACAAACAAAGGAGATAGCTGCTTCTGCATCCAGTGCTCAAAGAATATCACAGACATTTGCAGACCTTTTTGAGATGTTATAGTAATAAAATAATGACTTGGATCGCATTATTGAGGAGTTTGGTGATAAAACGAGTGATCAGGAGAGGATTTATCAGTGTTCATGTCTATAAAGTATGTGGTAAGGTATGTGAAAAACACAGCGAACAAGGGGTGGGGCTTGGCTGGAGATACAGTACTGAGTGTCCTTTTGTGATTCAATGCCTTTTAAATCTGTTTTACATTGAAAAAAAAAATTAAAACAGAGCGTCTAAAATAAACAGCGAGCGTGAAAATAAATTGCACCTGACGCTTCCGACTAGCGTTGAATAAATGGACTGTAAAGGGTTAATAGCAAACATCATGATGACTATTTGAATTGTTAGTTTTGAATGATTGACTCACTAACTGAGGTCTGTGCCAATGTATGTCATGGTCAGGCTGTGTCTGTTCACTACAGCTTGATGAAGCCTGTGTCTGTTCACTACAGCTTGATGAAGCCTGTGTCTGTTCACTACAGCCTGATGAAGCCTGTGTCTGAGTATATGAATTGTGATGAGTAGTGTTAGTAAATGTATTTTTGTTATCAACACAGAAAAAAACAAGTTCTCATTGCTAAGCTTGCTTTTAGTCCTATTGCTTTCATATGCAGCAATATAGCTGTTCATAGATTCATAGACATCACCCCACCCCCCAACCCCCCTTGAATATGTGGGGAGCAGAGCTGATATTTCTTTGTTTATAAGGCAGGGTGTGAAAATAGATCTGATGGACCTCTGATCTGCTGTGAAAGTAAGTGTTTGTGTTTATGTGCAGTAGCAATTATATTGTGAAGATGCGGAGCCTGACAGTCGCTGCTCCAGGGCAGGCCTGTTCACTTCCTGCAGATGCTGCTTAATCCATTGAAGGTGATGAAACCTGAAGGCAGCTGAGAACAGGTGGGATCATGACTGACACAATGACGGTCTGTATAGACATGCAACCAGCGAACAAAACAGTGCACTTAGCTAACAGGCTCCCGCTGCTGCTTTCACTACCAGTACCAACAACGCTGCCTGTCAGCTTGGTATTCAGAGCTAGAATTGCTCAGCTGTAGCTGCTATCAAAGTTCTGTTTCTAAGGAATGTTTCACAGCAAACAGCACACACAGTAGTTGTTAAACTATACAACAGAACCCCAGCTTTTACCAAACAGGCAGAGGTGGCTCAAAGGCAATGTCTGTGCCTAGGCCTATAAGACCTAATTCAAATCAGACCAAACAAGCAAGAGATGAACCAGACAATTCTGCAGCCCAGCTTTGCACTGAGAGTACCAGTCAGAGCCATTGTTAGTGTGGGGTTGTAACAATGCACCTCATACTATATTGTTTTTTACATTAATAAAGCCAATTTGGTTTTTGCGGGGTACGACCTGCCAGTGTGCTAATGTTTCATGAAAGCCTCTAATCAGTCAGTTTATGTCAGATCAAGCAGGAGTGGCACTGCCCTATCAGAGATTGCTTGCCCTGAAAAAGCAATGCAGCAGTACTATAAGTTCTATAACTATAAGTTCTGTCATCCAGAAGTTCAAAAAACAAAAAAAAACTAAGGGATACTTTTTAAAAATATTGTCCATCCAGGTCAGTACTTGTGTAATAATATGTTATCGATACCTTTATAATGATTTATTTTGACATTCTTTTGAGTGTGCCATTGAGATGAAGGCTCTTATACTGTATTGTAAGTGTATCAGTCATTTCTTCTAGACTACAAAAGGCTATCACTTAAAGGAGGCTGAATACCAGCTTTACAAATTCAAAGCTATATTATTACATAAGCAGTTTTACTTATTGTGCAGAGACATGCCTCAGGTTTAAAAAACAGCAGGAAATGAACAGCCTTGCATTATTAGTTCTTCAAGTGCTTGAAACGTTGACCTAAATAACAATTTTTTTTTTAACTTGACAGGATTATAAAATCACAGCAGAGCAAGGAGTGGGCAACACGCTGATGTGCTGTAACCCTAACAGCGTGTGGCACAGGAGTCAACAGGGTGCGAATAACCCCACTCACGCTCTGTCGACTGTGTGCCAGCCTGCCGGTGAATGCACTTCTAATAGAAGACTGTCCTGCAATGGCTCAGCATGGAAGCTGTTTCTTCAGTTATAAGTAGATACTGTACATGTAAGCATGCATAAGAAACAATTCTATTTGTAAATTAATCAAAGCAAACCTGAGCACCTGTATTATTATTAATATTTTTTTCTTAGCAGATGCCCTTACCCAGAGCGACTTCAAAAAATACATGTCAAGAATTCCAGTACAATCAAGAGCAAGATACAAAATACAATGACTTCAGTCCTAATAAGAGCAAATACAAAACACAATACAATTTGATATTGGGGCAGTTCAAGAGCAGATAGCAGTGTTGATCAGAGGGTTCTACCCCCTTGAACACTGATTGGTTCCCTTTCAAGTACGAAATGTAATCATCACCGAATGGGTGTTTACCTCCTAAAGACCCGAGACCTGAATAAGATATAACAAAGCTGCTCAGCCGAGCCTCTGTGACACAGTCATGCCCGCCCTCGAGGGTATAAAGACTGCACGCACAGATCTCAGCGCCATCTTTCCTTTCAAGAACTGACCTAACAGGAGAGACTATTCAGATAAGTACTGTTACTTTTTCTGCTATAGATTTTCACATTTTTTCACAAATTATATGTGATATTAAAAATAATCGCTGTATTAGTTTTACTAATTATACGTATTTGTGCACTACAGCCTGTTGTTTGTTACGTTCCACTGCGGTCTTGTGCCCCGCGTGAAGCCAGCGGCTTTAGTCACTCCTTCCCAGGGATCAAGCAACATAACTCGGATGATTTTGTGCTCTCCCCCCAGGCTGCAATGGCTCCAGCTGAAGTTATTTTATTCTCGTTTTGGCTTCGGCCAAAATTACAAGATGGTTTATATAACTAAAGTAATTGTTATTGCTGTATTTTGTTAAGAAAAATATATTTCTTTTCTCATTGTGTTTTTTCTGTTTGTACAGAGACTAAGCGCAGGCCTGTCTGCAGCATGGTGCTGCGGCACATGTGTAGGGAGAGCAGCTGCGGGGCTAACAGCAGCACTGTGCAGGACCAAGATACTTGCTTCGGTTGTTGTTGCTGGCAAGATCACCCATTGTATCTTGATGCTGTTTTGGTGACAGCTGTAGCATCACCATTACAAAGCCTGTTAGTCCATTCTAACAAGCAGGCTTCCCTCATTCTCGTGTGAGTACTGACTGAGTGGTTTTACCAGTAACTTGCAAAGATGGGCATCCCTGTACAGTGTTACCCTCGGTAACTGTGAACCGGTGGACCCGTACTGTACTGGTACCAAGGTCACCAACCCGCTCCGTTTCTGACCCGGTACCGTACCGAACTGGGGCTGAGGTTACAGCACCGGTAACCCGCTACAACAGATGCTTACGTCTCCTGTCCAGCACCAAGCCTGTCTTGTTCGTGTCTTGACCCGCCCCATTGTTGTCTTTAAGCAGGCTGCGGCAGCACCTGTACATTGTTAATGACACTGCATTGTTACTTGCATAATGCCTTGGTTTTAGCCAGGTGAGACATTCACATGCAAGACGTGTTGAGGACAAGCACAGCAGGGCCTCTTTCTGCCTGGGGCCAGAGCATGCAAAGGAGGCACTGGTGAACCACCGTTTCTGCGACTTTTGTGCATATTTCTCCAAGCACACAATCACCCTCTGTTAGAGAGATGGTTGCGGCCTCACACCATGACTCTGTGGTAAGGGAGAGCGGATGATGCCCCCAGGAAAGTAGCCCATGCAGGAAGCTGTCTTTGTGGTCAATCTTGTCCTCCTCTGCCTCTCCTTGTCCTCCCTGAGGAGGAAGAAGTCACCGTTCCAAGCGATAGGCAGACTCGGAATAGATGGAGAAGCTCTGGGCAGCAGCTTTCCACCAAGGAATGGAGCCACAGAGTTACTGAGTGAACGTTCAGCGCCGCCTGTCCCCTGGGGTCCCCGAGGGCTATGAGCACAGTTTGGCAGCAGGATAAAGTGATCTCCCTCGCCGCCTCTGAGGAGCTGAGACAAGGCAGTCCATCTCTGATGATGAGCCTACCACCTCTTGTTGAGATCCAGTCATCTTGGGGTCACCGGCTACAGCTGTTGTTTCCTGGTCTATGAACACTCTATTTAGGGTGCATGGTGTAGAAAAGCGGGGCGCTGCCCAATTTCCACTGGTGGAGGCTTCAATTATCGTGTTGGTATGGGCGCCTAATTTAGCGCTCCTGTCCAAGGATGCTATCTGCCCCAACAAACTGGGAGTGCCGAGTCTCTGAGGTGATCCTCAAGTATCCCTATTTAGCCAGTGCATTCACCACATGGCTGGGCAACTTTAATAGTATTCTGGTAGTCTACCAGTCCTATTTGCTGAGGTCCTTCTATGAGAGCCACAGGCCCACACCACCACAACTGGATGAGCTGCGTGTGGTTAAAAAGAACCTGGTCTGTCTGTCAAAACTGAACAGGCAGGCTCTAGGCAGAAATGTGGCTGCTCTGGTAGCTGCACACAGACATCTTT
Organism: Polyodon spathula; assembly: GCF_017654505.1. NCBI lineage: Eukaryota > Metazoa > Chordata > Actinopteri > Acipenseriformes > Polyodontidae > Polyodon > Polyodon spathula. The sequence goes on from NC_054539.1 coordinate 76,242,036, forward strand.
GGCTTTCCTAGGCATACATGCCTGATGGGGACAAAGCACCGCTGTTGGACGCCCGATCACTCCAGGGCATACGGGTACCGCATGAAGGAGCTGGCGTGCTTGCTTCCGAAGCAATCACCCCCAGTGTGCAAACCAGCTGAAAACTATCTCCTTAGGCCCCAGCAGCCTCAAAGACAGGCACAGCCGACTGCGCCTCCTGCCAGTGGTGGTGTTCAGAACCGACCCGTGGTTGACTGTAGAGGCGACAATAGGTTCTGCTGCCCGGTACAGACAGAAGCCTCAAGCCAAGCCACAAGCTGTGCAGCAGCCCTAGGAGTTTTATTATACACATTTTTATTGCCTGTGTGCAGTACCTTACACTTTTCTCTATTAAATGTCATTTGCCATGTGTCTGCCCAGTTCTGAATCATGTCTAGATCATTTTGAATGACCTTTGCTACTGCAAGTGTTTGCAACTCCTCCTATTTTTGTGTCATCTGCAAATTTAACAAGTTTGCTTAGTATACCAGAATCTAAGTCATTAATGTAGATTAGGAATAGCGGAGGACCTAATACCAATCCCTGTGGTGCACCACTGATTACCTCGCTCCATTTTAAGGTTTCTCCTCTAATCAGTATGCACATAGACCTCACTGCAAACCACTTTTAAAGAACCTTCATGAAAAAAAAACATCTGAAATGTCTTATGAAATATGAGCAGGAATCTGATGCTTCTTCAGCAAAATTTCAATGAGACTTTCCCCAAAAATGGAACACTATGTTTGGAGAAAAAAGGGAAAGTCAATGAAGAAAACCTTGTAGCTAGTTAAACATTGAGGTGGTTTGATCATGATATGGGGGTGTTTTAGCAGTTCAGGGTCTGGAGACATTCATGTGATTGAAGACTGAATGAATGCAGCCATGTATCAAAGCATTCTATAAAGTACAAGGATACCATCTGTTTGTTGGCTGGTTGGCAGACAGTTTCTAACACGACAACAACCCAAAGCATAGGACTGAGTCACCCTGAAATTCGTAAAAAGAAAACAAAAGATAGAAGTTCCGGAATGGCCTTTGCAATCACCAGACTGCAATCCAATAGAAATGCTTCGGACTGGTCTGAAAAAAGCTGCAGCCGAACATTGTGTACCCACTCTGTCTGAGCTGAAGGAAACATGCAAGACAGATGGGACCAGATTTCAATAATAAGATGTAACATACTGGTTAAGAATTATCATAACCTTCTGAAAGCCGTAGTAAAACCAAAATAAGGACACAGGAAATCCTAAAGAAGGGGTGCCAATACTTTTGTCATTAATGAATACTTTTAAATTAAATAACTTTGTTTTTTTATAAATAGTATTTGCTAAATTACCAGCAATTGTGCATTTTGCTTTTTATTTTATTACAAAATTGATTCAAGTTTACTAAGTGCTTGTTCCTAATCTGTTACCTTGAATTATGACTTGGGTTTGGTGTGCCAATACTTTCATTATCAGTTGAAGACCTAATCCAAAATTATGTGTCCTAATTCATGGTGAGCAATTTGCCCATTATGAAATAACCAGAGTTTCATATTCAGTTAGGTTATGAAATTAGCTACTGGGTGAAGCACTGGACAAAGATAAAACTAAGAATGATATCGTACACAGACCTCCTATGCCTTTTAATAAGCATATTAGAATATGATTTTATTGTTACTATAGCAAGATCATGTACAATACATTAGCCTGCTTCAGTTGACTAAATGAATAATGAATACAAACACACTTGTTATAGAAATGCTGCATTTGCTTTGTATGATGGCTGTGTCTTAAAGAACAGTCACAGGCTAACACTAGCTGTTCATCCATCAGCTTTCTGGAAGTGGCCCGAATGTACAGGACAACGGAGTTGATACTTTGCCCTTCACAAAGCCCTGCTCTTCTGCAATATCGGTAATATCCAAACCTCATAAAGTGAACTGCATATATGAGGGGCATATGCCATGGAATCATTTGATAGACAGACCATGCAAGTGAAACCAGCCTAAGGCTAGTGGAAATGATTCCCATGCGATATCCCTGAAATTAATGGAAATTGTTTTAGTGCCTTCATATTAACATTCTCCTTAGAATGCCCTTTTATCGTGGTTACCTCCCTGTGTTACACACTAGGATTTTACAGGAGTAATCTGTGAAAATATGCATACGGACTAGTAATGAAGCCAGCAACTCTGCATTGAAGCAGCACGTGTCTATACTGGCTGCCCAGACAGTGTCTGCTGCACAACAAGTTTTTCTTGTTTTTGTTGAATCTTTAGGCTTGGTGAGTAGAGTAGCTGTGAAGATGTGAAAACAAAATTGTGTTTGCATGCTCTATAGGTCAGCTCACACCGACTCCGTCCCTATGCTAGGAAAGCACCTCGTCTCCATGCTAGGAAAGCACTGCGTCCCTATGCTAGGAAAGCACCGCGTCTCCATGCTAGGAAAGCACCGCGTCTCCATACTAGGAAAGCACTGCGTCCCCATGCTAGGAAAGCACTGCGTCTCCATGCTAGGAAAGCACTGCATCCCATGCTATGGTAGGAAAGCACTGCGTCCCCATGCTAGGAAAGCACTGCGTCTCCATGCTAGGAAAGCACTGCGTCTCCATGCTAGGAAAGCACTGCATCCCTATGGTAGGAAAGCACTGCGTCCCCATGCTAGGAAAGCACTGCGTCTCCATGCTAGGAAAGCACTGCGTCTCCATGCTAGGAAAGCACTGCATCTCCAATGGGGATGCTTCTACACATTTACTCTCGGCTGTCATCTCAAATCTTGCACTTTGTTTACATTCCCTAAAAAAAATGATCCATCTATTCAGAATCTTACAATGGTAACATTTAGAACTGTCACTCTGGGCAACAGTCCTGTGAAGAAGGATGCAGCGACAACATTGTATAAGTTTCCAGTAATGACGAAGGCACTCACCCAACTTAAAATGCTCGACTTAAACTTCACTTGATCAAACTAAATTATTAGTTAAAATGTTCTAAAATCCATCTGTGGCTTATCCTGGCAGGCTATTGGTTGATCACATCAACGCCTTAATTTCTTTAACTTAATCTTCCAAGTTTTTTTTCTCTGTGAATTGTGTAACTACAGTAGCACTATTGATGCCTCTGCAAGGTTAATGTCCCAGCTGTGGATAATTAGCACATACATTCCTCCTAATAGTATCATTAGAGACCATTCAAACTATTAATTAGGGGTGGAGTGAGTCCACATCACCCAGCAATAGAATTGCACAAATCTAAACTCAACATTCACGGCATTGAGAAAGATTTGTAGTTGACACGTTTGCATTGAATTTATTAGCTTACTTTTCGTATTTTTCTAAATCTAATCAGAGAGCAGCCTTTTCAAATAACAAAGCCTGTGATGTGGTGCCTGTGATGGGTTGGGCCCCTCTGTGTGCTGCTTCCCATGTTGCCCTTATCAAATCCTGAAAGCTGATCACTATCAATGCTGCTATGCTAACATTGCTTCCTTATTTATAATCCCCACATACAAAGCAATCCTGTACAATATTGATAAAATAAGAAAAGCATCATACATAGGCAAGCACACTAAAAAAAAAGTACGTGTCATATTAAAAAGTACGTGTCATATTACAAAGTACGTGTCATATTAAAAAGTACGTGTCATATTAAAAGTACGTGTCATATTACAAAGTCATATTATTTCCACTTGAATGTACTTCTGTTTATTCAACATTGTGGTGCATTGGATATGCTAATTGAAGTTAGATATGCTAATAGATGCTGGAGTTAATTAAGGGTTTTGCATAAACATCGCATTGCTCGCCTCGTTTTTCACAAGATTATGCATTTTATGATGTGGATTTTAGTTGGGTGTGGATGCATGAAATGGGTAGCTAGCATACTGTATTCACAGGCATTATAAGACAAGCTTAACAATGATAAAAAAAAAATACACTTAAATGTAGAAATGTGCCTGGTTTAATATCGAGAGTTTGCTTGTTCCATTTATTTTGAAGTGATTCTTTACCCTATTTGTTTCTATCCACCTCTCTCATGTGATATACTCTATGAAAAACGAAACTTATTGCATACTCTTATTTTTATTTAACTTTTTGGCCGATGCACTAAACAGTGTTTTGTGTTTTGTAACCTCAGGCAACCAGAATCCTCCGAGGGCCAACAAGAGAAGACTGGAAAGTGGAAGTAGAGAAGCTTAACCCTCAGGCTCCTCCACTTATTGTAATAAATCACACACACACAGAATGTGACCGTCCCCAGACTGATTTATTTATTACTAATCTGGACAGGGTCACATGTATCAAAATCCAAAGCTTTGGCTGATCGAGGTTAGTGTGTTCAGGTGGAATGGGAGTTATGAGTAGAGAAAGAAATGGAGACAAATAAGCGATTGCTACGCGTGCTGGGTCTATACCGTGTCTGTTTGTCTGTTTATTGAGGCCACTGTGCCGTTTTGTTTGTACAAGTGTTTTGTGTTTTTTTAAACCTTTTATTTATTATTTGTAAACGTGCAGCAGTGCTTACATAGCCCAGTGCTATCTGAGTGTCAATTACTTCCTGGTCTGACATCACCACAAGCTGTCCTGGTCACAATGTGTATTAACTCTTTAGAAGAGAAGCTCAATTTCTGAACATTTCTATTCCATGTATAGTAGGGACATAAGAAGGGTTACAAACACAAGGAGATAATTTGGCCCATCTTGCTTGTTTAGTTGCTAGTAGCTTATTGATCCCAGACTCTCATCAAGCAGCTTCTTGAAGGATCCCAGGATGTCAGCTTCAACAACATTACTATTGGCTCCAGACCCTCACAATTCTCTGTGTAAAAAAGTGCCTCCTATTTTCTGTTCCGAATGCCCCTTTATCTAATCTCTATTTGTGACCCCTGGTCCTTGTTTCTTTTTTCAGGTTGAAAAAGTCCCTTGGGCCGACATTGTCAGTACCTTTTAGAATTCGGAATGCTTGAACCAGATCGCCACGTAGTCTTCTTTGTTCAAGACTGAACAGATTCATTTCTTTTAGCCTGTCTGCATATGACATGCCTTTTAAACCAGGAGTCATTCTGGTTGCTCTTCTTTCCATTCTTTCTAGAGCAGCTATATACTTTTTGTAGTGAGGTGACCAGAACTGAACACAATATTCTAGATGAGGTCTTACTAATGCATTGTAAAGTTTTAGCATTCTTTCCTTGATTTAAATTCAACACTTTTCACAATATATCCAAGCATTTTGTTGGCCTTTTTTATAGCTTTCCCACATTGTCTAGATGAAGACATTAACAGTCAACATAAATTCCTAGATCTTTTTTTATAGATTCCTTCTTCAATTTCAGTATCTCCCATATGGCATTTATACTAGGTGAGTAGCCCTCCAAAAGAGATGGAATGAACAATGTCCTTTGCGAAAAGGACATTGATTATTTTTTTCACAAAAATGAACATTTGCTTTATAAAAACCTTGAGGTGATAACTCAGCTAATTAATGTCAATGGGTCAAACTGTGAATGTTAGGCAGCATTAAAGCAATAAATTACATTTTTATCTTCCTGAACCATATTTTCTTCATTCAACTTAATGTTTTTTATTGGGTACCCAAATATTTTATTTTTTTATTGGATCCATTTTGCATATTTTGTGTTTGCAATTAATATTCTTTTTTTCTTTTTTTTTCAAGTACACAGATAGCAGCGAGACTGACTGGCAGTTATAGTGACTGTCTGAGTACACAAACAGCAGCGTGGCTGACTGGCAGTTATAGTGACTGTCTGAGTACACAGATAGCAGCGTGACTGACTGGCAGTTATAGTGACTGTCTGAGTACACAGATAGCAGCAAGACTGACTGGCAGTTATAGTGACTGTCTGAGTACACAGACAGCAGCGAGACTGACTGGCAGTTATAGTGACTGTCTGAGTACACAGATAGCAGCGAGACTGACTGGCAGTTATAGTGACTGTCTGAGTACACAGATAGCAGCGTGACTGACTGGCAGTTATAGTGACTGTCTGAGTACACAGATAGCAGCGAGACTGACTGGCAGTTATAGTGACTGTCTGAGTACACAGATAGCAGCGAGACTGACTGGCAGTTATAGTGACTGTCTGAGTACACAGATAGCAGCGAGACTGACTGGCAGTTATAGTGACTGTCTGAGTACACAGATAGCAGCGAGACTGACTGGCAGTTATAGTGACTGTCTGAGTACACAGATAGCAGCGAGACTGACTGGCAGTTATAGTGACTGTCTGAGTACACAGATAGCAGCGAGACTGACTGGCAGTTATAGTGACTGTCTGAGTACACAGATAGCAGCGAGACTGACTGGCAGTTATAGTGACTGTCTGAGTACACAGATAGCAGCGAGACTGACTGGCAGTTATAGTGACTGTCTGAGTACACAGATAGCAGCGAGACTGACTGGCAGTTATAGTGACTGTCTGAGTACACAGATAGCAGCGAGACTGACTGGCAGTTATAGTGACTGTCTGAGTACACAGATAGCAGCGAGACTGACTGGCAGTTATAGTGACTGTCTGAGTACACAGACAGCAGCGAGACTGACTGGCAGTTATAGTGACTGTCTGAGTACACAGATAGCAGCGAGACTGACTGGCAGTTATAGTGACTGTCTGAGTACACAGACAGCAGCGAGACTGACTGGCAGTTATAGTGACTGTCTGAGTACACAGACAGCAGCGAGACTGACTGGCAGTTATAGTGACTGTCTGAGTACACAGATAGCAGCGAGACTGACTGGCAGTTATAGTGACTGTCTGAGTACACAGATAGCAGCGAGACTGACTGGCAGTTATAGTGACTGTCCGAGTACACAGATAGCAGCGAGACTGACTGGCAGTTATAGTGACTGTCTGAGTACACAGATAGCAGCGAGACTGACTGGCAGTTATAGTTGACTGTTCGAGTACACAGACAGCAGCGAGACTGACTGGCAGTTATAGTGACTGTCTGAGTACACAGATAGCAGCGAGACTGACTGGCAGTTATAGTGACTGTCTGAGTACACAGATAGCAGCGAGACTGACTGGCAGTTATAGTGACTGTCTGAGTACACAGATAGCAGCGAGACTGACTGGCAGTTATAGTGACTGTCTGAGTACACAGATAGCAGCGAGACTGACTGGCAGTTATAGTGACTGTCTGAGTACACAGATAGCAGCGAGACTGACTGGCAGTTATAGTGACTGTCTGAGTACACAGATAGCAGCGAGACTGACTGGCAGTTATAGTGGCTGTCTGAGTACACAGATAGCAGCGAGACTGACTGGCAGTTATAGTGACTGTCTGAGTACACAGATAGCAGCGAGACTGACTGGCAGTTATAGTGACTGTCTGAGTACACAGATAGCAGCGAGACTGACTGGCAGTTATAGTGACTGTCTGAGTACACAGATAGCAGCGAGACTGACTGGCAGTTATAGTGACTGTCTGAGTACACAGATAGCAGCGAGACTGACTGGCAGTTATAGTGACTGTCTGAGTACACAGATAGCAGCGAGACTGACTGGCAGTTATAGTGACTGTCTGAGTACACAGATAGCAGCGAGACTGACTGGCAGTTATAGTGACTGTCTGAGTACACAGATAGCAGCGAGACTGACTGGCAGTTATAGTGACTGTCTGAGTACACAGATAGCAGCGAGACTGACTGGCAGTTATAGTGACTGTCTGAGTACACAGATAGCAGCGAGACTGACTGGCAGTTATAGTGACTGTCTGAGTACACAGATAGCAGCGAGACTGACTGGCAGTTATAGTGACTGTCTGAGTACACAGACAGCAGCGAGACTGACTGGCAGTTATAGTGACTGTCTGAGTACACAGATAGCAGCGAGACTGACTGGCAGTTATAGTGACTGTCTGAGTACACAGATAGCAGCGAGACTGACTGGCAGTTATAGTGACTGTCTGAGTACACAGATAGCAGCGAGACTGACTGGCAGTTATAGTGACTGTCTGAGTACACAGATAGCAGCGAGACTGACTGGCAGTTATAGTGACTGTCTGAGTACACAGATAGCAGCGAGACTGACTGGCAGTTATAGTGACTGTCTGAGTACACAGATAGCAGCGAGACTGACTGGCAGTTATAGTGACTGTCTGAGTACACAGATAGCAGCGAGACTGACTGGCAGTTATAGTGACTGTCTGAGTACACAGATAGCAGCGAGACTGACTGGCAGTTATAGTGACTGTCTGAGTACACAGATAGCAGCGAGACTGACTGGCAGTTATAGTGACTGTCTGAGTACACAGATAGCAGCGAGACTGACTGGCAGTTATAGTGACTGTCTGAGTACACAGATAGCAGCGAGACTGACTGGCAGTTATAGTGACTGTCTGAGTACACAGATAGCAGCGAGACTGACTGGCAGTTATAGTGACTGTCTGAGTACACAGATAGCAGCGAGACTGACTGGCAGTTATAGTGACTGTCTGAGTACACAGATAGCAGCGAGACTGACTGGCAGTTATAGTGACTGTCTGAGTACACAGATAGCAGCGAGACTGACTGGCAGTTATAGTGACTGTCTGAGTACACAGATAGCAGCGAGACTGACTGGCAGTTATAGTGACTGTCTGAGTACACAGATAGCAGCGAGACTGACTGGCAGTTATAGTGACTGTCTGAGTACACAGATAGCAGCGAGACTGACTGGCAGTTATAGTGACTGTCTGAGTACACAGATAGCAGCGAGACTGACTGGCAGTTATAGTGACTGTCTGAGTACACAGATAGCAGCGAGACTGACTGGCAGTTATAGTGACTGTCTGAGTACACAGATAGCAGCGAGACTGACTGGCAGTTATAGTGACTGTCTGAGTACACAGATAGCAGCGTGACTGACTGGCAGTTATAGTGACTGTCTGAGTACACAGATAGCAGCGAGACTGACTGGCAGTTATAGTGACTGTCTGAGTACACAAACAGCAGCGAGACTGACTGGCAGTTATAGTGACTGTCTGAGTACACAGATAGCAGCGAGACTGACTGGCAGTTATAGTGACTGTCTGAGTACACAGATAGCAGCGAGACTGACTGGCAGTTATAGTGACTGTCTGAGTACACAGATAGCAGCGAGACTGACTGGCAGTTAAAGGGTTCCGTAGTCGTTATCCTGCGGTGCGGATGCTTCACTCCTCGATGTAAACAAAGTAAGTTGATGCTCAGCTCCCGCCTGCGCAGTAGCCTCGAACTGGCGCTTCTGCATTCTTAAATAGGCGTAGGCTCCCTGGACATGCCCCCCCAGCCAATCAGCTCAGCTCCAAGCAAGCCTTCCTATTTACTACAGCAGCAGCACAGCTGATCCAGCAACAGGGTCCTCCCTGTCACAAAATGTCATTAGCTTCCTGAGGATTCCTGTTATTAAGCTCAGTTCTAATCAGACCCCCCTATTTTTCTACTTGCCAAGGAATACCACAGTTCACAAAAACGGTGAAAAAAATGTGTGAGTAATCACAACTTGAAATGAGAAGCAGCTCATAACTCTAATGCTCTGTGTGACAGCAGACTGGAAATGAGAAGCAGCTCATAACTGTAATGCTCTGTGTGACAGCAGACTGGAAATGAGAAGCAGCGCATACCTGTAATGCTCTGTGTGACAGAGACGGCTGCAAACTGCCTCCATGCATCGTTTTCTTATATGAGTAAATGCATCTTTATTTTATTTTTTATTTTTTTCTCAAGTTGAGGGAGTCTTAAATTCAAAAGCATACAATAATAAAGAAGTTCAAACTATCTGTATAGTCTTATAGTTTTATTTTATTAAACACATTTCCCCAGTATACTAAAATAATCTTTGCTTGATAGAAGTGCACTACCAACTGGTATTGATAGGTTGTGTTAAACAAATGTTTCTTGCTGTCCTCCTTTCAGGGTTTAAGTGCTGGTGACTCAAACCCTGAAGGCCAAGACCAAGAAGACGACCGTAAAATATCCAGGTTCAGTGATGGGATTTACAAAAAGCCCCCAAAAAATGTAGCAAATATCTTTTAGTTTTATTTTTTTACGTTGCTTTGATATGTTATTTGGATAACTATGAGTTAAAGTATTGCAAATGTGTTTGTGAGCTGCCCAAAGGGTACGGGAGGAGCGCCTAGAGAAAGAAGCAGCCCACCAAGACCAAAAGTTGAAAACCATGAGGCATCGGTTCACCCAGCTTCAAAGTGAAGTCTTGAGCCATGAGGAAAAAGGCCGGGAAGATCAGCCCCAGTGTCATCTTGTACCCAGGAGCACTATGGGTGCTCTAGAGAACCTTGCTTATGGAAGCTGGACCCAGAAGAGGACATCGAGCAGTTTTTAACTACGTTTGAAAGGATGGCAGCCATGGAGAAAGCAGATACTTTGGACTATAGAAAAGTTAAAGAAGCTATTTTAGAAAAGTATGCGATCAGTCCAGAGACGTATTGATGGCAGTTTTGTGCTATGGATATTCTACAAGGAGAGATGCCCAGAGAGCTTTATGTGAGGCTGAAGGACCTTTATGAGAAGTGGGTGAGACCGAAGCTAAAGACCGTTAAGGAGATTGGTGAAGTCATCATTATTGAACAGTTTATACGCATGCTCAACCCTGAGTTGGAGGGCTGGATAAGGGAGCAGGAAGCAGTGGGGATGGTGGAAATCTTCATGACGGACCTGAAAGGATCCAAGAGGTATTGATTATAGTCATCCAACCAGCCCAAAAGTGAGTCTGAAAGTGGGAAAAAGGGGGTGGTCAATCTCACAGCCAGTTTAACCCATATATATCAGCCTAGCAAATCGTCTAGCGGGTCAAAAAGATGTTTTAATTGTGGTCAGGTAGGTCACATACAAACATGGTGTCCAGCTAGGAAGACTAATAATTTTTGTTATGTGCCCAGAGATGCTGAGGTAGGAGGGACAGCCTTGGAACATCAGACCAGTGTCATTATCAATAGCCAGCTTGTGCTAGCTTTATAAGATTCTGATAGTTCCCAAACATTAGTTCAAGAGGATTTAGTGCCTCAGGAATGGTGTAATGAGGAGGCTAAAATAAAGCATAGATATGTGCATGGGATGTGAAACATTACTCAACTGCTGATGTTATGTGGTTATTCAAGGACAGGCTTATTTAGTGACTGTAGGGGTAGCTAAATCCTTGCCATATCCAGTAGTTCTGGATCAAGATGTATCTATCATGCAGGACTTGCTCTCCCAAAGTAAGCCTTACAATGTTGTCACTAGAGCCCAGGCTAAACAGCAGCGTGAAAGTGATTATTTATCTCCAATGCCTTTTTCGGGGATAGATACAGTAGTGGAGCCGGAGAAATCTAAGAGCAGAAGATGTAGAGAGAAATTTCAGAAAACTTCCAGTAGACTTACAGGTGCCCCAAGATATAGCTAGTCTGCAAAGAAATGATAGCACTTTTTGAAACTGTTGTTTGAGAAAGTGATTATGGTTGACAGGGAGAACCAGAAGCCGGAAGGGTTAGGTTTGAGAGATTTTATCTGACAGAAGATTTTTGAAACTGTTGTTTGAGAAAGTGATTATGGTTGACAGGGAGAACCAGAAGCCGGAAGGGTTAGGTTTGAGAGATTTTATCTGACAGAAGATTTTTGAAACTGTTGTTTGAGAAAGTGATTATGGTTGATAGGGAGAACCAGAAGCCGGAAGGGTTAGGTTTGAGAGATTTTATCTGACAGAAGATTTTTGAAACTGTTGTTTGAGAAAGTGATTATGGTTGACAGGGAGAACCAGAAGCCGGAAGGGTTAGGTTTGAGAGATTTTATCTGACAGAAGATTTTTGAAACTGTTGTTTGAGAAAGTGATTATGGTTGACAGGGAGAACCAGAAGCCGGAAGGGTTAGGTTTGAGAGATTTTATCTGACAGAAGATTTTTGAAACTGTTGTTTGAGAAAGTGATTATGGTTGACAGGGAGAACCAGAAGCCGGAAGGGTTAGGTTTGAGAGATTTTATCTGACAGCAGATTTTTGAAACTGTTGTTTGAGAAAGTGATTATGGTTGACAGGGAGAACCAGAAGCCGGAAGGGTTAGGTTTGAGAGATTTTATCTGACAGAAGATTTTTGAAACTGTTGTTTGAGAAAGTGATTATGGTTGACAGGGAGAACCAGAAGCCAGAAGGGTTAGGTTTGAGAGATTTTATCTGACAGCAGATTTTTGAAACTGTTGTTTGAGAAAGTGATTATGGTTGACAGGGAGAACCAGAAGCCGGAAGGGTTAGGTTTGAGAGATTTTATCTGACAGAAGATTTTTTTACCATATGTATGGGCATACAGACCCATTAATTGTGCCAAAGTCACTTAGACAGACTGTAATATCTTTAGAGCACAGAATACCTTAATCTGGACTCCTGGAAAGAACCTGGGATAGATCAAAGGTTTTATTGGATAGATTGTTGCATTGATGTCACTGATTTTTTGTAAAATATGCCCAGTGTGTCAGTTATCTTCTAGCGTTTGCTCTGTCCGTGCACCCTTGCAGTCATTGTCCATTATTAATGCACCTTATGAGTGGATAGGTATGGGTGCGGTAGGGCATTGAAGAGGAGAAAATCAGGAAACAGATACATATTAGTGATTTGTGACTATGCCACAAGCTACTCAGGGGCATTTCCATTGAAAAATGTGAAGGCTAGGCAAGTGGCATATGCTCTAGTTCAGTTATTTTCCCAAGTAGGAGTACTCTGCAAAGTCCTTACAGACCAAGGTACTAACTTTTTGTCTAACCTCCTTAGGCAGGTTTATCAATTGCTAGGGATTAAGGGATTAAAGACAACCCCTTACCATGCTGAGGAAGTTTGTGAATTAGATAAGAATTGACTGGGACAAGTGGTTGCCTTATGTGTTATTTGTTTACTGTGAAGTACTGCAAGAGTCAACAGGGTTTTCTCCATATGAGCTTCTTTACGTAAGACAAGTAAGGGTACCTTTGAATATCTTAAAAGAAGTTTGTCAGGAACTGACGAGTGGATAGAGGCCCAGAGACAGACTGCAGTTCAAAAAAATAACACTTTTATTATAAATAAACACAAAATAAAAAGCCACAAGTGCAAAAATAAAGATGTTTAAACACAAATAATCAAACGAAAAGCAAAACTTACAAAAATAAAGATTTCCAGGCTGGGCAATGCCTTCACTGGCTTTAGAAAAACCACAAAACCAGCAAACTGAAACCACCAACCTGCTTCCTCAGCTCCCCCCTCTCAATGGGAAGCAGAGGCCTCCTTTTATATCAGTTGGCTGGGCACTGATTGATCATTAATTATGCTAATCACCTAATCAACCCCAGCCACCTGAACACAGTAAACCCAGGCAGGTAGGGGAATTTAACCCCATCCCTGCCAATTTATAAAGGGCAGAGCTTTGCTCTGCCACAGGAACCGTAGACAAAGTCCAGAAATACTTTGGCTGATGTGCTGAAGATGAGGAATCGTCTGCAACAGATGAAGGCACTGGCTCATGACAGCATAGAGCAAGCTCAGAGATATCAGAAGAGGTGATATTATTATTATTATTAATTTATTAGCAGACACCCTTATCCAGTGACTTACAGTTGTTACAAAATATCGCATTACAGAATATCACATTACAGATCAGAGCAGGTACAATAAAAGTAAACAAGTACAATAAAGTCAGTTGCAAATAAGATCAAATTCAAATAAGAGCAAAATAAAGAATCCAGTAAATAATTACATTTAAGAGTGAGTTTGACTAAGAGCAGTTAACTTATATAAAAATATTTTTATATACGAGTAAAGTCCAGTATGAGCACGTAGTGAGTACGGTGAATGGATGAGAATGATTTCAAATAAGAGTAATTACAAAAAAAAACTGACTACGGATACCTGTAAGAGTAAAATCAAATACAAGTTACCAGAAGTAGTAATAGTTAATAGCAGTAGTAGAATAGGGCAAAGTATGGAGCAGTTCAGTGCCAGTACAAGCTGATGCAAGTGCTGGTACAATTAGGGTTGTGAGGTTAAAGATGGTGTCTGAACAGGTGTGTCTTGAGGAAGCGTTGGTAGGTGGTCAAGGATGATTGATCTGCCAGATCTCTGACTTTTGAGCCAAGCCAAAAAGTGTTGCTACTTTTGCCAAGTTAAGGTATCAAGTTGTTCGCAAAATGGCAAGTCCTATATGATGTCCTCCTCCTGATCACAATAAGACAAAGCAGCAGCTCCATGTGAACTTGTTGAAGGAATGGTTGCCTCCAGCAGAACCTCTTCATACCAACCTGTTTGTGCGAGACACTGAGGAGGAGGAAATCTATGGAGCAGTACTTTCTTATAGAAGAAGGATCAGCACCAATAGACTTTGACCATCTTACAGAAACTCAACAACAACAGCTGAGGAACTTTGCTGTCCCTGGGCTGTTTCAAGAAAGACCTGGCTATACAAACCTGGTGGAGCACTGTACTGATATTAAGGAAGACACACCAGTGAGACAAAAGAGTTACCAAATACCAGAAAGGTTGCTTCTGGTACTGAAGCAAGAGCTGGACCTCATGAAGTTAATGGGGGTGATTGAGGAGTCCCGGATTGAGCGGTGCAGCCCCATTATGTTAGTGCCAAAGAAAGATGGGAGTTTATGCTTTTGCATTGATTTTAAACACATCAATTCTATCTCATAATTTGATCCATACCCGATCCCTCGCATGGAAGTTTTGATTGAGCGACTGGGGAAGGCCAGATACATCACCACTTTGGATCTCAGCAAGGGATATTGGCAGATTCCCTTAGCCGCCACGTCTCGAGAGTACACTGCTTTCAGGACAGAGATTATTTCAGTTTACGGTCATGCCCTTTGGACTGCATGGCGCACCCGTTACATTTCAATGACTTATGGACCAAGTATGTCCAACTTTGCAGCTGCTTTCATTAATGATATAGTTATCTACAGCTGGACCTGGAAATACCATCTCCTCCACATAAGATGGGTGTTGCAGCAGATCCATGCAGCTAGCCCACCTGTGAATCCCTGGAACTGTGCTTTTGCCCAAACCAAGGCCAAGTGCCCAGGTTATATCCTGGGGAATGGAGTAATCCAGCCTCAGGTTCCGAAAATTGAAGCAGTCCAGACCTGTCCTCAACATACAACCAAGAACAAGTTGAGTTCTTTCTTGGGTCTTGTAGGATGGTATCGCGCTTCATCCCAACCTTCTCTGCTCGTGCTGCAGTTTTAACCAACACCAACAAGATCATTGGATGGAGCCGTATGAACAAGGCTTTAATGATTTGAAGGGCACACTGTGCCAAGAAGTTGTGCTGGAGAACCCAGACTTTGAGAAGTCATTTCCCATGCCTCTGTCAGAGGACTGGGAGCCGTGCTATTACAAGGACACGCAGGTGAGCAAAGACCTTTTGCCTTTATTAATCGAAAGTTGTTTCCCAGGGAAGCCTGATATTCAACCGTGGAAAAGGAATGTTTGGCTATTAAATGGGCCCTAGATTCCTTAAAATATTACCTGCTCGGCTGTGATTTTATTCTGGATACGGATCATCAGGCTTTACAGTGGCTGGATAGAGTGTGAGAGACCAACTCTCGTATCACCAGGTGGTACTTGTCAATCCAGCCTTTTCGGTTCCAATATTGGGCTGGAGTAAAGAATAAAACAGCAGACTTCCTTTCTCACATTCACGAGAGTGAGAAACTTCATCGTAGTGTGTTTACATTGCACTGTTTAAGATGGACTCAATGGTGTTACAAAGACTGGAACAAAGTGTTAACTGTACTAACTGCTTGTACTTTTAATTTGTACTTGTACATTTAAACCATACGCCATGTATTGCAAAAGTGTGTAAATCAGTGTAGTTACTGGTAGGAGGGGGTGTTGGTGGTGTTGCCAGTAGATCTGTGAAAAGAAAAAGAAAGAAACGTTTGGAATCTGTGTAAACACAGCGAAATGCTTATATTCTTTTATGAAAGGGTGCACACTTTTGTTAGCAGAATATTGAAGGAGGGATGGTGTTTTAAAATACAAAAAATACACAGTAAAATGAAAATAACTTTAAATAAAGTTTTGTTTGGGATTCTGTGAGTGACTGTAACAAAGTGCTCGCCCCTGTGTGTATTTTGTGTTGTGTGTTAATGTTGGCGTATAGTCATTGGTACGCGGGATATAAATGGGTCTGTGTAACACGAGTGTTTAAAATGTATATTTGTATTTAGGCACGAGGATTGCACAGCACTTCACGTGCAAGTAAAAAGTAGTTATATGTGAGCACGGGGAATTGCACTTTATTAATTCACGTGCAGTTGTACCGCGACTCCAATTGAATGATTGATTAACAATCGAGTCTTGGTACAGCTGCATAAAAGCAACATGTTTTCACCCACTTGAGGTTGGGTGTTCGGTAAGTGGAGAACGGGCTTGGAGATGGAGGTAATGAATAATAAAATAATAATGTAAAGTTAAAATATCTGCTCACCATGTTTTGTGTAGTGTTAGTCCGTTTTGTTTGTCTCTTTTGTTTTGGTGAATGTGCCGTGTCCTGTGTTTTTCTCTGTTTGTTACAACGGTTTATTTTCTGGCTGTCTGTTCATTTATTAAATGTTGAGTGAAACCATTCACTCAGCTCCACCAAACTACACCTCTCTCTGTCGTTCATTTCCTGTTTCTGGTCTGACGTCACCCACTGCAGCCGTCTTTGTGACAGTGTGTGTGTGGGGGGGGGGGGATTGCTAATGTTAGCGATATAGGAAAATGCCAATGTTAGAAATCATATTAGTGATCAGAAAGAAAATAAATGAAAATCTAATGGCCATTGTAATGTATGTGGCTTTATGTAAAGTATGCAACTTAAATGTATTATAAAATATTTTGAAATATTGAATCCCTTCTCACTGTGATGAGCTTAGAGCAGTGGTTCCCAACCTGTGGTCTGCGGATCATTTGTAGTACATGAGTAAACTCCAGGTGGTTCTCAAACAACTCCCACAAATCAGTTACGCAGCTCTTACAAAAACCCTTTTCTACACAATCACACATTGTAAGCAACACCACAAATAGCTTTAACCACGTGATAAAGAACTGTGAGATGTGTGTGCAGCCTGCATTTTTCACCTTAATCTGTTTTCTTTTATTACGGGTGTGTTTATAAATGAATATTAATTACAGCTCCCTTTAATGCAATACCAAGCATCACCTTCAAAGCCGCCATTAACTGAATCAGCTTTCTAATGTGAAACAAACACCAAAACTGTTACACATTATGAAGCACATTTGTCTTGTCAAAATTACAGACTTCTTTTTTTTTAGCTAAATTTTTATATATATATATATATATATAATATATATATATATATATATATATATATATACTAATATTCATATGTATAGATCTGGCATCAGTAAGTGCACTGCTGTCTAATAAGGGCTCATTCTACCGCTTGTGTTCACTGAACATAATCGGGTGCACTACTTTTAACATTACAACCATAGACTTCGTACTTTTCATTTTCAACAATATAAAATCTGGGCTACAGTGTTGCAAGGGATATAGGACTATAACTTATTTCCACATGTTTCTGGAGAAGTTAGCTGCATATAGTAACAGAAGTTAATGTGAAACAAAGAGGCATATTTGTAGCATGACTTGTGAACTGTACTGCAGTGTGAAGGATCGATTTCAGCTCTATGTTATTATATGGGTTTATTCAGCCAGGTTTAAGATCTCACAAGACTATATGCCAAAAGGAATTTCTATTAACACTACTCTGGAAATAATGTGTACAGCCTGTTCTGACTCCAAAATGCTATAAATCCTATTGACTGTGCGCCACCAATCCTGTTTAATTTACACATCACAGCCCACCAGAAGTGGTAACATCCTGTACACTCTCCAATCATTTTTACATTTTTCAAACTGCTTCCCACCCACCTCGTCTTCATATTCCGGTGTTTTCTATATGTACATCGAGCGAAGTTAATGAATAATAAATTGCATTACAAATGGATAGATGAATTTGTTATACAAGGTAACGGTTGCGGAGACCAGCACTGGTATTTACATTTACTGGATCCAAGGACAACCCAAGCCACAGTGCACAGGAGGTTTTGTCAAATAAAACTCTTAACCCTGCAAAATTGAGACGCCATCTATTTACAAAGTGTTCAGAATGAATGAAAACAATGGAAATGTTAAACAAAAGAAACAGGAACTTTGCCATCAGAACCTTTCAATTTGCAAAATGACAACATTTCTTGCTGACCTGGTAATGAAGAGTCAAGCCCAGGAATCTCATTAAGTCAGGTACATAATATAATTACTTTACTTTCTACATGCACTTATACATATACAGATAAAAACTATTTTCAAAATGCTGTTGTGAAAAAAATGCATTGCAAGTGGTCTGTGGGGGAAATCCAAACACCAAGGTGGTCCCTACATTGAAAAAGGTTATGACCCACTGGCTTACAGGGCAGGGCTGGTGATGGCCAGCTGTATATAAGCTTACCTAGGCAGTAGAGAGGGTGTGTTTTGGTTATTGTAGTTTAATAGCCTGAAGTAGAAGCAGCAGACAGGAGTTCAGTAACTGTTTTCGTGTTTGGAGAGGCTAAAGGCAACCTAATCCTTTGTTAAAGCTGAGTTTAACCATGTATTTGATCTGACTATTAATTAACTATTTTTTATTTTTTTAGTTTTGAAGAGCTCTGTTTATTTTTCCACAATTATCCTTGGGGGTTTTTGGATAATGAATGTTCAAATATTGCACCTTTTATCTTGGATTTCTTGCCTTGCTTTCTGTTCACCATTACTGTTCGACAACCTCACAGTCTTAAATTACCCTAACCCTAACCCTAGCTTTCTGCTCGCCATTACTGCAACTGTTCGGCAGCCTCAGTGTTAAATGACTGCTTTATAGTTGATGGCACAAGTAATGGCACAAGAAAGAAAAGCCCCTTGAATACAAGCATTTGAAATGAGCCTCTTGACTTTCAATATTACCTAACAAGTGAGCAATTACAATATCTGTTTTGTGTCGGTCCCATTATCCAAACAAAAGCGCAGTAAATCAGGTCAATTTCCTAAAATGTGAGAGACTACTTGACTTTATTGAGAGCAATTTCTGAATCTGATGCCATTATTCACATGAGATACCAAGCCAGGCATATTAGCCAGCTGACAGAATCTTGAAAGGAGAAGTTTTCTGTATAATATTAACAGCATGTAATTTATTTAAAGGACTAGCACAGGGTCTGGCGAGTGTACAAGGCTGTAATGTGACCTGCTGTCTTGCTAAGATGTGGGTTGGAGTTTATATTTTAATCAAAAATAACAAGATTCCATCTAGCGCCTCTGTTGGGTGTGAGTCGGTTATGAGCGAAGCAGAACAGTTGTGTTTATTATTATATCAAAATGGTCCAACAAAGGTTATTAATGTTAAACCGTATTAAAGGGTTATCTACATGAACCTATATGACCTTATGAAGGGGTGTACGTTTCCTGCAAATCTGACAGTCAGAATACACTGTGGCACACAGTAAATACAGGCCGCTGAGTGTCTCTCATCTCTAAGTGTGTTCAGTGTGTGTGTGTGCACATGCCTGAGAGCGTGGTCCATAATTGACAGACTTCAAAGGGAGGGCTGGAATACCAGTGGGAGGGGGGAGGTTGTAGTTTAACTGGTGTATAAGAGAGCTGGGTGTATTAACTAGTAAACTAATCTTATGTTTAAGGACTTGCTGATCTGTCTCATCTGTGTGTTCCACAACAAAAACTGCCACAAGAGGAGGAGGAGGAGGCTTGCTCTCTCTTTCTTCTCTGATGGCAGGCACATTTATTTTGTTTTTGAAACAGTCCTTGTTTTGCCTGTTTTTATGAGCTTGTCCAACAACGCTGTGACCGTTTTTAGGGGCATAATGTTGTCTTGTAAATAACTGAAGCTCCTTGTGACAAGACATGTGCTTGAAATGATCCTCTTGACTAACCCTAGTGACATGCATCTTGCTGTAATGGTGCATCAGGAGAGTCTGCTTCCCTGATGTCTCTACAGTTATATTCTCCCAGTCCACACTGCTGTGCTTCACTCTCCCATTCCACACCGCTGTGCTTCACTCCGACTCCCAGTCCACATGGCTGTGCTTCACTCTCCGTTCTTCACTCTGACTCCCATTCCACACCGTTGTGCTTTACTCTCCCAGTCCACTCTCCCAGTCCACACCGCTGTGCTTCACTCTGACTCCCATTCCTCACCGCTGTGCTTCACTCTGACTCCCATTCCTCACCGCTGTGCTTCACTCTGACTCCCTGTCCACACAGCTGTGCTTCACTCTCCCAGTCCACACAGCTGTGCTTCACTCTTCCAGTCCACGCTGCTGTGCTTCACTCTCCCATTCCACGCTGCTGTGCTTCACTCTCCCATTCCACACCGCTGTGCTTCACTCCGACTCCCAGTCCACATGGCTGTGCTTCACTCTCCCAGTCCACACAGCTGTTCTTCACTCTCCCAGTCCACACAGCTGTGCTTCACTCTCCCAGTCCACACTACTGTGCTTCAGTCACTGTTCTTCACTCTGACTCCCATTCCACACCGCTGTGCTTTACTCTCCCAGTCCACTCTCCCATTCCTCACCGCTGTGCTTCACTCTGACTCCCATTCCTCACCGCTGTGCTTCACTCTGACTCCATGTCCACACAGCTGTGCTTCACTCTCCCAGTCCACGCTGCTGTGCTTCACTCTTCCAGTCCACGCTGCTGTGCTTCACTCTCCCAGTCCACACGGCTGTGCTTCACTCTCTGTTCTTCACTCTGACTCCCTGTCCACACGGCTGTGCTTCACTCTCCCAGTCCAAGCGGCTGTGCTTCACTCTCCCATTCCACACCGCTGTGCTTCACTCTGACTCCCTGTCCATACTGCTGTGCTTCACTCTGACTCCCAGTCCACACAGCTGTGCTTCACTCTGACTCTCTGTCCACATGGCTGTGCTTCACTCTCTGTTCTTCACTCTGACTCCCAGTCCACACTGCTGTGCTTCACTCTCCCAGTCCACACGGCTGTGCTTCACTCTCTGTTCTTCATTCTGACTCCCTGTCCACGCGGCTGTGCTTCACTCTCCCAGTCCACGTGGCTGTGCTTCACTCTCCCAGTCCACGCTGCTGTGCTTCACTCTCCCAGTCCACGCTGCTGTGCTTCACTCTCCCAGTCCACGCGGCTGTGCTTCACTCTCCCAGTCCACGCGGCTGTGCTTCACTCTCCCAGTTCACGCGGCTGTGCTTCACTCTCCCATTCCACACCTCTGTGCTTCACTCTGACTCCCTGCCCATACTGCTGTGCTTCACTCTGACTCCCAGTCCACACAGCTGTGCTTCACTCTGACTCTCTGTCCACATGGCTGTGCTTCACTCTCTGTTCTTCACTCTGACTCCCAGTCCACACTGCTGTGCTTCACTCTCCCAGTCCACACGGCTGTGCTTCACTCTCTGTTCTTCACTCTGACTCCCTGTCCACACGGCTGTGCTTCACTCTCCTAGTCCACATGGCTGGTATTTTCCACTTTGGTAGCAGGTCTGGCTGTTTGCCTCACTGCCTCAATTTCCCTGTGGTGGTTGTCTGCTCCCTGAATTGATCGCTGGCAGATGTTTGCAGCTACCCACTAACTTCCACTGTTATGATATTCTGGCAAGATCACCTACTAGGCACAGCCCACGGTTTATAGCTCCCATAGAAAACCCCTGTCCCTGCTAAATTCCTTTTAGTACAGCTGGTTAATTAAAATGCAAAAGGCTACATTTCTTAATTGTGGATTCCCAGCACAGAAACCATGCATTTACCTTGCAAAATGAGCGCATGGTATTTAAAGTTACAAAGATTATTGATATAATGTTGTCTGTAAAACAATATTGGATTGTTATGAGGTATGTTTTGTTCAACAGCAGATATATATATATATATGGGTCTGAAAATGACCAGAGCTCCGTTTCCCTATTAAAGTGGCCCCGCTACAGTACCAGTGGACTAGCCACTAGAGGGCATTAGGGTATCAGTTAGGCTCAGGATACACATGATTAAAGAAATTAGCCAGGTAATTATTGGAACAGGTGCCAATGGTTACCTGGTTAAGAACAGGTATATAAACTATGCATGGGGTTGGGTGTTCAGAGTATGCAAGAATGAACAGGTAACCAGCTTCTCTGTCCTGTAAGTAGGAAAGCGAGAACTCTGTGTAGTTAGTACTGTAAGGAGAGCTATGTTTTGTTTCATATTTTGGTTATGGATGTCTGTGTATTTTCCATGTGTCACAACTGGTAGATAAATCACCATTGCACTGAATTTGGAGTTATCCTGCAAGTTTATTGTTGCACCACATGCTGCACGGTCACACTACCACGATATATATATACATACATACACACACATACATACATATACTGTATACATACATTCTGTAAACAGGCTGGCTGTAATTTGGGTTTGTGCCCTTTTAAGAATGTGATGCAGAGATACAAACTTTGATTTTAGCGCTTATGCGCACTTTTATTCCCAATACAAATAAACAAACAAAACAAAAACCTAGCTCTCATTGAGCACTCACTACAGATATGCAGGTCCCTGTCTAACATGCAGGACAGCTAAGCTGTTTACCTGACATATGACACCAAAAAAACACTAATACAGATTTTTATAAAACCAAACATAGGTTTCCAACAGACCTTAACGACTTTCAGCCGGGCTCTTCACTCTATAGCAGCAACAGCAAACTGGCTGCTTTCCTTAAATCCCCTGCACCTGGCTCTAATTTACAATGATAGCCAGGTGCAGGGGATAACTAACAATAAAACAATTAGCACAAAATCAATTAAATTAACCAAAAGCAATTAAATGAACAATGTGCATTTTCACATGGTTTTTAGGCAGGGAGGAATCCAACCCCTCCCTCTGCCACCTTACAATACATACATATACACATACATACAAACACACACATACCCTTTGGGGAAAACTTTGTAAGTACACCATTGGATTTCAATAGCATTTGCATGCAGTGTGTCATTTTAAGATATGCGGCTGTTGAATACATCTATTAGGTATGGATTAGATATGCCCACAGCCAGAAAAATGTAAATGAGAAGAGTAATTACTGAGGGAAGTAACTTCCTGACTACTAATATATGCATTGACCTTTGTGTGACAGGAAAGCTGCAATATGTATGCAGTAGGTACAGACAACGCTTCAACAGCTGAAACGTATGCAATAGGTACAAACAAAGCTTCAACAGCTGAAACGTATGCAATAGGTACTGACAAAGCTTCAACAGCTGAAACGTATGCAATAGGTACAGACAACGCTGCAACAGCTGAAACGTATGCAATAGGTACAGACAACGCTTCAACAGCTGAAACGTATGCAATAGGTACAGACAACGCTGCAACAGCTGAAACGTATGCAATAGGTACAGACAAAGCTTCAACAGCTGAAACGTATGCAATAGGTACAGACAACGCTGCAACAGCTGAAACGTATGCAATAGGTACAGACAAAGCTTCAACAGCTGAAACGTATGCAATAGGTACAGACAAAGCTTCAACAGCTGAAACGTATGCAATAGGTACAGACAAAGCTTCAACAGCTGAAACGTATGCAATAGGTACAGACAAAGCTTCAACAGCTGAAACGTATGCAATAGGTACAGACAAAGCTTCAACAGCTGAAACGTATGCAATAGGTACAGACAACGCTGCAACAGCTGAAACGTATGCAATAGGTACAGACAAAGCTTCAACAGCTGAAACGTATGCATTAGGTACAAACAAAGCTTCAACAGCTGAAACGTATGCAATAGGTACAGACAACGCTTCAACAGCTGAAACGTATGCAATAGGTACAGACAAAGCTTCAACAGCTGAAACGTATGCAATAGGTACAGACAACACTGCAACAGCTGAAACGTATGCAATAGGTACAGACAACGCTTCAACAGCTGAAACGTATGCAATAGGTACAGACAAAGCTTCAACAGCTGAAACGTATGCAATAGGTACAGACAAAGCTTCAACAGCTGAAACGTATGCAATAGGTACAGACAAAGCTTCAACAGCTGAAACGTATGCAATAGGTACAGACAAAGCTTCAACAGCTGAAACGTATGCAATAGGTACAGACAAAGCTTCAACAGCTGAAACGTATGCAATAGGTACAGACAAAGCTTCAACAGCTGAAACGTATGCAATAGGTACAGACAAAGCTTCAACAGCTGAAACGTATGCAATAGGTACAGACAAAGCTTCAACAGCTGAAACGTATGCAATAGGTACAGACAACGCTGCAACAGCTGAAACGTATGCAATAGGTACAAACAAAGCTTCAACAGCTGAAACGTATACAATAGGTACAGACAAAGCTTCAACAGCTGAAACGTATGCAATAGGTACAGACAACGCTTCAACAGCTGAAACGTATGCAATAGGTACAGACAAAGCTTCAACAGCTGAAACGTATGCAATAGGTACAGACAACGCTTCAACAGCTGAAACGTATGCAATAGGTACAGACAAAGCTTCAGCAGCTGAAACGTATGCAATAGGTACAGACAACGCTTCAACAGCTGAAACGTATGCAATAGGTACAGACAACGCTGCAACAGCTGAAACGTATGCAATAGGGTCACATACTGTACAAAGAGGTTTTGTTTTGAGATGATTCTTAATCTGGTTTCAAAATTGAAAAGGGATTTTAAAATTGTTAAGCATCACAGAGGCTGCCTGCCAGACCTGCACTACTCAGTCTGAATCTGCTACCAGTTACAGAAGTAATTTACAAACCGCTAACCAAGATCATGCAGCAGTCTCTTGACACAGGGGTCACCGACAGCTGGAAAATTGCAAACGTAATACCGATCCACAAAAAGGGAAACAAAACTGAACCAGGTAACTACAGACCAGTAAGCCTGACTTCTATTATATGCAAACTTATGGAAACTATAATAAGATCCAAAATGGAAAATTACCTATATGGTAACAGGGTACTGGGAGACAGTCAACATGGTTTTAGGAAAGGGAGATCGTGCCTAACTAACTTGCTTGATTTTTTTGAGGATGCAACATCGATAATGGATAATTGCAAAGCATATGACATGGTTTATTTAGATTTCCAGAAAGCTTTTGACAAAGTCCCGCACAAAAGATTAATTCTCAAACTGAACGCAGTTGGGATTCAAGGAAA
Source organism: Polyodon spathula (assembly GCF_017654505.1). Lineage (NCBI taxonomy): Eukaryota > Metazoa > Chordata > Actinopteri > Acipenseriformes > Polyodontidae > Polyodon > Polyodon spathula. The sequence continues at coordinate 76,267,199 of NC_054539.1, forward strand.
CACATGTACATGGATTAGGGAGTGGTTAACATGTAGAAAACAGAAAGTACTGATTAGAGGAAAAACCTCAGAATGGAGTGTGGTAACCAGCGGTGTACCACAGGGATCAGTATAGGTCCTCTGCTATTCCTAATCTACATTAATGATTTAGATTCTGGTATAGTAAGCAAACTTGTTAAATTTGCAGACGACACAAAAGTAGGAGGAGTGGCAAACACTGTTGCAGCAGCAAAGGTCATTCAAAATGATCTAGACAAGATTCAGAACTGGGCAGATACATGGCAAATGACATTTAATAGAGAAAAGTGTAAGGTACTGCACGCAGGAAATAAAAATGTACATTATAAATATCATATGGGAGATATTGAAATTGGAGAAGGAATCTATGAAAAAGACCTAGGAGTTTTTGTTGACTCAGAAATGTCTTCATCTAGGCAATGTGGGGAAGCTATAAAAAAGGCTAACAAGATGCTCGGATACATTGTGAAAAGTGTTGAATTTAAATCAAGGGAAGTAATGTTAAAACTGTACAATGCAATAGTAAGACCTCATCTTGAATATTGTGTGCAGTTCTGGTCACCTCGCTATAAAAAAGATATTGCTGCTCTAGAAAGAGTGCAAAGAAGAGCGACCAGAATTATTCCGGGCTTAAAAGGCATGTCATATGCAGACAGGCTAAAAGAATTGAATCTGTTCAGTCTTGAACAAAGAAGACTACGTGGCGACCTAATTCAAGCATTCAAAATTCTAAAAGGTATTGACAGTGTCGACGCAAGGGACTTTTTCAGCCTGAAAAAAGAAACAAGGACCAGGGGTCACAAATGGAGTTTAGAAAAAGGGGCATTCAGAACAGAAATAGGAGACACTTTTTTACACAGAGAATTGTGAGGGTCTGGAATCAACTCCCCAGTAATGTTGTTGAAGCTGACACCCTGGGATCCTTCAAGAAGCTGCTTGATGAGATTTTGGGATCAATAAGCTACTAACAACCAAACGAGCAAGATGGGCCGAATGGCCTCCTCTCGTTTGTAAACTTTCTTATGTTCTTATGTTCTTATGTTCTTACAGTATAGAAATCTAAAGCACTTGTCTGTGAAAAATGAGTACCTTTGGAATACAGATATACAATTCAAAAGTGTTTTTTGTCATTGTTTTTACCATTCAGTCCCATTTCTATGAGAACAAGTCTAGCCTATTACTGTACAGATATATAAAATATAGCTAGGAGTCTGGTGGTCTCAGCAAAGCCCCCACACTTACAGTCGACATCACAAACAGCCACCCAGTCCAGCACAATGGCAGTGTCTGCTTGAAAGAGAGCCAGCCAGGACTGCTTTCCAGGGGGCTTCAGGTCAGGATTGAAGGCATGAAGGAGCTCTGATGAGAAGACTAAATAAACAGAAAGAATTGCTCTTACCTTTCTGTTTCTGCCAAGTTCTAAAGAATCTACTGAATAATGTTCTAAATAAATAAGAAGTGACTGTAAAGATTCTGAAAAGATAACCCAACATTGACATGCCACAGTGACGCAACAAGACAATTGTGGCTGCGAAATCCAAACTGCCTAGCGGCCAGGCAATTATTTTGCACTGCAGCCTATGTAAGTTTAAGAGTAATGCAAATTACTCAACACCCACAAATACTGATCTGCAGTCATGCTAATGAGGGTCGCAGTGCGCGCCGGCTGTGCATTGGGGTATTTAGCGGCCGCACTTACAGCCCAGAGGTGAGGTGAGTTAGCAGTACAGAGAGCAGTATGATTTGTGGAGCACACAAATCAAACTAAACAAAAACACTTGTCGGAGGAAGGACAGCAAAGTCTGCTTGGTATGCAGAAAAAATAGGAACGTTTTATGAAGAGGAGCTGAGAGTTACAGTTGAGGTCACCCGACATGAAATTGAGTTATCTGGAAAAGCCTCAGCCAACAACAGTTCTGCTACCAACGAGGCCATATGGTCCTCTATATTGGAGAAAGTCAATGCTGTTGGTGTTACCAGGAGGACAGTCAACCAGGTGATGAAAAGGTGAAATTCAGCTATTAGGTCTAGGATGACCTGCAGAGTGAGACGATAACGTCTTGCCAGCGTATCCTCCAGCATCCCAAACCATGTATCTCAGGTTTGAATATGCAGGGTCTTCACCAGCTTGCCCTTCTGAGAAGTTTCCCTTTCAAGTACGAAAAATATCCATTATCGAATGGGTGTTTACCTCCTAAAGACCCGAGATCTGAATAAGATATAACGCATTTATTGTGTTTTTACACAAATGATATGCAATATTAAAAATAATTGCGGTATCAGTTTTACTAATTATGCATATTTGTTACGTCCTGCTACGGCCTTGTGTCCCGTGTGAAGCCAGCGGCTTGAGCCGCTTCTTCCCAGGGATCAAGCAACATAACTCGGCTGACTTTTTGCTCTCCCCCCAGGCTGCAATAGCTCCGGCTGGAGTTATTTATTTCTCGTTCTGACTTTGGTAAAAATTACGAGAAGTCTTATATAATTTATGTAATTGTTAAATAACTGTATTTTGTTGAAGTGTTTCTTATTGTGTTTTTTCTGTTTGTACAGAGAGTAAGCGCAGGCCTGTCTGCAGCATGGTGCTGCGACACATGTGTAGGGAGAGCAGCTGCGGGGCTAACAGCAGCACTGCACAGGACCAAGATACTTGCTTCGGTTGTTGTTGCTGGCAAGATCACCCACTGTATCTTGATGCTGTTTTGGTGACAGCTGTAGCATCACCATTACAAAGGCTGTTAGTTCATTTTAACAAGCAGGCTTCCCTCATTCTCGAGTGAGTACTGACTGAGTGGTTTTACCAGTAGCTTGCAAAAATGGGCATCCCTGTACAGTGTTACTCTCGGTAACTGTGAACTGGTGGACACGTACTATACTGGTACAGAGGTCACTGCTCCGTTTCTGATCCGGTACTGTACCACACACGGACATAGGTTACAGCACCGGTACCATACTGTACCGGTCTGGTGGTAATGTCACCAAACTGGTACCGAACTGACCCGGTACCATCCTGGTTCCGTCCCAGTCCCATACCATCTCAGCGCTATGGGCTAAGTCCCATGGTCAATCTTTGTCGAAGCAGAGGCTGTCCAAATAGATAGCAGACAGTCAGGACTGCCTATGAGCGAGCCAATTTGCCACTTCGTGGGCTTTATTCCAGGGTGCATCTGTCAAGGACATTTGCAATGTAGTGGAGTGAGCTACTCCCCATACCTTTTACTAGGTTCTCAGACTTAATTTTGTGAATTCTCAAAACCCTGGTTTTGGAACTAAAGTGTAAGCACGGCTTCTCAGTCGAACCTTACAACACAAGCATAGAGGTGAGTTTTTTCCCTCAATTTTTCAGCCCTAGCTACATGTTCGGTACATTTCAAACTTGAAAGGGAACGTTAGGTTATTATCATAACCAGGTATCCTAGTTTTCCACAATAAAAAAAGAAAAAATCTGTGTTATTCCACAATTAAAATAAAAGGCAAGACGTACCATTTTAAATGTGACGCAGAATTGCCTATGATGATCATTATATATGAGGATTGCATTGATTTGAATATCAAACAAACAAAAAAAAAGCCTTGCATGTTTTTTGCCCTGCCACAAGTGTAAAACTAAAAATTCTCTGACATCATAGACAATCCATGTATTTCGGCGTTATTCTGCAGAAAACTGATTCTAGGATCCCTGATCATAACCTTGGTTCACTGAACTAGGAATGTAACCATTAACCTTCAAGGTTGCTGTGTCCAGAACTGGAAAAACAACTTGGAGATCTGTGCGCACAGTCCTTTATACCCTCAGGGGCGGGCACGATTGCATCTCAGAGACTCGGCCGAGCAGCTTTCTTGTATCTTATTCAGGTTTCTGGTATTTAGGAGGTAAGTACCCATGTGGTAATGGTTAAATTTCTATTTCAGGGAACGTTTTCCTGCCTGTCCTCAACAAAAGCCAAGTGTTGCCGCATCAGGAAGTGTACCACAGCATCCTGAGGCCAATGACAGGTCTCTGAAGGTGTGTGGTTTTATATAGCTCAATTGCTGAAGTGCAAGGCTAAACCCTTACATCTCATTGTAATGCTTCCACTCCCTCAGTATTCCCGGTCCCCCCCCCCAAGTCCATGCTTTTTTAACCTGGCAATATGGGTGTTTTGCATCCGCAAATAAATGCAGGTATCCTTACATCAGCCCCAATGTGTCAAAAATGTAAATCACGCTTGGTAGAACTGTACTTGTTTCTGTATTTGTTCATATAAAAATGTTTTAAAAGCTCTTGGGATTTATCCTCATCTTAGTAAATTGGTATGTGGAAGCAGGGTCTGAAGCATGTTTCAATAAAACAAAATACAAGTGAACACTGAGAAGAGGGTTTTTTTTTAGTTATGACACGTTTTGATGCACAACAGTCTTTAGATAAGTTTTAGTATTTTTAAAAAGGAAAACCCTTGCTAGCGCCCACGCCCCATTGTATCCCATGGCAGTGTGCTGAATGCTGAATCTTGGCCATGTTGCATCTGCATACAGCAGACCCTGCCTGCGGGAGAGCAGAGGCAATCAAGAAGACAGCAAGGCAATGCAAAGCTGAGCTCCTTTTCTGTCAGCTAATGTCTTTTGTTCCAGTTCCATCTGGAGCACACATTGTACGGCAGGCCAGCATTTTGAACACTGCCGTCTTTAGGTTTTCTGAGCCAAGATCATCAAGGCCTGTAAGTGCCAGAGGAGAATCGTTTCCTAAATGTGACACATGCACAAATAGCATTGCTGCTGTGATGTTTGTGGAAATGTTCCTGCAGTCTCCTTCCACACGTTGGTTCAGAGCCCACTGCCTGCTGCCTCTACCTCCTCCTGCCTAACTATCCGCACACATTCATGTTGAACGGCTCTTTGAATGCTGGAGTGCACCTTAGGAATTGCCAGTTATTCCTGACATTTCAAATGGACAGGAGCAACTTCCTTCATTGTGCTTTACAAAAAATATGACTTATTAAAGACATGTCAGATTCCGAAGTAGAACACCAGATACTGTGGCATTTTCTAAAAGCAATGGTGGGGCTGAGCAATCATTTTCTAAAAGCACGTTTTGTCAACTTGTCATTAAATATATGGAACGTTACAAAGTGATATGTAATTCAATACATTACCGTAACATTATTCAGCAGGTTTCATTAGACTTTATGAAGAATCTGAATTACTTTTATAGGGCGATGCAAAACATTTGTCCACAGCTGTACATCCTGATTTCAGTACCCCACTTTCAGTGGCGATACTTCTCTAATTCACTGCTTTGCAGCTCCTGGCACATACTGCTGAAGTGGCAGCCAATCTCCTGACAGACGAGGCATGGTAATGTATCCTCCAGTGGACTGAGAGCGTAAAGAGAATGCAACACGTCCCCACAAACACCTCTTCACAACTCTTCTTGTTTTACAAAAGCATTTGTAGCGAAACTGGGTAGTATTTGTGCTTATGCACTAGAGGGGTTTAAAAGTTACTAAGGGTTAGACAAATACACATGGGACTGACTGTGTTCCCTTTCACTATTGCTCCCTAACAGCAAAGTTATTAAAATATTATTAAAATATTTTAATTTGTGCTCATCCTAAATTCTCTCTCTCTCTCTCTAACCCCTTAACCCTAATAAATTAGATATGCAGTGATGTAAAACCCTATTAAAACAGATATGCAATGATGTAAAACCCTATTAAAATTAAATCTGCCTGTCTATTAAATCTACCTGTCTGTTACATCTGAAACAAAAACACGTTGGAAATGTGAAAAACACAAGTTATCAAGTATGACCAGCCATTTAAAATGGAGATATCAAAAACACAAGCCAAGTTTCAAGAAACTATTGGGTAAACCTTGGCCCCCATCAGTTTTACAGTTGTGCCTGTTTGCTTTGTGCTGGGCAAGGCTGCCCCAATGGTTTCTTGAAACTTGGCTTGTGTTTTAGATACCTCCACTTTAAAGGGATGGCTACTTTTGATAACTTTTTTCACATTTCCAACGTGTTTTTGTTTCAGATTTAACCTACCTGTCTGTTTAATCTACCTGTCTGTTTAATCTACCTGTCATGTAGATGGAATTGAAGGCAACATGTTAAGTGTGCTAAGCAGTGCTTTAAAACCTTCTTTAACACTGATTTGTTAAAATGATTACTGCTCCCACTTTTCAAGTCTTAGAATCTGTTGTTTTTTCACATTTTAAAAAAACATAAACCTAAGTAGACAATATTTCAGAGCACTATAAAAGCCTAAAATAGTGGTACTTGCTTCCTTACTAAAACAGAGTGCTGGCATTTGTTAAAAGATAAGCATGCAACATCCCCCAGCAGTTGCTGCCGGCATTCTCTGTCTGGTGTGGACTTGCCCATACATTGAGACTGCACGTCTGCATCCACTGAATTGGTTGGAAGAGTAAGGTGTAAAGTGTAAGTCTTGCCAAATTATACAGATGTGGAAATTGATTTGAAACAGCCCCAAAACTCAGTTACCCAAGAGCATCTAGCATACTTTAATAAAGGCAATATATGCAGCACGTTCATTGTCGTGTTATTTGTCCAATCCAAGTAGAGTCAAAACAAAGAAAATGTGCCTATTGAGGTGTACAATTCTAACTGCGTTTAAAAAGTAAGCAGCAGGTTGTTTGAAGAGAGGGGGCTGTGCTGGATCATACCTGTAGTACTGATTTAACTTGGATACAACCGACAGGAATACTTTTGGTCTGCTCTGACTTTCCAGTTTGGTTTCTGAAAGCTGTTTATTTTAGGTTCTGTTCAGCAGCCTCTGTAGTAGCCTTTTGTTTAATGTGTGATTCTGAAGCTAAACAGCGATCAGCTGTGTTTTCTCCAAAGACTCAATACAAGATGTGCAAAACAATTATCACCATGTACTTTATTTTTGAACTGACATGATCATCAGCAGAGATGTACTTTGCTTGTTTTGCTGTGTTGTCCACTGGTATTTTACCTCCAATGCTGAAAACTAGATTTTAGCAATCTAGATCAAAACAGTGCAGCACTGACTTTGTCCCACCCCTACTGTAATCTACAGGTCACAGTAAAGCAGCACAGAGGCACTGATCAGCTGATTAAAACATCGTTTACATGTTTGAACAGTAAACAAGAACAACTGCTTTCAGTATTTTTTTGTAAATGTTATTTGTCTAAGGGCGGTATTTACTGATGTATTTATTTTTTTCTACTGATCACTTCTTGTGCTTAAGAAGTCACCACTACAGTTTTTTCTTATTTTCTGAAACCTACCACCAGGGGGAGTTTCCTGATTTCCAGTATACTGTTGGCATTGAAGTCTGCAATCTGGTCTCAAATAATTCATACCAGTTAGCATTATATGCAGTGCTTAATTTGTAAAGAAAGATGTGCCGGGGCGCAAACAATGGCAATAATACCGTCCTTAAGAACCGCACATTCAAAATCATAACACGTTTATTTGAAAGAATATTGTACGTACTCGTGTTAGATGTTTACATTCACGCATTCTGCAGCATATACAAAGTATTAGTGCGTGCAGAGAAATTAATTAAAGGCAACCGCAGGACAAATAATAAATAAAAAAAAAAAAACCCTGTATACATGTTTTTGCATTTAAATTATTTAAAAAACAAACAAATTTAAAGGCATTCAGAGGACTCCAGAAGGACAATGATTAAAAATAAACAAATAAAAAAAATACGCACCTCAACACGAACCTTTGACCCATGGTCTGCACTCAGCGATGTGTATGTAACAGAAGCCGCTAGATTACAAAAACGATTAATTAAACTTAGGCTAGGTAGTTGTTATTAGTATGTTTTTATTCTCTATTAATTTTATTATTTTCATTGAAGGCGGCAAGAGAGAACCGGATTGTTATTGTTTTTTATTGTTTTGGTTTAATATAATATGGCAGGCTAATGTTTCTATTGAAGTAGGCTACAATATCTTTTTTTTTTCATTAAAAAGTTGCCGTTGGTCTTTGGTGAAATTAATGTTCAGCTTTCATGTTTTGTTGTGTGCTACTCGTTTAATCAAAGCCAGTAGTGTAAGAAGTTGCTTATATCGTTCATGACGTCTTTCAAATCAAGTAAGCTTATCTGTGTATAAAAAACGACAATCGCGTTGCAGCCTGCAGTGTCATTTTACTTAAAGGCACTCAAGCTCCAATCGTAATTTAAAGTAGACTACAACCGTGGCAGCGCGCACGCAAGAACGTGCAGACTTGAATTAAGTGTATGGAGAATTACAAAAGAAAGCAAGAAGTACTCTTCGGCTGCTGTCTGCACGATCCTCGGCTATAGGAATCATTCTGAACAGCAGATGCAGGATTGAAACGACTAACACCTTAGAAATTCAAAACGTCGCCTAACATACACTTTGAGCTAGCACAGCTGCATCAGAACTATTGCAGGGACCACGTATTTGCTATCTGCCAGCAGCAACGCTCATGCCAGTATTTAAGGAACAGCCGAGAAGTTATTTCAAATAGGTTGTTGATTATTTTGAAACGGGAAAAGGCGGCATGTTGGGCTATCGAGGTAATAATACGAATACATGTTTTGTTTTCATTTGTTTAAAATAGAATTTTGAGAAGTTATTGGTAATATTTAGTCAGAAAGTCTGTCAACATACATTCCGGTTGCTGGCTATTTGCTTTGTGTCGTTATGTTCAGTTTTACAGGAGCGAGTATCCTGTGATTGCGTGTGATTCTGTCTGACTCGGGGCTCAGTGGGGGAAGCGCCACAGAAAACGCGGCATGGGAAGCAATGGCACATGGACCGCGCAGATGAAAAACCAACACAAACACACCAGGATTGGGCTGAACAGAGCGAATGTGAAGCACAAATAGTGAATCGTGCATTCTTCCATGAACCTGCGTTATTAATACTGATATAATGACTGTGTGTTATTATAATGTAGGGTAATGTGAGGGTTAGGAGTTAAGGTTAGGGATGGGGTGAGGGATAGGGTCAGGGTGAGGATTATGGATAGGGTGAAGGTCAGGGTGAGGGATAGGGTGATGATCAGGGTGAGGGATAGGAATAGGGTGAGGGTGAGGGTGAGGGTTAAGGCTAGGTACTGTTCTGTACTGTGGGGTAAACAGATCAGATTCATCAGAGTTTTACACCACTTATTTTTTGTTTGTACAATGACGGTGAAGGTCATGTGGGCTGTCTGTAAGGGTTGCAGAGTTTTACTATATGGTTGTGACACCTTTTAAGTTAAGAATGCACATTATACAGCACTACAATAATAATGTAAAGGTTAACTATAAAATATTAAAATATATACGCTCAGTGTGTGTGAAGAGATGTCAAACCTTGTGGTTAAGTTAACTTTCACTTTCCACACTGAAGAAGAATATCCACCCAAGACGGTGTTGGTGTAATTTGCAGATTGACCGTTAATATCACCTCATACCTGCTGCTGTGTTGATAATATCACCTCATACCTGCTGCTGTGTTGATAATATCACCTCATACCTGCTGCTGTGTTGATAATATCACTGTAGCTGCTGCTATGTTGATAATATCACCTCATACCTGCTGCTGTGTTGATAATATCACCTCATACCTGCTGCTGTGTTGATAATATCACCTCATACCTGCTGCTGTGTTGATAATATCACCTGTAGCTGCTGCTGTGTTGATAATATCACCTCATACCTGCTGCTGTGTTGATAATATCACCTCATACCTGCTGCTGTGTTGATAATATCACCTCATACCTGCTGCTGTGTTGATAATATCACTGTAGCTGCTGCTGTGTTGATAATATCACCTCATACCTGCTGCTGTGTTGATAATATCACTGTAGCTGCTGCTGTGTTGATAATATCACCTCATACCTGCTGCTGTGTTGATAATATCACCTCATACCTGCTGCTGTGTTGATAATATCACTGTAGCTGCTGCTGTGTTGATAATATCACCTCATACCTGCTGCTGTGTTGATAATATCACCTCATACCTGCTGCTGTGTTGATAATATCACCTCATACCTGCTGCTGTGTTGATAATATCACTGTAGCTGCTGCTGTGTTGATAATATCACTGTAGCTGCTGCTGTGTTGATAATATCACTGTAGCTGCTGCTGTGTTGATAATATCACCTGTACCTGCTGCTGTGTTGATAATATCACTGTAGCTGCTGCTGTGTTGATAATATCACCTGTACCTGCTGCTGTGTTGATAATATCACTGTAGCTGCTGCTGTGTTGATAATATCACTGTAGCTGCTGCTGTGTTGATAATATCACCTCATACCTGCTGCTGTGTTGATAATATCACCTCATACCTGCTGCTGTGTTGATAATATCACCTCATACCTGCTGCTGTGTTGATAATATCACTGTAGCTGCTGCTGTGTTGATAATATCACCTCATACCTGCTGCTGTGTTGATAATATCACCTCATACCTGCTGCTGTGTTGATAATATCACTGTAGCTGCTGCTGTGTTGATAATATCACTGTACCTGCTGCTGTGTTGATAATATCACTGTAGCTGCTGCTGTGTTGATAATATCACTGTAGCTGCTGCTGTGTTGATAATATCACCTCATACCTGCTGCTGTGTTGATAAATGGTGTAACATGGACAGTGACAGATACACTGCTGCTATGATACTACTCCTGCTATGATACTACTCCTGCTTTATATTCCCAGAGTAAAAGCGCCCCCCCAGTATATTCATTCAATTCACTCACCACAGATATTAGTAAGACTGCACAAAACGTTCTGCCAGGCATTGTCCATTTTACTGCTGTCTTTGTATGCATTTAATGAACAACTGCAGAGCACAGGACACTGCTGCACTTCCTCAATCCATTCCTTGCTTCCATGTTCATCGTGTATTTGTGTTATGACCTGTGTCAAGTGAACTGATATTACTAACAATGTTTCTGATTGGTCCACTTCACTTCAGACCATTGTGATCGGTCCACTTCACTCTAGTGACCCGTGAGTCACCTGCTTCGCCCAGACTAGCCCCTCGTATTGCTCTTGGGAGGTGTAGATGCACCCATACATTCCAGCCACTTCTGCTAAGGCCATCCGGGTCAAAAACGTGTTCAAATATATAGTACTCGTATTGATTTGGACCAATTAAAATAAAATACATGAAAAAACAACACGTTCTAAATAAATATAAATGAACTACGCATTTTCTACATGTGGGCTACTCAATTTACAGTCATCATAATCTATTATTATTATTATTATTATTATTATTATTATTATTATTATTATTATTATTATTGTATTTTGTGTAGCGCGGTTTCTTTGCAATATTTTCCAGAAGCCCCGCCAACTATTGAGAGCCAACGTTTATTATGTAACATCGCTAACATCTTCAAATACTTCAGATGCAATCATGGAGAAGCCACTAACATACAACATTATAGCATTAACACAACTAAATTGCAACATCCCAGCAACATCGTTAAAAGAACGAATCTGCATTGCAAAACGGAACTGTATCTACCACTATTAATAATTATAAAATAGTAATAACTATAAAATTCACTCAAAAGACCCCATCCACAACACGCATTGTGTTATTATTCATAACTCGTCTTTTAAAAAAAGACCCGGCCATTATTGGAAGTTTTACAGTGATAGAAAACACACACACACACAATACAGGAAAAGTAAAGGCATATAAAAAAAAAAACTGTACAAACAAAAGTTAAAGAATTTGTAAGACAAGTTTTTAGAAAAATATGTTTTGAGGCGGCTTAAAAATATGCAAAGATTCAGATTCCCTGATCACTTAAATTCAAATTCATTGGCTCTTATTTCATTTAACTGATTGGCCCAAATTTGTACGTGTAGTAGAGATACTATGTGTAGTTAACACAGTAGAACGCGTAACGTGTCAGTCCTACACGCTGCAATTTATTTGAAACATGTACTAAACAGAACACGTTCTTTACCCAGATGGCCTTCAATATTCCACACACTTCTAATTTATTCTTTTGCGTCTCTCTCCTCCAGTGTAGAACACAAATTTGTTTACATCCCTGTTAGTGAGCATTTCTCCTTTGCCAAGATAATCCATCCACCTGACAGGTGTGGAATATCAAGAAGCTGATTAAACAGCATGATCATTACACAGGTGCACCTTGTGCTGGGGACAATAACAGGCCACTCTAAAATGTGCAGTTTTGTCACACAACACAATGCCACAGATGTCTCAAGTTTTGAGGGAGCGTGCAATTGGCATGCTGACTGCAGGAACGTCCACCAGAGCTGTTGCCAGAGAACTGAATGTTAATTTCTCTACCATAAGCCGCCTCCAATGTCGTTTTAGAGAATTTGGCAGTATGTCCAACCGGCCTCACAACCGCAGACCACGTGTAACCACGCCAGCCCAGGACCTCCACATCCGGCTTCTTCACCTGCGGGATCGTCTGAGACCAGCCACTCAGACAGCTGATGAAACTGTGGGTCTGCACAACAGAAGAATTTCTGCACAAACTGTTAGAAACCGTCTCAGGGAAGCTCATCTGCGTGCTCGTCGTCCTCACCAGGGTCTTGACCTGATTGCAGTTCGGCATCGTAACTGACTTCAGTGGGCAAATGCTCACCTACGATGGCCACTTGCACGCTGGAGAAGTGTGTTCTTCACGGATGAATCCTGGTTTCAACTGTAACGGGCAGATGGCAGACAGGCGTTGTGTGGACAAGCGGTTTGCTGATGTCAACGTTGTGAACAGAGTGCCCCATGGTGGTGGTGGGGTTATGGTATGGGCAGGCATAAGCTATGGACAACAAACACAATTGCATTTTATCGATGGCAGTTTGAATGCACAGAGATACCGTACAGCCCAGGACCTCCACATCCGGCTTCTTCACCTGCGGGATCGTCTGAGACCAGCCACTCAGACAGCTGATGAAACTGTGGGTCTGCACAACTGAAGAATTTCTGCACAAACTGTTAGAAACCTTCTCAGGGAAGCTCATCTGCGTGCTCGTCATCCTCACCAGGGTCTTGACCTGACTGCAGTTCGGCATCGTAACCGTCTTCAGTGGGCAAATGCTCACCTTCGATGGCTACTGGCATGCTACAGAAGCGTGCTTTCACGGATGAATCCCGGTTTCAACTGTACCGGGCAGATAGCAGATAGTGTGTATGGCGTCATGTGGGTGAGCGGTTTGCTGATGTCAATGTTGTGAACAGAGTGCCCCATGGTGGTGGTGGGGTTATGGTATGGGCAGGCATAAGCTACGGACAATGAACACAATTGCATTTTATCGATGGCAGTTTGAATGCACAGAGATACCGTGACGAGATCCTGAGGCCCATTGTCATTCCTTCATCCGCCGCCATCACCTCATGTTTCAGCATGATAATGCACGGCCCCATGTTGCAAGGATCTGCACACAATTCCTGGAAGCTGAAAATGTCCCAGTTCTTCCATGGCCTGCATTCTCACCAGACATGTCACCCATTGAGCATGTTTGGGATGCTCTGGATTGACGTGTACGACACCGTGTTCCAGTTCCCGCCAATATCCAGCAACTTCGCACAGCCATTGAAGAGGAGTGGGACAACATTCCACAGGCCACAAGCAACAGCCTGATCAACTCTATGCGAAGGAGATGTGTCACGCTGCATGAGGCAAATGGTGGTCATACCAGATACTGACTGGTTTTCTGATCCACGCCCCTACCTTTTTTTTTTAAGGTGTCTGTGACCAACAGATGCATATCTGTATTCCCAGTCATGTGAAATCCATAGATTAGGGCCTAATGAATTAATTTAAATTAACTGATTTCCTTATATGAACTGTAACTCAGTAAAATCTTTGAAATTGTTGTATGTTGCGGTTATATTTTTGTTCAGTGTAATAATCTTTATTTTTATATAGCGCCTTTCATAGTGGACCACCATCACAAAGTGCTTTTCAAGATACGAGATTAGGGTGTGTGAACTCTCTCACTCTCTCTCTCTCTCTCTCTCTCTCTCTCTCTCTCTCTCTCTCTCTATATATATATATATATATATATATATTTTTTTTTTTTTTTTTTTTTTTTTTAAAAGAATATTACAACGTAGTCCTAACTGTCAGTCGTGTTGACTGATCCACTCCACGTTTTCCATGAGCTGGGCTGAAACAAGAGAGAAGTGGATAATGCTGTTGGATCTCTCTCTCTCTCTCTCCAGTTATGCCGTGCTGGGCCATAGGCTGTGGTAGACATGCATTTACCTATATCCGGGTAAGGGAGGAAAGGAAAAAAAGTTCTTTCATTTAACCCTGAACAAAAACTTTCAATTTGAAATCACACCGCAGCGGCAGGCACAGGCAGTGAGACATTACCAGTTTTTTTTCTTCTTTTGTTTTATGTCTCAGCTAGAACTTTACGATTTGCAGAGGTTGCGGTTTTATTTCAGTATCAATTTTTGGTTTTGCTTCTGCTTGCATGAATGATAACTGAAAACATATTGAAATGAAATGTCAGTGCAAGTAGCGGCAGCTCCTGCGACTTCAAACAATAAAAGCGCGAGTTTATCAAGCAGTTTGAGTCGGGATTTAGACACTGTGAATTCGGGAAAAGCACCGAGATCTGGATCAATGCTGTTGGGATTTGGAGATGGGACTGGCACTAATATAGATCACCATTACCATGAAATGAGCACGACCAATACAACTGCTGCTGCTTCTACAAATACAAACTCAGACCCGAGAGAGAAAGCAGGTGGGAATAATCATCATAATAACAATAGTAATAATAATAATCATAACAACAATAATCACCGTCACCCAGCTCTGACTGCTGCTGCTGCTTCGAGTATGGAGACGGGTTTGATAGCGAATCATACACTGAAACATGTTGGTGTCGGAGATCCCCCTCGTCCGGCTCACCGCCATATACCAGCACCGCCGCCGCAGCAATTTAATCAAATTCAGAATAGCAGCAGCCAGGCACAGGCACAAGCCGAACCGGAGAACCAGCAGCATCGAGGGAAAGACAATCTTCTCAGAAGTCAGCTAGCGCAGCAGCAGCAGCAGCAAATGCTGAATAAAAGTGAGGAGGAAGCGGAGGAGCTGCCCTGCAAACCGGCGGATGAGATGGGCAGCAAGTACGAGCACGCCAGCTTGGGACCCCCGAACAACATAAACAACCAACAAAGTACTAATGCAGGGAACAGCACTGGTTCAGAGTGTCATCTTTATTATGGCAATGTGAGAGGGGGGCCTCGCTTTGATCAACATGGCGGACAACAAAGCACTGGGATGGGGATGATGCATCCTTCAGCTCACAACAGCATGGATCCCTCGCAAAACTCCCACGAAGGGTACCAGAGCAGCCAGTACAATCACTACCCGAACTACGGCCCGGGCTACGGCACGCTGAGCTCTCCGAGACAGGGCAATAGCATGGGCCCGGGCAGTAATACTATTGCTGCTGCTGCCAGTCATCATGGCAAAGCGACTACTATGGCAGCTACTGCTCATAGTAATGTCGGGGGGTTTCACAGATTTGCAGGACAAAGCCAGCACCGTTCAGGGGCGACCCCGACGCTGAACCAGCTCCTGACAGCCCCCAGCCCAATGATGAGGGGCTATGGCACTAGCTATCCAGATTATAACAGCCCTAGCACACACCTTCATCATCACCATCAGCAGCAGCAGCCACCTGGACTGGGCATGGGCAGAGACATGAGTGCACAGTATGGGTCTGCAGCCCCGGGCTGGGGAGTACAAAGAACGCACCCAGCGATGAGCCCAGGGAACACCATGAGTAGAGCCCAGGTAAACTCTGTTTATCTAGCGTGATCGCTGTTCTGTTCATAACAATCTACTTTTCGGTGCTCTACCGCCGCCTGTCTAGAAGGTCTGTCATGTCTGATTTGTGTGTGTGTGTGTGTGTGTGTGTGTGTGTGTGTGTGTGTGTGTGTGTTAAAACCACTACAGTTCTATTTTGTGTGTGACATTGTAACGTTTTTAAAATACACGTTATGTAGGGAATGTGTACTTTTAGATGTTGAACCCATGTGTACATTCTTTGAAATCTAGAGAGGGGGTTTTCGTTCCAATCCAAGGTGCCTTTTGTGATAAACGCTGTTTGATAATACAAACCAGTTCGCAATGGTTTGCATTAGGTTAAATATGTTTAAAATTACGTCAAGCGTATTCTCTCGACTCTCATACAATGATATATCTCTTTAATTATTATTCATTGCTTACAAACTGCAGTAGAAATAATACTTTTTTTAAAGTGACGCAGTGAATATTCATAGGGTGTAGCCAACATACTGTTTAATTCCCCCCGTCTGCCCGCCCCACACCACGTTTTTGTCGAGGAAATTATCCTATAATGACGCTTGTACGATGTCGGTTCATGTTATAATAAACACGGGTTATTCATAAATGACAGTATTAGCTAAGATAGTCAGGTTTGTTTAATAACTGAAAGTTGACAGTAGGCTACGCGTACTTTCTTGAATGTAATGGCACTGTAGATAGGACTGCGCATGATAATGTCATGAGTGTAAAAATAAACCCGTGCATTTTCTGATAAATCAGTAAGGTTCATAGATACAGCAGAGTCGTGGTTTTACTCCTCCACGAATGCCGTTCCTGTAGAAGTGTTCAGAGGGCAGGCTGCACCTGAACAGTGCCTTGCGCTTTGCAAGGTTTGGAATTTGAATTGTGGTGGTAAACTGGCTGTAATCGAGTCTCCAGACAGCTGCCTCTGAGTTGACATCCAGTCTGCCATCTGATTGGCTGTCCTCTCTCCGTTGGGCATTTCTATCTGCTGATGTAAATAGAAGTGCTGAGCAGAGCATTACACTCTAATTCAATTGGAGCAGGTGAGGTGGTAGTATTGTTGTGTCTGGGAAATTATACTATTCACAGTAGTCAGCTTTTGATTAGGTGGAACCATGGGGCGTTTTGTCCTGTGGGCATCACCAGTAGGCTTTATACAATAATTATCATAAAATGACACTTCTTTTTTATTGCAATGTGTGTCTAGAATAAGGCAACATTTTCAGTATATTTACAAATCAAGAATATTCTACAGTTTATAAGGCGACACATTGTT
Organism: Polyodon spathula; assembly: GCF_017654505.1. NCBI lineage: Eukaryota > Metazoa > Chordata > Actinopteri > Acipenseriformes > Polyodontidae > Polyodon > Polyodon spathula. Next base: position 76,284,260 of record NC_054539.1, read on the forward strand.
TACAATAAGTAAATGTTGTAACACACTGAGATGCTTCTATCTTGGCATCACGAGTTTCAACCTACTTCATTATTGCTAATTATGATGATAATGCTAATGTATTGTATAAGGACCTCGGATCATTTAGGCCAGTGGTTCATATCAAGAGTCAGTCCAGCCCAGATATTTGTTACAAATTCCTCATGCTTAATTACACAAGGGAAACGGTTACACCTCTTTTCAGATATTGATCCACTAATAATTTAAATGGATAACTTCTAAACCTTCTAGCTGTGCTCTTCCTCTGTGTGTAGCAGTGCTGTGCTCTTCCTCTGTGTGTAGCAGTGCTGTGCTCTTCCTCTGTGTGTAGCAGTGCTGTGCTCTTCCTCTGTGTGTAGCAGTGCTGTGCTCTTCCTCTGTGTGTAGCAGTGCTGTGCTCTTCCTCTGTGTGTAGCAGTGCTGTGCTTTGTCTGTAGCAGTGCTGTGCTCTTCCTCTGCTTGTAGCAGTGCTGTGCTCTTCCTCTGCGTGTAGCAGTGCTGTGCTCTTCCTCTGCGTGTAGCAGTGCTGTGCTCTTCCTCTGCGTGTAGCAGTGCTGTGCTCTTCCTCTGCGTGTAGCAGTGCTGTGCTCTTCCTCTGCGTGTAGCAGTGCTGTGCTCTTCCTCTGCGTGTAGCAGTGCTGTGCTCTTCCTCTGTGTGTAGCAGTGCTGTGCTCTTCCTCTGTGTGTAGCAGTGCTGTGCTCTTCCTCTGTGTGTAGCAGTGCTGTGCTCTTCCTCTGTGTGTAGCAGTGCTGTGCTCTTCCTCTGTGTGTAGCAGTGCTGTGCTCTTCCTCTGTGTGTAGCAGTGCTGTGCTTTTCCTCTGCTTGTAGCAGTGCTGTGCTCTTCCTCTGCTACTGTAGCTTTCAAGCTGTTTAGAAATTCTCTGGAAACTTAGTTGATATTTCTATTAAGAAAAAAACAAAAACAAAACTTTATTCTAGTAGTATACTTTTGTTTGGATTGTAATTTGCTGTGTCCTGTTCCTGTGTTCTCATTTTAAAGTTATTTTAAAATTATAATTATTTTTTCCCCCATATAAATCTGAGCACGCATTTAAAAACAATAGCTTAAACTTTGGTCCTCCATAAAAGATGCTCATCACACAGTGCAACTGGGGTTGTATTTTGGTATATAAAGTGGACTGCAGACCTAGGCTTGAAATGAAAACAGTTGTTTTGTTACAAATGGTCTTTAAAAAAAGGCATTAACTTTAATACCGGTCCTCTCTTATTGTGATGATCATTTTGTGGTTCTTTCCTTTTTTTGTTGCATTTTTAAAAGTGATTTGCGGATATGCAGATGTGTAGTGTACAGTGCTACCTGTGTAGGTACACTCTGCTGTGTCCTGTGTAGGTACACGCTGCTGTGTTAGGTGTAGGTACACGCTGCTGTGTCCTGTGTAGGTACTCTCTGCTGTGTCCTGTGTAGGTACTCTCTGCTGTGTCCTGTGTAGGTACACGCTGCTGTGTCCTGTGTAGGTACACGCTGCTGTGTCCTGTGTAGGTACACGCTGCTGTGTCCTGTGTAGGTACACGCTGCTGTGTCCTGTGTAGGTACTCTCTGCTGTGTTCTGTGTAGGTACTCTCTGCTGTGTCCTGTGTAGGTACACGCTGCTGTGTCCTGTGTAGGTACACGCTGCTGTGTCCTGTGTAGGTACTCTCTGCTGTGTCCTGTGTAGGTACTCTCTGCTGTGTCCTGTGTAGGTACACGCTGCTGTGTCCTGTGTAGGTACACGCTGCTGTGTCCTGTGTAGGTACACGCTGCTGTGTTCTGTGTAGGTACTCTCTGCTGTGTCCTGTGTAGGTACTCTCTGCTGTGTCCTGTGTAGGTACTCTCTGCTGTGTCCTGTGTAGGTACTCTCTGCTGTGTCCTGTGTAGGTACACGCTGCTGTGTCCTGTGTAGGTACACGCTGCTGTGTTCTGTGTAGGTACACGCTGCTGTGTCCTGTGTAGGTACACGCTGCTGTGTCCTGTGTAGGTACTCTCTGCTGTGTCCTGTGTAGGTACACGCTGCTGTGTCCTGTGTAGGTACACGCTGCTGTGTCCTGTGTAGGTACACGCTGCTGTGTCCTGTGTAGGTACACGCTGCTGTGTCCTGTGTAGGTACTCTCTGCTGTGTCCTGTGTAGGTACACGCTGCTGTGTTCTGTGTAGGTACACGCTGCTGTGTCCTGTGTAGGTACTCTCTGCTGTGTCCTGTGTAGGTACACGCTGCTGTGTCCTGTGTAGGTACACGCTGCTGTGTCCTGTGTAGGTACACGCTGCTGTGTCCTGTGTAGGTACACGCTGCTGTGTCCTGTGTAGGTACTCTCTGCTGTGTCCTGTGTAGGTACACTCTGCTGTGTCCTGTGTAGGTACTCTCTGCTGTGTCCTGTGTAGGTACTCTCTGCTGTGTTCTGTGTAGGTACACGCTGCTGTGTCCTGTGTAGGTACACGCTGCTGTGTCCTGTGTAGGTACACGCTGCTGTGTCCTGTGTAGGTACACGCTGCTGTGTCCTGTGTAGGTACTCTCTGCTGTGTCCTGTGTAGGTACACGCTGCTGTGTCCTGTGTAGGTACACGCTGCTGTGTCCTGTGTAGGTACACGCTGCTGTGTCCTGTGTAGGTACTCTCTGCTGTGTCCTGTGTAGGTACACGCTGCTGTGTCCTGTGTAGGTACTCGCTGCTGTGTCCTGTGTAGGTACACGCTGCTGTGTCCTGTGTAGGTACTCTCTGCTGTGTCCTGTGTAGGTACACGCTGCTGTGTCCTGTGTAGGTACACGCTGCTGTGTCCTGTGTAGGTACTCGCTGCTGTGTCCTGTGTAGGTACTCTCTGCTGTGTCCTGTGTAGGTACACGCTGCTGTGTCCTGTGTAGGTACACGCTGCTGTGTCCTGTGTAGGTACACGCTGCTGTGTCCTGTGTAGGTACTCTCTGCTGTGTCCTGTGTAGGTACTCGCTGCTGTGTCCTGGCACTGTACTTGTGCTGTAGGCAGCTATTGGTTATTGCACATGATCAGCAATTGGAGTAAGTTTAAATTACAAAATGTGATTAGGAATCCGAGAGCAGCTGTAACTTCATCTATAGTTTTGTCTGAAATATCTGCATATGCAGATACCTGAAAGATCTTTAGCAGAATAAAAATAGGGGCAGTGGAAAAGTGCCTTGTACTAAGCAGAGTGAAGACAAGTCTTGCTTAGTGAAGTCTAAAGGCCTTGGCTGTATGTAGACCTGTGAGAGGTTTTATTGATTACCCTACTTCACAGACAGTTTAATACGATCAAAGGGAATGAAGAACAGTGACATCACAGAAATGAATGCTTTGAAAAGAAACATTGTATCTGTCTGTTTAAGGCGAAATGATTTGTATGCAAAAAACTGACAGGCCTGTTGTTTAAGTGCATGTTTTACATTTGAACTTGTACCCAGTGTCAGCGGGTGTATGTGCCGCCCCTCCCTTTTCTATTCTTTGAATCACTCATCCCACAGGGTTTGTACAGTATGTCTGCACTCATTTTCTGCTGTACCATAAAATAACATATTCTTTAAAAACACTGCGTTTTGTTTCCAGGTCCAGTCTAATCTGTATTGTATAATGCTATATATTAAATATTTAGTCCTTTAGCAGTTTTTTTTTTATTACTGTTCTTCACTGAACCCTACCGTGCAACAGAAAAGATATGTGTTGTACAGAAATGTTCTGTTAGTTCCCTTGGCTCTTCCTTTGATAGCACTAGTAGGCATGGTGCAATGTGGACTAACTTTGCTTGAATTATTGTACACGTTTCAGCCCACAAATTGCCTGCCAGATAAGCAAGACTGCTGTTGAATTTTCACAGTTAAAAACTGCAGTCAACCACCTGCTTCTTCACCCTGCATTGTAAAAGAGTTTCTACCCAGAAAGTGGGCTGAAAGTGAAGTCTGATCATGTTTTATTATCCTGCAACGCTCTTCAAATAAGACAAATGATCGACAAGCCTGGAAATCATACAATTCATACATGCATTTCTACATCATACAACTTTATAATAAGTTGTATGATGCAGAAATACTTTCCATTCAATACTGATCCACTGCCGTCCTGGCTAGCAGAGCATTCTATTACCCTTTCATGCGAGTGGGAGGATGGGCCCAATTGCAGGCCCTGGGCCACATCGAAATGATGTGATATTCATTTTCCCAGACCTCTTCCAAACACCTTTGGATTGATATTCATTCTCACAGCCCCCTTAAAGCACCTTTGAGGCAGGCAGGCAGCTCTGAAGCTCTAATACGGATTTTAAATTTTTTTTTTTTTTTTTGCTGTTGCTGAAACTGGCCTTCATCTTGCTTGCATGTTGAAATTTTGTTCCTTGATTTCTTCTTGAGGAGCCATGTGATATCGTGACCTTTAAACTCCACCCTGCTTCTGTTCTGTGCTGTACCACAGAGTGGCTGGAGCTGTGAATCATTGCAAACTTTTAAAAAACTGTGTTCAGTTCAGCCACCTCCTCCATACATCTCACTGCTGACGTTTGGCTTGTCTTTCCAGTGACTTGCATTTAACAGTAGCATAAGTAAAAACGTAACAATTTTTCCCAAATACACTTGACAACACTTGTTTTTATGTAGCACCTTTCATAGTGGACCACCATGACAAAGCGCTTTACAGAGGTAGGCTGTGAACTGTGCATTATATGCAGAGTCACTTACAAAGGTTTGATTTAACATCTCACCTGCAGGACAGAGCACAAGGAGGTTAAGTGACTTGCTCAGGGTCACACAGTGAGTCAGTGTTACAAGTCCTGTTACAAGTCCTGGACTTTAACCACTGGACCACACTGTCTGTCTGTCTCTCTCTCTTGCTATCTCTCCAGTGCTGCCTAAAAATGGACCACACTGTCTGTCTGTCTCTCTCTCTTGCTCTCTCTCCAGTGCTGCCTAAAAATGGACCACACTGTCTGTCTGTCTCGCTCTCGCGCTCTCTCCAGTGCTGCCTAAAAATGGTCCAACCACAATTACTATTTCATTTTCTGATTTTCATTAACAGTTTCTATACCTATAGAGAAAATGTCATTGTTTGTAGGCGTCTTTCATGAGAGTTTCTTTTATCGTAGTGGAATTGTCAGCCTGTTTATAAATCGCACAACCACTTTTTATTTTTCTGCCCCTCACTGTTGCCAGAAGCTCTCTTGTTTCTTTACAGCAGTCACACTTTTAGGCAGTGTCCCAGTCTTGAGTGAAGTGCCATGACCTTCACATATGCAGATTAGCCATGTGCTCTGAATTGAAACTTGCTGCCTCAAGAACAAAAGGGTTTTCTTTCTTCCATTTCTTCTTCTTTATTCCCTTGGGAATTTGACAGCCCATTCATCCCTGACCTAGGCATACTGGAGTAGAGTGAGAACTGTACAGGCTTGCACTGTGGCGCAGACAGTTCCCTCAGCTCTGGTGGAAAGAGCTGTGTGAATGGATGTAGTGGATGTGACATATCATATAGCAAAGGAATTACTTCCAGACATATTGCAGGCCCATTAACATTACATTAAAAATAATGTGAAGGAGCTATGAACATTGATAGATGTCAGCAAGACTGTGTGTTAATGTGATTTGATTTCAAAAGAAATTCAATGCCTGGCATGTTGTTTGGTAGTTAAATGTGACATTCCTGCACCTTATCCAGTGATAAAATGTGTTCATTTTTTGAGGACCTTGAGTCTCATATTCACAATAAGAAACTCCTGGGTATCACTGACCCCAGCTCTTCAGCACATTGTTATAAACTCCTGGGTATCACTGACCCCACCTCTTCAGCACATTGTTATAAACTCCTGGGTAACACATACCCCAGCTCTTCAGCACATTGTTATAAACTCCTGGGTAACACTGACCCCAGCTCTTCAGCACATTGTTATAAACTCCTGGGTAACACATACCCCAGCTCTTCAGCACATTGTTATAAACTCCTGGGTATCACTGACCCCAGCTCTTCAGCACATTGTTATAAACTCCTGGGTAACACATACCCCAGCTCTTCAGCACATTGTTATAAACTCCTGGGTAACACTGACCCCAGGAAATACTAGTGCTGGGACAAATATTAAAACAAATATTTTTTGGCATGTATTCGGCTACAAAATTCAGATGTTCGTATTCACTAGAAATTACAAAAATACCTTGCACTTATTTACCATCTCACCAGAAGTTGCGTGACATTTTAAAAAATGGCAAATGAAAACGAGCTCTGTGTCATATGTGAGATTATTGTATTTAAAAAAACACAGTCTCGAGCCTCTGTTTAAGTTTTAGACAGCAAAAAGTAAACAAAGCAGATTATGTGGGCGTACCCCTAGTGATCTCTATGGAAGGTGTGCTGCTCTAGAGCGAGCCAGAATCTCATGGGACAGAAAAAAGGCAAGCACATCATTCTGAAATGCCAAGCTTAAAAATCCCAATTTACTGGGAATGTTATGTAGTGATTTTTATATACATTTTATATATTTATATATGTTTTGATGTGACTTTCTGTTATGTGGAATGTAATAAACGAGAACCAAAATGGTGAGTTTTCTCCCCCCTTCGTTTTACAACACCATTTCCACGTTTGTTTTATTTAAAGTGTTTAAAGTTGCTTGTTCAGCTGCACAGAGGCACAAGTAAACCTCATGTTAGCACTTTATGAAAAGTGTCTGGCCATCGTTTACTGCAAAGAAACTTTTATGTACTGTTTATTTCTGGAATAAACAAAACAACATTTATCTTGTGCTGCTATTTGGCATCCTTTGTAAAGCAAGGCCTACACACGTGTTCTTCACTCCTGGGGCATATTGTAACGACTTGCTGTAAAATAAAGGCACACACAGGGCACGCCCCCCTGCCCCTGCTGCTATGCTGTCTCTGCCTGCGTTCTGAACAGTATAATGGCTTTTATTACTTTTTGAAAACGAACGAATATATTTAAATTGAGCCAACAGCCGAACATGAAAATCCTGTGTTCGTCCCAGCACTAGGAAATACAATGTTTTTTTCTTTTTAAAGTCAGCAAAAGTGACTGCATGGCCCCCTTTACTTTCCTATGCCACAAATGTGTTTGTACCGTAGGAAATAGAAAAACAAACGCACCCTAGTCATTTATAGAACAGATCTGAAATGTAGGCCTGGTCCACCTTTCCCTTATTTCCCTCTGTGATGTTCTCCCCAGTTTAGAATGTCCAGTGATTTTTCCCTTCACCGCAGCTTGTCCCCTCGGGAGAATTGAATGTTCAGTGGCGTCCTCTAATCCCACGACCGAGCCAGCTTCCTCTTCGACACCCAGGAGCTCCAGAGCAATGAAGCCTTGAGTGTTCATTTATATGATATGATAAGTAAATTCTGGTGGGTGAAACATGTTAATATCGATGAATCAATTTGCTCTGCTAGATAACCCAGCGAAGGTGAAGAATATGTCAATACAATATTATTTGTTTGCTGTTTTGTAGCGCACATAACCATAATCAATAGAATGCACAGCAGCTGGGTCTGCATTTTCAGCCTGCTCAAAACTCGAGACATGCTTTGCTTGAGGACCAAGCATTTAATTCAGCAGGCTACTGTGTCTTCACAAATACAGTACAGCCTACATGCGAAGCCCGGAATTACAAAGGACAGTAAGTATTGGCAGATTCTTTGTTGTTCTGCGCCCCGCTTGGCAATTTGTAGTTACAAATCAGCAAGTTTCCATCAAGGAGCATCGTCTGTACTTGCAAAGTGATTATGGGACTTCCCCTTCGAGGACAGGCTGCAACTAATTAGTAGTTTAGTTCGACAGCAGAGGCCCACAGGGTCTAAGTGAGTGGCATACCTCACAGTGACTGTAAACAGCACAAGATGATCTCAAAACTGTCCCCCCCAGTGCTGTTCTAATAGAACAGCTATTCAGACATTCCCAAAGAGTATGAACAAGAGCACAGAGCTGCGCTTAAACCAGCTGCAGTGCAAGCTTTGAGAGTCATTCATCTGAAGATGACAGAAAATGGAAACCCAAATTAGGCCTCAAAAGTGGGCATGTGAATTTTGGTATTAAAGCTTGCTGTCGTATGGAGGGGTGTGCTGTAGGTCAAAATCCACGTTTTCATTCTGCTGACAGCACTGATTTTGTATTTATCCCAGAGTCATGTATGTTACTAACAGACTTCTTTTATCAAGCTATACAAAAAGAATAAATAATACCTTACCATTCCAACAACAATCTGTGGTTTTCAGCCATGTAGTATGACAGTTCCCCTTTCTAATAAGATGTGGTTCTTGCCTGAGAGGGAAGAGAATGCCTGAGGGGCCCCAGCTGAGCTATTAAGTGGTGCTGCTAAAGGCTTTGAAATGAATTGATACCAATTATTGTACAGTGAGTGGACACCTGAAAAAGTATCATCACATCTAATAAACGACATCTCTTGACTACTCTCCAGCTGCACGACAACCAGCTTTAGAAAAGTTGCCAGATGCAGTCTGGATTTGTGGAGAGACTCCTGGGAAACTAATTGAGACATTTCTCTATTCTGAGAGCATAGTGCAGTAGTGAACAGCACTGATCATGTGGGATTCTCTTTTCTCGGAGCGTGGTGCAGTAGTGAACAGCATTGATCATGTGGGATTCTCTTTTCTCGGAGCGTGGTGCAGTAGTGAACAGCATTGATCATGTGGGATTCTCTTTTCTCGGAGCGTGGTGCAGTAGTGAACAGCATTGATCATGTGGGATTCTCTTTTCTCGGAGCGTGGTGCAGTAGTGAACAGCATTGATCATGTGGGATTCTCTTTTCTCGGAGCGTGGTGCAGTAGTGAACAGCATTGATCATGTGGGATTCTCTTTTCCCGGAGCGTGGTGCAGTAGTGAACAGCACTGATCATGTGGGATTCTCTTTTCCCGGAGCGTGGTGCAGTAGTGAACAGCACTGATCATGTGGGATTCTCTTTTCTCGGAGCGTGGTGCAGTAGTGAACAGCACTGATCATGTGGGATTCTCTTTTCTCGGAGCGTGGTGCAGTAGTGAACAGCACTGATCATGCGGGATTCTCTTTTCTCGGAGCGTGGTGTAGTAGTGAACAGCACTGATCATGCGGGATTCTCTTTTCCTGGAGCGTGATGCAGTAGTGAACAGCACTGATCATGTGGGATTCTCTTTTCTCGGAGCGTGGTGCAGTAGTGAACAGCACTGATCATGCGGGATTCTCTTTTCTCGGAGCGTGGTGTAGTAGTGAACAGCACTGATCATGCGGGATTCTCTTTTCTCGGAGCGTGGTGCAGTAGTGAACAGCATTGGCGAGCGGGCAGCGGAGGACCCAATGAGGGTGAATTACATGACGTACAGGAGAACCACAAGTACAGTAGTAATGTTGTAAAACAGTAGAAAACTGTATTGTGCAAAGTGAATGGACTATTCATTTAATATTGATTAGCTATTTCCTTGGGTTTGAATGGCTTTTTTTACAGTACCCACAAACAGCACTATGCCCTGCAGCCTAGATTTGTATTGATTTGTCATGTTGGTTATTTTATTAAGCAAGGTGAATCGGGACATTTATTTGGTCTTCACTAAGGTAGTGTAACAGCCACACTTTCTAAAATATTAAATGGGAAAAAAATTCAGTACTTTTTAATTCAGTAAGCAAACTGAAGCAAACCTCCACACACAAGTCCGACAATTAAAATCTGTTTAGTGAAAGATTATTTAGGTACTGTAGCTCCAAACTGTTATCTGTTCGTCCATTTTGAAGGCTGGAAGGTCAGAGTAGATCAATAAATCTTTATTTTATACAGCGCCTCTCATAGTGGAACACCAATACAAAGCGCTTAAGATGTTTATTGAACTTCAGTATCAAGTTTAAAGAAACTAACCCAAGACGATCTGTTTATTGATGCCCTTCTTGATGGGCTTGTTGTCGGTTTTGCGCTCCAGCGGGAGTGTTGAGTGACGTGGAATGTCTTTTTATTCTCCTGGGAACTAGAATTCAGGTGTTCGGGCTGGACTGACAGCAAGGAAAACAGGGTGGCTTTTATTAGAAACCACAGGCCCTGTCACAGTACCTTCGACTTCTTGCTTAAGCATTTTTATGAGTTCACTATGTATTCTCAACTGTTTACTTAAGAAATAATCCCAGTGCCTTTGTCAATCAATAGAACAAGCCAAATTCAAGGATATTATGTTCCAATTTGTCTGTGTGCTTTATCATAATAGGTTTGGCATTGAAGGCAAAACACAGAATTTGCTGTGGCTACTTAACTTCAGGAAGCCACAGGCGTGTTTTATCTTTCTTATTTTAAACATTTTCAGCGTGCTAACCTTGTGTTACTAACTGGATGCCATCCCAGAATACAAAAAAAACGTAAAAATCAAAATGCTTTTCCCAGATTGAGGATTGAAAACAGTCCCTGGTTACTGGTAATGTTACTAAATCTTTTGCAGGGATGTCCCCCTGCAATGCAGGGGTGTCCCAGTGCTGTAGGTGTTCATGGGAGTCTGTTAGGTAGTAAAACAGTGGCATGCTGGATCACGCTAGCATGCTTTAGTGTTTCATGCATTTGATATGCAAACTACAGGAGATACGTTGTTAACACTTCTATAAAAACACTTAACAGCAGTGTGTAACATCCCATTAAACATTAGCAATCCCATAGTATTGAACCGTACAGTAGGGTCGAAGTAGGTAGCAGTCTTCTTAGATATGCAAACTGTTTTTAAAACCATGTGGAGCACGACTCCTTGCATTGCTCAGTTTGCCTGTTTTAATAGTAACACCTTCATGCATATTTAAATCCAGTTAAACTTGATGGTATTAATATTGTCTTGCATCCACAAAATGAATCTCCTAATCTGAGTCAGCACAAGGAAGAATCTGCACATTAATATGAAGAAAGGGGTTGCCGTAGTGATACAGAATGTAATAGATTATGAATTTGAAGTGGTTAGACAATTAAATGATGACATATTTTATATCAAGCTTTCGACTTATCCTGCGGCGCAGTTTACTAGAAAATACAAGACAAACTGAAACTGTCTTTGAATATTTGTGAGTTAACCAAAAAAGAGTATGAATTTATGAAAGTGAACTTTTCTACAAAACCAGTGTTCTGTACCCTTCCTAAAATTCATAGAAATTAGGAGGAACTCCCAGACAGGCCTATTTTGGCTGGTATAGGATCCCTTACTGAAAAGATATCTACACATGTTGATTATTTGTTTAACCCTTCTGTTCAATCTCTCCCGTCGCACTTGCGGGATACGTTAGATATGATCAACATACTGAAGACTACAGATGACATGTACTTATTAGCGACCCTCTGTGGTGAGCTTATATACTTAAACAAGGGGGCACACAAGAGACTGGTCATTTAAGAAAAAACCTCAAAACCAATTTACCTATTACTGAATGTATTCAAGAATTGACTGAATCGGTTTGGGATTGTAATTATTTTTTATTTAAGAATGATTATTATTTGCAGATTTAAGGGAACAGCTATGGACAGCATAAGGGCACCTAATTACACTCATTTATCTGTGGGACTATTTGAAGACCTTTATATTTATGATCCTGTGCGTAAACCTTTTTCACATTACATCAGACTGGCGCCGTTACATCTAACATATTTTTGATTTGGACGGGTGCTCAGACACAGTCAGTACATTTTCCTGCATATTTAAATAGTGTTAGTGAACATTTGAACTTTACATTAGCATTTAATCTATTTCAATTAAATTTTTTGGATATTTTGATTTGAAAAGGTAGCAGTAGGTTAAGCGCAGACCTTTATCGCAAACCCACTGAACGAAATTCTTTATTGAGAGCTGAGAGCTTCCATCCTGCACCACTTAATAGGAGTCTACCAGTTAGTCAATGTAGCAGATTACGCAGGGTCTGTAGTTCTGATGATAGATATTCACGACAGGTAGATATCTTACCAGACAGATTTAAAGAGAGGGTTTATGCAGAGGACTGGGTAGGCAGTGCTGCCAATCGATTTAGTTCTGTCACACAGTCACAAAGTCTAATTCGAAAAGAAAGAATGGTCAAAGAACAATCTATACAATATATAAAGAAATACTCAAATTTGGGACACAGCTTTAGGGATATTATTAAGAAACATTGGTACATTATTGATTGATCCTCTGCTTCATAAGGTCTTCAAAGACTTGTTTAGTTTTCAGCAGACCGTCTAATTTGAGAGACGTGATCTACCCCCTTCTGTTCATAGAACTTTACTTGATGGAATTCCTCATCGGAATTATAAATGCAGTCATTGTGCCCAATGTAATTTTACACATAAATGTACTTCCTTTTGTCATCCATCATCTAGTAAAAAATTGATATGAAGGGTATAATAACATGTAATGCATAAAATGTTATAAAAAAATAATATATAACATGTTCAAATGTCCATGTGTCCATGGATCGATATATTATGCAGTGTTCAAATTCTATAAAGTCTATCTGGGATTCTGGCAGGATAGGCCTGGGTGAATCACAGTACCAATTTTGAGTGCCATGTTCTGGCTTTAGTTCTACATACAGTAGTGTGATGGCTCTAGAATATGGGCTACTGTTGACTGGCACGAGTTCAGATTGAAACTGTTTGTTGTGTATTTATTTGTGTTTTGATACAGTACAGCTATAGCCAAAAGTTTTGCATCACCTAGGATTGAGACATAATGAAAATAAATCTATATATGAACATAATTTTGATATTTTATTGTTGTGCAGACCAGTGCAATGGATCCAATGGTGGTGAAGCGAACACAGCTGTATGGGATGAACAGCAACCCCTATTCACAGCAGCAGGGCGGGTCCTATCCAGGCCAGCAATACATATCCCCCCCCCACAGATACCCAATGGGAATGCATACCGGGAACCAGGAAGGAATGGGCGGAATGCAGTACCCACAACAACAGGTAGCTCACTTTCTTTCTTTCCCTAAATTATTTCTGGTTCTTTTTTTTCTTATTGAATAATGTAGGTCCTGGTTAGAGCTAGTGTTAGTAGCCTCTGCGTCTGTGCTGCACTTCATGTAGTCTTTCGCAGTGTCTGTGCTTCACTTCATGTAGTCTTTCTCAGTGTCTCTGTGCTTCACTTTATGTAGTCTTTCCCAGTGTCTGTGCTTCACTTCATGTAGTCTTTCCCAGTGTCTGTGCTTCACTTCATGTAGTCTTTCCCAGTGTCTGTGCTTCACTTCATGTGGTCTTTCTCAGTGTCTCTGTGCTGCACTTCATGTGGTCTTTCTCAGTGTCTCTGTGCTGCACTTCATGTGGTCTTTCTCAGTGTCTCTGTGCTGCACTTCATGTAGTCTTTTTCAGTGTCTCTGTGCTGCACTTCATGTAGTCTTTCTCAGTGTCTCTGTGCTGCACTTCATGTGGTCTTTCTCAGTGTCTCTGTGCTGCACTTCATGTAGTCTTTCGCAGTGTCTGTGCTTCACTTCATGTAGTCTTTCTCAGTGTCTCTGTGCTTCACTTCATGTAGTCTTTCTCAGTGTCTCTGTGCTTCACTTCATGTAGTCTTTCCCAGTGTCTGTGCTTCACTTCATGTAGTCTTTCTCAGTGTCTCTGTGCTTCACTTCATGTAGTCTTTCTCAGTGTCTCTGTGCTGCACTTCATGTGGTCTTTCTCAGTGTCTCTGCTGCACTTCATGTGGTCTTTCTCAGTGTCTCTGTGCTTTCATGTAGTCTTTCTCAGTGTCTCTGTGCTTTCATGTAGTCTTTCTCAGTGTCTCTGTGCTGCACTTCATGTGGTCTTTCTCAGTGTCTCTGTGCTGCACTTCATGTGTCTTTCGCAGTGTGCTTCACTTCATGTAGTCTTTCTCAGTGTCTCTGTGCTTCACTTCATGTAGTCTTTCCCAGTGTCTCTGTGCTTCACTTCATGTAGTCTTTCCCAGTGTCTGTGCTTCACTTCATGTAGTCTTTCTCAGTGTCTCTGTGCTTCACTTCATGTAGTCTTTCCCAGTGTCTCTGTGCTTCACTTTATGTAGTCTTTCCCAGTGTCTCTGTGCTTCACTTCATGTGGTCTTTCTCAGTGTCTCTGTGCTTCACTTCATGTGGTCTTTCTCAGTGTCTCTGTGCTTCACTTCATGTAGTCTTTCCCAGTGTCTCTGTGCTTCACTTCATGTGGTCTTTCTCAGTGTCTCTGTGCTGCACTTCATGTGGTCTTTCTCAGTGTCTCTGTGCTGCACTTCATGTAGTCTTTCTCAGTGTCTTGCTTCACTTCATGTGTCTTTCTCAGTGTCTCTGTGCTTCACTTCATGTGGTCTTTCTCAGTGTCTCTGTGCTTCACTTCATGTAGTCTTTCTCAGTGTCTCTGTGCTTCACTTCATGTGGTCTTTCTCAGTGTCTCTGTGCTTCACTTTATGTGGTCTTTCTCAGTGTCTCTGTGCTTCACTTTATGTGGTCTTTCTCAGTGTCTCTGTGCTTTCAGTGTCTCTGTGCTTCACTTTATGTAGTCTTTCTCAGTGTCTCTGTGCTTCACTTCATGTGGTCTTTCTCAGTGTCTCTGTGCTTCACTTTATGTGGTCTTTCTCAGTGTCTCTGTGCTTCACTTTATGTGGTCTTTCTCAGTGTCTCTGTGCTTCACTTTATGTGGTCTTTCTCAGTGTCTCTGTGCTTCACTTCATGTAGTCTTTCTCAGTGTCTCTGTGCTTCACTTTATGTAGTCTTTCCCAGTGTCTCTTCACTTCATGTGCTTTCTCAGTGTCTCTGTGCTTCACTTTATGTAGTCTTTCTCAGTGTCTCTGTGCTTCACTTTATGTATTCTTTCCCAGTGTCTGTGCTTCACTTCATGTAGTCTTTCTCAGTGTCTCTGTGCTTCACTTTATGTAGTCTTTCTCAGTGTCTCTGTGCTGCACTTCATGTGGTCTTTCTCAGTGTCTCTGTGCTGCACTTCATGTAGTCTTTCGCAGTGTCTGTGCTTCACTTCATGTAGTCTTTCTCAGTGTCTCTGTGCTTCACTTCATGTAGTCTTTCCCAGTGTCTGTGCTTCACTTCATGTAGTCTTTCCCAGTGTCTCTGTGCTTCACTTTATGTCTTTCTCAGTGTCTCTGTGCTTCACTTTATGTATTCTTTCCCAGTGTCTGTGCTTCACTTCATGTGGTCTTTCTCAGTGTCTCTGTGCTTCACTTCATGTGGTCTTTCTCAGTGTCTCTGTGCTTCACTTTATGTGGTCTTTCTCAGTGTCTCTGTGCTTCACTTTATGTAGTCTTTCTCAGTGTCTGTGCTTCACTTCATGTGGTCTTTCTCAGTGTCTCTGTGCTGCACTTCATGTGGTCTTTCTCAGTGTCTCTGCTTCACTTCATGTGGTCTTTCTCAGTGTCTCTGTGCTGCACTTCATGTGGTCTTTCTCAGTGTCTCTGTGCTTCACTACATGTGGTCTTTCTCAGTGTCTCTGTGCTGCACTTCATGTGGTCTTTCTCAGTGTCTCTGTGCTGCACTTCATGTGGTCTTTCTCAGTGTCTTTAAAGCCAATAATATTAAGGGGTAGTAAGATACATTTTAAACATTGGAATACACACAGGAACTCTTACAAAATATGAATGCTATACCGGTATAGAGTATTGTCTTTTTTTATAATACAAAAATCCATGTTTAAAAATATTTAACGGTTCTGTACAAATAGCAGGAGTGAAACACATCTTTCTGAAGGTTTGTAGAGACGGGTCCCATGCTCAAGTCAAGGTAGCTGCATGGATTGCTGCCGCTGTGTTCAATGGAATGTGAAGATGACATTGGAGTCCTTGAGGATCCAAGTGAAATCCTTAGCAAGATCAATATCTGCCTGGGCTATTGCACCAGAACCATATCTGTAAAAAACAGCTCTCACTTAAATGGGAAACTGAAACATTATATCAGATACTAATAAAACCTCCAACATCCTTAAAAACGTGGCATCTAGGCTGTGATCATTGTAGACCTCTGTCCTGTTATTATTGAACTCTACAGTAGCACATCACTACAGTACCTGATGGTGCATTGGCAGGGCCACCCTGCCCCATGTCTAATGCAAGACCACATGACATCACAGAGGCTTGCTGGGAATGCTGCTGCCCCTCCTGCTGTCGGCTGCTTCCCTGCCTTTCATTATTTGAAAGCTGCTTAATTCTCAACTTAAAAAAGGGTCCGGATCTGGATCCGATGTGATCCGGTACAAATGAACCTCTGTGTGCAGAGTTAAAAAATGGTCATTATACTGTGCTCGCTGGTGCTCATAGAGACAAGGTCGCTCGCTCACTCAGAGACCTATTCTTCTTTTAGACTTGACTGCCATTAATTATATCCAGCAGACTCCTCTTATATTTTGTTTTAAAAATGTTATTTGTTTCGACACACAGCACGTCTTCATCAGGTGTTGCTGTGATTACCAATTAAAAAACACAGCTTTGTTATATATAAAGGACACCAATCAAACCAATAATTAATCATTAATTGGTTAACAGCCAATATTGATATTTAAAGATGACAATTTTCACCTATCATAGAATTCATTAATTGAAAATGGTTTTAGAATCAATTGTTAGTCACACATGTGTGATTATACAATAATTAAACTCAGACACTGCTATATTAAAACACTTTAAAATACAGCCATATATTCTGCTATGTGTTACAGATCATATTACACAGGTAACTTAAACAGTTGATCGGAAGACATCAGAACATGATTCTCAACCCCGGACACCTGAAGATTCAAGTTGAATCACATTTTTAAAACATTTGACATTTTTAGAGAGATGGATTGACATTGACACATTGTATACACATAAGCATAACAATCATGTGTACCGTCTTCAGGTACGGTTTAAAAAAAAAACCAAAACAGAACCGACACTTCATTTGAACATGGCGACACTCATAAATTATGTCATTAGGTTCTGCAGAGTGCTTTCGATTGGTCAGCTTTTCTCTGGCCGATTATCATCATGTATGTTTTGCCTCATCTCAGTTAAAACTTTTAAACCTCAACATCAATAAAGTGAAGAATTGTAACAAGGGATTTTTTTTTATAAAATGTACCTCAAGACATTGCACACTGTTGTTATGCTGATGTGTTTATAATGTGGATCTGCATCGGCCACACGAAACTCGCCTATTTTCAGATTAAAAGGCAACAGTTTGTTTTTAATTGAATACACTTTGGAGATTATACACACAGCTCAACCCAGTTGTGTGATTTAAAAGTTTAACCAGCTTTCAATTGAAGTGTGTCGGTTCAGTGAGACTTTAAAGGAAAATTATTCACAACCGCTGTATTCATCCCATCCCTAATATACAGTACCAGTCAAAAGTTTGAGTACACCTGCTTGAAACCAGGTTTTTCATGATTATCTATGCTTTTAACTGTATAAACTTGTCTATAAACACTTAATATTTCATTACATGATATGTGTTCTTATATAAGCTGATAATCATAAGTGAGTTGCATTCAAATATTTAATTTTTAAATGAAAATGTAAATCTTGTCAATTTCAAAGAAATGGTCACCCAAAGAAAGGGGATTTCAGTCTGAAGCCCAAGTCAGTTAAAAGTCTGAAATGTGTATAACACAGTGTTAGAACACTGCTCTAAGTATAAAAGTGTCTTTGTTAGATGTTCTCTGAGTTAACTAGCATGTTACCTAATTAACCTTTTGTCACCAATTATTGTTAACAGGTGAGGGTCCATGATTACTATAAATATAGGTAGCATAGGCACAAGTTTGTCATTCCTGAATGTAAGGGAGCAGAAAATGGCAAAATATGCTCAGTTAAGCAAAGAAAAAAGATTGTCTGTAATTCTGTAATTACTTTAAGAAATGAGGGTCAATCTTTAGACAAATCGCAAGAAGTTTGCAAGTGTCTGTAACTGCTATGGCCAAGACCATCAAACGATTTGAAGAAACTGGCACTCATGAGGACCGAACAAGGTCAGGCAGGTCAAGGGTGACCTCAGAATCAGAGAACAAGTTAATTAGAGTCACAAGTCTGCGAAACCAGCAATTAACTGTCCCTGAAATACAAGCTCAGCTAAATGCTACTAGAAGTACGGATGTTTCAACATCAACTGTTCAGAGGAGATTGCGTGAAGCTGGCCTAACTGGAAGAATTGCTGCAAAGAAACTATTGTTAAGAGTGCAGAATAAGAGGAAGAGACTTACCTGGGCCAAAAAACACAGAAACTGGACGTTTAAGGAGTGGAAGTCGGTCTTATGGACCGATGAGTCAAAATGTGAAATATTTGTAAGAGTATTTGTAAGACGCAGAGAGGGTGAGCGCATGAGTTCTGCATGTGTGGTTCCCACTGTCAAGCATGGAGGACGCCGTGTCATGGTCTGGGGTTGCTTTGCTGGTGACAGAGTTGGTTATCTTTACCAGGTCCATAGCAAGCTCAACCAGCATGGCTATCATAGCATACTTCAGAGGCATGCCATTCCATCAGGATTACGGCTAGTTGGGCAGTCCTTCATTCTTCAGCAAGATAATGACCCGAAACACACCTCAAAGTTGTGCAAGAACTATCTGTCGAAGAAGGAAAGTGAAGGACAACTCAATCTAATGACCTGGCCTGCCCAATCTCCAGACCTCAATCCCATAGAACTTGTATGGGACGAACTGGACAGAAGAGTCAAAGCAAAGCTACCCACAAGTGCCCTACATCTCTGGGAATTGCTGCAGAAGAGCTGGGAAGACATGTCGGGTGATTTCCTGCTAAAACGTGTTAACCGAATGCCTCGTGTTTGTGAGGCTGTTATTAAGGCAAAGGGTGGCTATTTTAAGGAATCCAAGATTTAGAGACAATTTTCAATTTTCTTGAACATTGCTTTGATACTCCTTATGTTTTGTTTTGTATATTGTAACATGTGTTTTCATTTTCAAGTATTTACAGAAACGTATACGACGTAAAACATTGTCAATTATGAAAAAAACCTAATTTTTGACTGTGTGTGTGTGTGTGTGTGTGTGTGTGTGTGTGTGTGTGTGGTATATATATATATATATATATATATATATATATATATATATATATATATATATATATATATACACACACACACACTGAACAAAAATATAACTAAACGCAACATGCAACAATTTCAAAGATTTTACTGAGTTACAGTTCATATAAGGAAATCAGTCACTTGAAATAAATTCATTAGCCCCTAATCTATGGATTGACTGGGAATACAGATATGCATCTGTTGATCACAGATACCTTAAAAAAAAACAGAAAACCAGTCAGTATCTGGTGTGACCACCATTTGCCTCATGCAGCGCGACACATCTCCTTCTCATAGAGTTGATCAGGCTGTTGATTGTGGCCTGTGGAATGTTGTCCCATTCTTCAATGGCTGTGCGAAGTTGCTGGATATTGGCGGGAACTGGAACACGCTGTTGTACATGTCGATCCAGAGCATCCCAAACATGCTCAATGGGTGACATGTCTGGTGAGTATGCAGGCCATGGAAGAACTGGGATATTTGCAGCTTCCAGGAATTGTGTGCAGATCCTTGCGACATGGGCCCGTGCATTATCATGCTGAAACATGAGGTGATGGCGGCGGATGAAGGAATGACAATGGGCCTCGGGTTCTCGTCACGGTATCTTTGTGCATTCAGATTGCCATTGATAAAATGCAATTGTGTTCATTGTCCGTAGCTTATGCCTGCCCATACCATAACCCCACCACCACCATGGGGCACTCTGTTCACAACGTTGACATCAGCAAACCGCTCACCCACATGACGCCATACACACTATCTGCTATCTGCCCGGTACAGTTGAAACCGGGATTCATCCGTGAAAGCACGCTTCTGTAGCATGCCAGTAGCCATCGAAGGTGAGCATTTGCCCACTGAAGACGGTTACGATGCCGAACTGCAGTCAGGTCAAGACCCTGGTGAGGACGACGAGCACGCAGATGAGCTTCCCTGAGACGGTTTCTAACAGTTTGTGCAGAAATTCTTCTGTTGTGCAGACCCACAGTTTCATCAGCTGTCTGAGTGGCTGGTCTCAGACGATCCCGCAGGTGAAGAAGCCGGATGTGGAGGTCCTGGGCTGGCGTGGTTACACGTGGTCTGCGGTTGTGAGGCCGGTTGGACATACTGCCAAATTCTCTAAAACGACATTGGAGGCGGCTTATGGTAGAGAAATTAACATTCAGTTCTCTGGCAACAGCTCTGGTGGACGTTCCTGCAGTCAGCATGCCAATTGCACGCTCCCTCAAAACTTGAGACATCTGTGGCATTGTGTTGTGTGACAAAACTGCACATTTTAGAGTGGCCTTTTATTGTCCCCAGCACAAGGTGCACCTGTGTAATGATCATGCTGCTTAATCAACTTCTTGATATTCCACACCTGTCAGGTGGATGGATTATCTTGGCAAAGGAGAAATGCTCACTAACAGGGATGTAAACAAATTTGTGCACAAAATTTGAGAGAAATAAGCTTTTTCTGTGTGTGGAAAATTTCTGAGAT
Organism: Polyodon spathula; assembly: GCF_017654505.1. Classification (NCBI taxonomy): domain Eukaryota; kingdom Metazoa; phylum Chordata; class Actinopteri; order Acipenseriformes; family Polyodontidae; genus Polyodon; species Polyodon spathula. The sequence goes on from NC_054539.1 coordinate 76,304,690, forward strand.
CTTTTATTTCAGCTCATGAAACATGGGACCAACACTTTACATGGTGCGTTTATATTTTTGTTTTGTGTGTGTGTGTGTATATATAAATTAGTAGTGGGAGAAATATCCGAATATTCGAACAGATATTTACATATATATATAAAGGAAAAATTACTGTGGTCTTATGGGGCAGTTGTATTGATCTTACTGTCATTTGAAATAGACACTAATGAGTAAATATACAACATCAAAGCTGAAGTTTAAAAAAAACAAAACAGATGCAAGATCCCTGAGCAGATTAATTACAGACATTTGGATGTCCAAATGGGAATCACATGAACTTGTAGGTAAACGCTGTCGATTGCACATTGATTACTGAGACACCAGAGATAACACCAAGGAAGGGTAGAACGTAAATGATACATGCAGAACCCTTTCATTTTGGAATTGAAATTCTTTATCAATTTGGGCTTTAATTTGATTTAGCACTAAAGTATTAAAGCTATAATTTAAGGGTATTCTAAAACTTTGACTTGGAGGAAGCTAGGTGTTTCCAGTCACCACACTATGATCTCATTTCCTGTGTTACTGGTAATAGTACCTCACCTGAGCATTACCCCTCTAACCCATGCTGCACACAAGGACAATGTGTTGACTTGACCTGAATACGTGGAAATAAAGTCTGAACAAAAAAACGAAATAAAAACCAACAGCAGCAAAGGTTATGCTAATAGAATTGTGCTGTTTGTAAAGTCTTGGTTTTCACTGCTCTATGTCTAAGAAATTGCTGCAGCTTTTGCCTTGAACCTGAGAAAGCATTGCCCTAGGCAACGGCAACAGAAGACATTGCAAGAATTTCATAGAAGCTGATTAAGCCAATCAACGCAGTCCAATGAAACGTGTTGCTGTAATAGAAGAAGCTCACTTGGTGTTTTTCTTTATGAATGTAAAAATTATAAGTAGGGCCACTTAAATTGCAAATGACGTTCTGTTCTATTGTGCCTCTGAGAGGCAACCTTTTTTTTATATTTGAGTTATTTTCTTCAGCAACTTTCCAAACATAAAACTGATTTATTTAATAATTCAGATAGTATACCTGTAGTATGTTGACTTTAGAACTTGTAATTACATGTGTTCATTTCAAACCCTCCAGAAGGGTGGAACTGAACAGAAGGGAGCAAGTTCCCTTTTGAAAGTCTTCCATATTCTTAAATTGTTACTGGTTCACTTTCACCATCAGGGTAATAATACATACAGTATTGATGTTTAATTGCTCTGTACACGACAGACATGGGTTTTCTAGATTTATCACAGATATTCTGACACACTGGCATACATTCTGAGAATTCTAACATTTCTATAGTTACATTTATGATTGACTGTTTAAAACGCCAATAAAATCTACTGCCCACGCAGTGAGTGGAGGAGCCAGTGCTCAGGTTTTGATTTTAATATTCTTCATTATCGTGAAGCTGCTGGCCCTGCAGGGGGACAGAAAGAACAGCGATTAGTGCCGGCTGCTTTGTGGAAGGCGATTTCCAAGCGTAGTAAATTGCTAAGCGATTTACAATGGCAATCTTTGAGCTGCTTTCTGGGTTTCTAATTCTACCTTTCCTTTGAATCCAGCTTCCTGAAACGCAATCAGCAGCTTTCAACTCTATTGGGCTAATATTTAGTTTTGCAGACTTGGGTGTGACCAAGGCACAATGCTGTCCTATGATATGTCTATGGACAACTTCAAATCTTCAATTAGCCTCAGAAGTGACTGTAGAAGGTCTGAATTTGTGGTACTACAGCTACTTGTGCTTGACTGCATACAGCTCGCCTACATTACAGTTTTGATGCGAAGTCTTCAGAACCTGCTCAGACACCTCAGCTGCTTTATTACTCTTGCAACAGTAATCCTCTGTGTTTATTGATTAAAAGGTATGATACAGTAAACCAAGTCTAAGTACATGCTGAATATTTAATGAGAGAAATCCCACCCCTTTCACTGTCTCTTTGTCTTTGTTTTTAAATAAGGCTGACCTCCTGGGAGACAGAAGTACTTGTAACTTTAGTGTTTAACCTCTCTCCAGGGACAGTTCATTCATTCATTCAGTGTCAGCAGTTTTTAATCACATCCCAGTAAAGATTTTTGCTGTATGCAGAATGCAGCTTGGGATAGACCCCCCAGCTCTGCCCTCACTATGAACCCTGAAGGGCCGCGCACTGCTGTTTCTTTGGCTTTCTGGTAGAACATTCTCCTGCTGATGCTGGCCTGCAAACGGCTACACAGCTCTGATTGACTCCAAAGGGTAGCAGCAGGTGAAGTGTCTGCTACAGAGTGTGTTAACAGTTACGCAAAATGTTCTGTCATTTCTGTAAGCCACTAAACTTACCAGAGCTTCCAGTTACTTTAAGAGCTGTGTTTCCTTTTTGTTTTGTATATTTAAATGTTGCTAAACTGTCTGTTTGTGAGTGTTAGTGTTTTATAGGCGTTCGGCGCTGCTGCAGCATTTCTGCCATTCTGGTAAATGTCTTCCACTAGGGCAGCATGCTGTTCGTGGCCCAGCGTGTGGACTGCCACTGTATGGAGTAATCAGACTAAGTAAGCATGTACGTGTGTTTTGCAATTCTGTCAGTCCTCTGAAAGGATCAGCAATGTTTCTGTTGTGCATTGCAGAACTCGATGTGTTCACTTTGTTCCAGTCCTACTGAAATTCAGTGCATTGCATTATCACGTTAAACCACTAGAGTGTCATACACTGTAAATACTCCTTGCAGTGTACCGTGCTCAACATGGATTCCAATGTCGTATCTATGGAGTGACAATGCAGAGGAGCTGATATGATTAGCAGATTACCTTCTCTGCAGTCAAAACTACTGTGGGTCACAAGACTGTCATTGGAGAAATAAACTCCCAATGCACTAAACAGCTGATGTGACAACACTGTGCAGCTCTGGACAAAAGTTTTGCATCACCTAGAATTTTAGGATTGAGGCATCATTTAAAACAAAACAAAAAAAAAAACTATATGAACATAGTATGGATGTTTTATTTAACACAATGTAAGTTTACAAGCCTTGAAATGTTCCTCTGAAAGCACCCCTGTGTATTTGAATGCGTACTGTAGGTGTATTGTGAAACACATCATCCTCCTCATTGAAGTACACTGGATTTGCTGAATAAGGAGCCAGTATTGTAGTAGTAGAGTTATTTCTATTTGTCTAAATGAACCTTCCTGAATGAGTCCGAGTTCAGTGAATGCAAAAGTAGCTGCTCATTAAAATGTGTTGTGTAAGCCAGTTATAACAACACACACGTGCACACACACACATGCACACAGCGGGGGCAAATCATTGTTTATTAATTCAGTGCTTGATCTACGGCAGAAGAAAGCGCTCTGTATGTGGATGCCAGTGGAAGTATTTTTGGCAGAGAATACGAGAATTTGGGGTATAGTATATTTTAATCAAACACTTAACGGACACTTAATAGAAAGCATACACGACTGTCAGAAGAAACTATTTATTATTTATTGCATTTATGTAGCTCTTTTTATACGAGTTTCGCAAAGCACTGTACAGTACATAGCAGAAAAAAAGGAACAAACCACAATTGGTATAGCATGTCACACATTTAAATAACAGTATACACATAACAATACAAAAGCAACAATGTTAAAGTTACATTAAAACCCACTAAGATAAGAAAGCCATTTTATAAAAGTGCCTTTTTAGTCTTGACAGAGCATTCCATAATTTAGGAGCTCTACAAGAAAAAGCCCTCCCTCCTCCCGTGTTGCTTTTGTTGACCCTGGAATAACCAGCAGTCCCGCATCCTGTGATCTCAGAGTGCGGTTTGGAAGATACGGGGTCAGTAACTCCTGCAAATAACGAGGTGCTAATCCATTCAGGGCCTTGTAATGTTTTCTATACTGTTCAGGGAGCCAGTGTAAAGAGGCCAGAACAGGGGTAATATATTCACTTTTCCTGGTTTTGGTCAAAATTCTAGTGCTGGTATTCTGAACAAGCTGCAAGCAGGATACCACACATGCATTACAATGATCATTTCTAGATTAAACAAAGGCATGCATTAGTCTCTCAGCATCAGATATGGAAATGATTGGTCTAAGTTTGGCTATATTTCTCAAATGGTAAAAAAGATACTTTCGTAACTTCATTAATGATCGATCAGGATCAAAGATGACCCCCAAACTCTTAATTTCTAGTTTAAGTTTTGATGTAATCCCACAGTTTATGTAATCCCACATTTCCTTTTAGTTGGTTCTGTGAGCCCAGAAGCATAACCTCAGAATTCAACATTAGAAAACTGTGTGACATCCAGTGCTTGATGTCTGTAAGGCAAGCAGCTAATAACACTGGGTGTAGCTGGTATCATCAGCTTAGCAGTGGAAGTGTAACTGGGTAATGTGTTTAAGACGTGCCTTTTCATATTAATGCACGGGATGTCTGTGGAATTGTAAAGAAACATGAATCGTGTTATTTTTCAATATTTATTCAGTTTCACTCTCACTATTGTCAAAACACATTTTAAACACATCTTTTAAATTCCTATGGGAATGCCAAACGTGGTGTGCTAAGTAATTAAGGATTTATAATAATAATAATAAAAAAATATATATATTTTTGTACTTTGAGTAGAAATTCTTATTGAAGCCATTCATTCAGAGAGCAAGATCAGACAGATTGAACTGCTGCTCATTCACAGAGCAGGCAAGATCAGTAAAGGAGATTGAAGGTATTCAGAGAGCAGGCAAGATCAGTAAATAGCTGGGAGATTGAACTGCTGCTCATTCACAGAGCAGGCAAGATCAGTAAATAGCTGGCAGATTGAACTGCTGCTCATTCACAGAGCAGGCAAGATCAGTAAATAGCTGGGAGATTGAACTGCTGCTCATTCACAGAGCAGGCAAGATCAGTAAATAGCTGGGAGATTGAACTGCTGCTCATTCACAGAGCAGGCAAGATCAGTAAATAGCTGGCAGATTGAACTGCTGCTCATTCACAGAGCAGGCAAGATCAGTAAATAGCTGAACTGCTGCTCAGATTGAACTGCTGCTCATTCACAGAGCAGGCAAGATCAGTAAATAGCTGGCAGATTGAACTGCTGCTCATTCACAGAGCAGGCAAGATCAGTAAATAGCTGACAGATTGAACTGCTGCTCATTCACAGAGCAGGCAAGATCAGTAAATAGCTGGCAGATTGAACTGCTGCTCATTCACAGAGCAGACAAGATCAGTAAATAGCTGACAACTGCTGCTCATTCACAGAGCAGGCAAGATCAGTAAATAGCTGGGAGATTGAACTGCTGCTCATTCACAGAGCAGGCAAGATCAGTAAATAGAGATTGAACTGCTGCTCATTCACAGCGCAGGCAAGATCAGTAAATATCTGGGAGATTGAACTGCTGCTCATTCACAGAGCAGGCAAGATCAGTAAATAGCTGGGAGATTGAACTGCTGCTCATTCACAGAGCAGGCAAGATCAGTAAATAGCTGGGAGATTGAACTGCTGCTCATTCACAGAGCAGGCAAGATCAGTAAATAGAGAAGATCAGTAAATAGCTGCTCATTCACAGAGCAGGCGAGATTGAACTGCTGCTCATTCACAGAGCAGGCAAGATCAGTAAATAGCTGGGAGATTGAACTGCTGCTCATTCACAGAGCAGGCAAGATCAGTAAATAGCTGGGAGATTGAACTGCTGCTCATTCACAGAGCAGGCAAGATCAGTAAATAGCTGGGAGATTGAACTGCTGCTCATTCACAGAGCAGGCAAGATCAGTAAATAGCTGGGAGATTGTTGAATTGCTGCTCAAACCCAGGTCATGCCTGTGAAGAACAGACTCTAGGCTGAGTGTTCCAGTTCAGAAGCAGGACTCAGGACTTTACATTGCTTCAGATCAAAATAAGTTTGGACCACAGTAAGCTAAACTAAGATTGAATTAGAGACCCAGAATTAGAGAGGGTAGGCTTCAAAGGTTATTACTTGTAAAACAAAGTACTTTTCAGTTATATTAAAATACGTATCTGCTTGTGTCACAAACGAAAAATGAGTCTTACAGCAAAGCATTTGCAATGGTACAATAGAATGTTTAGGGGGGAAACTGAATTGAGTTGGCCCTGAGACTGGAGAAAGCATGCAATACAGAAAGATGGATTGAGTTATAAAAGGAGAACTCCTGACTATCAAAACGCACACAGTGCACCTTAACGGACTTCCACCTTTTCACCACAGGGCTTTTAAAATGTTATTTTTATTTTTTGTATGAGCCAAAAGAGCAGCTGTTTTTTTTTGTTTTTTTAAGTGATTTATTTGTGTGTGTGTGCGAGAGAGCCTTGCCTGCACTCTTTCATTCAGATTCCTGACTGATGGGTGTGACTGTGTGTTTGTGTGTATAGATGTCGGTGTTGTGTGTTTAGATGTGTGTTTTGATATTGTGTGTGTGAGAGAGAGAGAGAGAGAGAGAGAGAGAGAGCCTTGCCTGCACTCTTTTATTCAGATTCCTGAGTGATGGGTGCATATGTGTGTGTGTAGATCTTGGTGTTGTGTGTTTAGAGATTGGCATGTGTGTATGTGTGTGTTTAGATGTTGGTGTTGTGTGTGTGTGCTTAGAGGTTGGCGTGTGGTTTTGTCTGCTTGTCTGTGAGAGAAGGAGAGAGCGAGTGAGCCTTGCCCTTTTATTCAGACTCCTGACTGATGTCTGGTTGGCTCTTTCAACAGATGCCTCCTCAGTATAGTCAGCAAGGCCTGCAGTTGTACTACAGCCCCCCACAGCAGCCAGCGGCACTGGCACAGCCAGCACACATGCAGCAGAAGCTCCCGCCCCAGCAGGTAAGCACCACCCTGCCCGCCTCCACCCACGGGGTGATCTAACTGGGTTGAGCTGGCCCTTCAGCTTGTAAACCGTGAGTGGAATGCTTGCAACTCTCCAAGTTCCAAGGAAATATCGAACGTAAATCTCTTTCATCTGCTTTGTAGCCAGTGTCCTTCTCTTGTCTAAATTCACAAATGATAAAACTAAACCTAAATAAATACAATATAATATATAGAAAAAGAACACACACCATTGTTAACTATCTCAATGAATGTTCTGAAATCCCATTTCATCTCTGTCTTGTAGTATTTAAATTCCACAAGGTTAATTAAAACCTCGGCACGTTCTGCAGCTGCTGAAGATGTGAACCTCACCAAGCCTGCTTGAAATCACTGAGCCCGTAGCGCTGCGTTACTGGAAGAGCTTGTTGCCGGAGCATAGGCAGGGGCCATTTCACATTCAGTGTCATTAATTGCTCAGCATTTGAATATTAGCTAAGAACTCTATTAATTAAATGGATAATAAAAGTATAGAGATGGGAGAGAAGCAGATACGAACAGTAGCACGTTCGGGAAAGCGAGGCGTTGCGTGATGAGAGAGAGCATTGCCAAGGGTTCAGCTTGGTAATGTTTGGAGCTGGTTTTAACCTTTTTTAATAGCAGAGTTTCTCCTAGTCCTTGAAATGTCTTGCTCCATCTCACTAGCCTGCAGATTACATACTTGCCTAAAATAAGTACCAGTACTGAGCTTTGCTTTAATCGATTAAGGACAGGAAGCACTCTGGCTCATCAAAACTTTCACTTGACAAGACACTGGATTTTGGTGATTGATTCCTCAGCAGTATTTTTTATTATAATGTGTGGAATTTCTATAATATATAGCAGCTTGACTAATAAAAACAACTCCTTATCTACTGAAGTCACTCCAGGTGGTGGTTCTAGTCTTTCTATACAGAGGAGTTAACATGGGGGAATATACAATGGGGGGTCAGCAGAGTGGTCACTGTAGACAAGAAGTCCTTCAACACAACTTTAAAACAGGTTTCAGTGTATTTCAGTGCAGAACAGAACAGATGTGTTCAAGTCCATTGCAAAGCCTTTACCAACATGTGCATTCTGATATACCCTCTTCGTTAAGAGGAAGTTTGCCCTGCTTTGATTACGGTACGCTCTTCTGAGTATTGTAATGCTTTTCATTCATTCTCAGTGTACTCATACTGTACGGAGCTGATGTCACTTATTAGATCAATATTGTATGTGATGGATGTCACTTACTGTATTAGATCAGTATTGTATGCAGTGGACGTCACTTACTGTATTAGATCAATATTGTATGTGATGGATGTCACTTACTGTATTAGATCAATATTGTATGTGATGGATGTCACTTACTGTATTAGATCAATATTGTATGTGATGGATGTCACTTACTGTATTAGATCAGTATTGTATGTGATGGATGTCACTTACTGTATTAGATCAGTACTGTATGTGATGGACGTCACTTACTGTATTAGATCAATATTGTATGTGATGGGTGTCACTTACTGTATTAGATCAGTATTGTATGTGATGGATGTCACTTGTTGTATTAGATCAGTATTGTATGTGATGGACGTCAGTTACTGTATTAGATCAGTATTGTATGTGATGGATGTCACTTACTGTATTAGATCAGTATTGTATGTGATGGACGTCACTTGCTGTATTAGATCAGTATTGTATGTGATGGACGTCAGTTGCTGTATTAGATCAGTATTGTATGTGATGGATGTCACTTACTGTATTAGATCAGTACTGTATGTGATGGACGTCACTTACTGTATTAGATCAATATTGTATGTGATGGGTGTCACTTACTGTATTAGATCAATATTGTATGTGATGGATGTCACTTACTGTATTAGATCAGTATTGTATGTGATGGATGTCACTTACTGTATTAGATCAGTATTGTATGTGATGGACGTCACTTGCTGTATTAGATCAGTATTGTATGTGATGGACGTCAGTTGCTGTATTAGATCAGTATTGTATGTGATGGATGTCACTTACTGTATTAGATCAGTACTGTATGTGATGGACGTCACTTACTGGATTAGATCAATATTGTATGTGATGGGTGTCACTTACTGTATTAGATCAGTATTGTATGTGATGGACGTCACTTACTGTATTAGATCAGTATTGTATGTGATGGACGTCACTTGCTGTATTAGATCAGTATTGTATGTGATGGACGTCAGTTGCTGTATTAGACCAGTATTGTATGTGATGGATGTCACTTACTGTATTAGATCAGTATTGTATGTGATGGATGTCACTTACTGTATTAGATCAGTATTGTATGTGATGGATGTCACTTACTGTATTAGATCAGTATTGTATGTGATGGATGTCACTTACTGTATTAGATCAGTATTGTATGTGATGGATGTCACTTACTGTATTAGATCAGTATTGTATGTGATGGACGTCAGTTGCTGTATTAGATCAGTATTGTATGTGATGGATGTCACTTACTGTATTAGATCAGTACTGTATGTGATGGACGTCACTTACTGTATTAGATCAGTATTGTATGTGATGGACGTCAGTTACTGTATTAGATCAGTATTGTATGTGATGGACGTCACTTGCTGTATTAGATCAGTATTGTATGTGATGGACGTCACTGTAAAAGATCAGTATTGTATGTGATGGATGTCACTTACTGTATTAGATCAGTATTGTATGTGATGGATGTCACTTACTGTATTAGATCAGTATTGTATGTGATGGATGTCACTTGCTGTATTAGATCAGTATTGTATGTGATGGATGTCACTTGTTGTATTAGATCAGTATTGTATGTGATGGATGTCACTTGTTGTATTAGATCAGTATTGTATGTGATGGATGTCACTTGTTGTATTAGATCAGTATTGTATGTGATGGATGTCACTTGTTGTATTAGATCAGTATTGTATGTGATGGATGTCACTTGATTAGATCAGTATTGTATGTGATGGATGTCACTTGTTGTATTAGATCAGTATTGTATGTGATGGATGTCAGTTACTGTATTAGATCAGTATTGTATGTGATGGACGTCACTTACTGTATTAGATCAGTATTGTATGTGATGGATGTCACTTACTGTATTAGATCAGTATTGTATGTGATGGACGTCACTTGCTGTATTAGATCAGTATTGTATGTGATGGATGTCACTTACTGTATTAGATCAGTATTGTATGTGATGGATGTCACTTACTGTATTAGATCAGTATTGTATGTGATGTATGTCACTTACTGTATTAGATCAGTATTGTATGTGATGGATGTCACTTACTGTATTAGATCAGTATTGTATGTGATGGATGTCACTTACTGGATTAGATCAGTATTGTATGTGATGGTTGTCACATACTGTGTTAGATCAATGGCAGTCCTGCATGTACCTGAAACCACTGTCAGGTGTAGCGTGCTATGAGAGAAGGCTCCAGGCTCAAGTTAAATTGTTGACCAGTATTAACCACTTCAACTCCAGATGTAAAAATGAAACCCCTTCCCAGGTACCAGATTTTGAAAATAATAATAATAATAATAATAATAATAAATAATAATAATATTGATAATAATGTTTTCAAACCTGTAATTGTTATAAAATGTTAACATATGATGAATAGAACACAAATGAATGACCTAAACTGGGTTTTTCATTAGCCCTTTATGCTCCTGTGTACTACATACCCATGTCCAAATTAGAGAGAACAACATATGTATTTTATTTTATTTATTATTTTTTGTTTGAACAGTGAAAACAAAAATGCTGCTAATAACGCTAATAACAATAATAATCAGTAAACAGTAATTATAAAATAAAAATCAAACAACATCGAAATGTGTGTGTGACAATGTGCCCCGCCCCTGTGTGTATTTTTGTTATATGTTGTGTGTGGTGTGTTAATGTTGGTGTGTAGGTATTGGTACACGGGATATAAGTGGGTCTGTGTTGCACGAGTGATTTTAAATATATAGTTGTATTTAGGTACAGGGATTGTACTTCACATGCATTTAAAGTATTTAATAGTATGTGAGCACAGGGTTGCACAATTAGTTCACATGCTGAGATTCAAGTGAATAATTAATTAGTAATTGAATCCCGGCACAACAGTATACATAGATGTACATTTCACTCACTCGAGGTTGTGTTTTTGTTTGTTTAAACTTTTTATTTTACAATAAACGCACTGAGCTGCGCAGCGTCTCAGTTCCACCTGTCAGTACTGTCTGCGTGTTTACTCCGGCCTGTTCATAGTGTGCCATTATCGACTTGCTCTGTGCTTTTCATTGAAATGTTCAGTACAACAGAACCCGGGGTTGCCCACGCAACCACTGCACATTTTTCTTGTGTCTTTTCTTTTGTTTTCATTTTCGAAGCAGACCCTGCACCTTTGTTTCAGTCTCTGCTTCCCTTGTGTTGGAGAGATAGTCACAAATGCGTGTACACAGCTACTTTGCGCAGGCATTATGGTGGATCTGGCTGCCACAGGCGGCTGCTTTATTGCCTTGTACCCAGTGCTGTGTTTTGATAGTATTTCATCACAGCACTGCCATTTCAAACCAAACATCTTCCTGTTTGCAGCTGGCTTGCCTGTAAAGTAGCTGCCTGCTCTTTTGTTTGTACAGTTTGTACTGTTCTTGGCTCCTCTTCATCATCATCGCTGAGTGATAAGTCAGCATCAAACCAGCTTCGCTCCTATTGTCGCTCTCCACGTACGTTGCCAGTTCAGCTCATATTGAAAAGAAAACTCTGATGCGACAGAAGATTGCTGTCAACACTGACCTTGATGTGACCCATTTACACGGCATTCCTCTTGAATAAATATATTTGCTTAAGTAAATATTTAGAATTAATATTAGACTGTGATATTCTCATTACCTTTTGGCTCATTATCAGGCACCGAAAATATGACCTTTCCAAACATGGCAAAAAAAAAAAAAAAGATAAAAGAATGGCATGTATAGTTATTAAAAATGTTTAACGGGGTTAATTGCTTATCGAGACCTCATTTTTAGTGAGATTCTGGGCCCGGAGCCAGTCCATTTAGTTACAATGATAAACACACAGACACGTGCACCAGTCTCATTTAAATGGAGCATGTTTGTCAAGCGCTTAGCAGTACCTGCATTTGGTTAAATCAGTTTGTATTAAAATCTGTAAATCAGAGTAAACCCTGTTGGCAGCATAGCGTGTACAGCGAGCATTGTTACTAATTTCATTGTTTTAGAAGAAGGTGTGTTTGAGGCTTTCAGTCCAGACAATACAAAATGAACCAGAAACACATGCAGCAAAGCAGTTCTACTTCACCCAGTGCACAGTCCCCCCAGTGAAGAGCCTTTGAGTTAAGGATATGCCTTTGTCACCCTGCAGCTGCATGGTTTCCCTCTGCTGGTTACCTCATTGCACTGCTCGCCTTTAACCTCCAGGGATTTTTCAGGCTCTGGGCTGCTGAGGCAGTAACTGGACAGTCGACTCCTCTTATTTGCATATTGGATCATTGCATACATCGTTTAATTGCATAGCATGCAGCTGATCCTGTTTTTTAGTGCATCGTTGTGTATGATTGTATGATACGGTTAAATGCATATCGGCTTAATACATAATTTGCTAAATTGCATGAAGTTGCGCAGTCCCAAAGTCCATTTTAATTTGGATAATTGCATAACATGAAAAGAAAAAAAAAGTTTATTTCAGAAATAAGTGATGTAGAGCCCGTAGCTACAACATGACAGCGACAAAAGTTGTCAAGAAAGACATAGAAGTGGTTTGTAAAACTCGAGCCTCAGCACACTACGAGCCTTCATGGAGGCAGGTGGTTCTCAGTCCTATGACGTTTTTTTTTGCTATGTTGTACTCACAAGATCTATAGTTAGGTACTGTACACACCTGTTTAACTTTTATGTTTAACTATGCTACAATAACTCCGTTTATGCAGGCTGTTCTATACTGTACATCATTATCCATGATTTTACTTTTCATATCGTGCAATGCCAGAGAATAGTGTTGTTGGTATTGAGTGCATGACGTATTTCAAGTTGGTGTATTTTTCTGATCTTGTTCAGTATTTTGGGTTACTTGTTTATGGCAGCTGTTAAATACATTATTTTACTTTTCATATTGTGCGTTGCCAGAGAGTAGTGTTGTTTGCATTGAGGTATATCATATTGCAAGCTTAATTTTTCTGAACTTGTTCAGTTACTTGTAATAAAATGTAAATGAAAAATAAAGTTATGAATCTGATCCAAACGAGTCATATATACATGTTCATATACGAATAGACCTGTTATCCTTGTATTCCCTCGCTCTGGTTATGCGCATGACCTCACACCGGTCCCGAGCTATGCAAGTATGCCGAGTCAACTGTACTGAATACAATATACTCTGGGCTGCTGAGACTAGCTGGAGAGTACTGAATACAATATACTCTGGGCTGCTGAGACTGTAACTGAGAGTACTGAAGACAATAGTCTGGGCTGCTGAGACTGTAACTGAGAGTACTGAAGACAATATACTCTGGGCTGCTGAGACTGTAACTGAGAGTACTGAAGACAATATACTCTGGGCTGCTGAGACTGTAACTGAGAGTACTGAAGACAATATACTCTGGGCTGCTGAGACTGTAACTGAGAGTACTGAAGACAATCCTCTTGGCTGCTGAGACTGTAACTGAGAGTACTGAAGACAATACTCTGGGCTGCTGAGACTGTAACTGGAGAGTACTAGTGCTGTATTTACACTGCACAGTCTATGAATCAGATTTATTTCTCTGATCTTAAATGCTTGAGTGTTAAACACTAAGAGGATTTGAAACCCTGCGGATGCATTTGATCAGGCTTGTCTGAATATCAGTCAGTCAGGATTGTGTACAAGCTCTATCTGACTGATGCAAGTCAGAGTCTGCCATGTTGGGACAGCTGATAGACTGATAGTTATTATTATTATTATTATTATTATTATTATTATTATTATTATTTAGTATTATTATTATTATTATTATTATTTATTTATTAGCAGATACCCTTATCCAGAGCAACTTACAATTGTTGCAAGATATCACAATACAAAATATCACTTATCAAACCAGTATCTCTGCAAGACATGTTCATCTGAATGGTGTGGTATTACCAGAAATGCAATAATTAGAAATCTGATTAATGAATACGCAACGCTAATGTGTAGTTCTCTGTAGTTTAATAGGACAACTACGGCAGCTAGGATGGCACTTTACATATTTACCACTCCTGTCAGTAGTTTAGTAATGCAATATTTATTATCCATTAAAAAAAGACATTCACATTTCACACCGCAGTAAAAAATGTAGAAAGATAATTCAATATATAGGACAATTTCAAGTATATTACCTAGTATGATGTCCATTATTTACTTTAATAAGTCAGTTTATATATTGTTTGTGTACATGACAATCATATATTGAACTGAGACTGCCCTTCCTCAAACTCCTCTTCATTAGATTGAACCGGGCCCTCTTCTCATTTTCGGGGATGGAAAAGTACTACTTAAGATGTATTTTTCTGGCCCTATTTGCATATGTATCTTCAGCCTATGGCTGAATGCCTATAGAATGCAGCAAGGGCCCATTTCTCCCTGTTGTGTTTTTAGCAGTGCAATCCATAACTACCAAACACCAGGAGTGCTGCATTTAGAAACATTGAACAAGACTTCGAGTCAAAACGTCTTGGCATTTAATTATAGTTTCTTTTAGTTATTTCTAAATAAAGACTTTGATAGAAAGCAGATAATTGGCACTCGATTTTTCAAGACTGCCCAAATTATTCACAGTTTTCTTCAAAGTAATAGCTCTGCTCTGGATAATAGCTGCAGATTTGCACCCCTGTCTACCTGAAGGAATTAAGAGTTGGAAATAATTTAAGAATGGAATGCGTCCGGAACACAACGGCTTGCTGACTCGTCACATCGTATCTGTGAAATCCTTTCTTCCCCTGCACCTCAACAGCGTAATGACAGACGTTTATAACTTTTCTATCTTTTATTAAAAGACCTTAAGAGTTGCCCCTCCCCCTATCAAAATACATCAGGTTTACAAATGTGAACGTGTAATTCTAAACACAGAAAGGTGCTCAAATCTCAGAGACTCTTGTGAGTTTAAGGATTCTGATGCAAGCCTTTTGCTCCTCTAGGGTGTTTCTCATGAAGGCTATGGGAACAGAAGCCAGCTCTCCATGACTCTAGGAAAGCCAAACCACGTGGACAGGAGTCTAGTACAGCAAGAGAAACCGTCCAGGAGTCTAGTACAGCAGGAGAGACCATCCAGGAGTCTAGTACAGCAGGAGAGACCGTCCAGGAGTCTAGCACAGCAGGATAGACCATCCAGGAGTCTAGTACAGCAGGAGAGACCGTCCAGGAGTCTAGTAAAGCAGGAGAGACCGTCCAGGAGTCTAGTACAGCAGGAGAGACCGTCCAGGAGTCTAGTACAGCAGGAGAGACCGTCCAGGTGTCTAGTACAGCAGGAGAGACCGTCCAGCTTGCCTGTAAGTACAAAACAAAAAGGCTTGAGCTGCATTGCATGGGAGCCAAAACCATACCTGTTCCAGCAGTAACAGGTATGGTAACTAGGCCACCTTGGTAACCTTGGGAACTACAGTGGACCTGTGTCAATGTTTGTACAATGTAATATATTGATATCCCTGCTACATGCGTGGGGGTTTTCGGAGTGACCTGTTAAGTCAGTGTAGTGCACATGAGA
The DNA here is from genome assembly GCF_017654505.1 of Polyodon spathula. NCBI lineage: Eukaryota > Metazoa > Chordata > Actinopteri > Acipenseriformes > Polyodontidae > Polyodon > Polyodon spathula. Next base: position 76,320,264 of record NC_054539.1, read on the forward strand.
AGAACGTTTGGTCATAGCTATCTTGTCAGCGGATCAGATTTTCACCTGTTTCAATGGGCAATTCAAAATAATGTAAATGATAGTTTTCTATCTAGTAACTTTGGCACGTCTTTTTTAATTACCTGCATTTCTTTCCCAACAAAGTGCAACAGTACCCATGATGACAGGGTGTAGGACCCCAGAGATATCTGACTATTCATTAATGATAACCTCATCCATTCATAGAATGTGTTAGTTTGTTTTCCACAATGCCCTGTCGAGTATCACTTTTTCCATGCAAACAGTACTACTTTGTGCAGCCTTGGTTGCAGATACAGCCTGTGCCAACTTGGGTTGTGCTATCTGCCCTCTATTAGTCTTCTAGTGTCTGCAGACGAATGCACGCACGCATGCACACACGCAAGAATAACTGAAGCTAACTGGGTGGTGACCGTGTCACTATAGTAGTTGGAGAGAGCAAAGTGTGCAGCCAGACCAAGCAACACTGAATGGTCTTTTGCCACAATGGAAAAAGTTGTGGTGAAGCAATGTGAGAGACTGGGCATATCACTTACTGCACTGCCATTGCCTCTGCCCCCTGCTATTCACGCCAGCTGCTTTTCAGCTGTCCTCGGTTTCCTGCACTGGCATGAAAGATGAGGAGGAAGCCAGAGTAATAAGCTGATTGGCATTCAATTGGACCGTCAGTTTCCACTGCACTCTACATTGGCAACTTGCAAGACTGTAGTCCCCTTGGCTTCAAGTTTTCATCAGCCTTGTTGACCATGCAAAAATGAACTGAAACTGGTATTTAAAATAAGTAAGTCTATTTTTATTCAAATCAAATAAGTTGACTTTGTGTTCAACAGCCTTCTGTTTCAGAGGGCAGGCCTTGCATATTTACTGGCCTGGTTCTTTCATTATAATAATGAGCATATTAAACCACTACAGCTCTGTTTGACTGCACTGGCTACATGAGATAAGATTTTGCTACACTAAGCATCAAGCTGAATGGATTCTTTTTTTTTTGCTCACTGTAGAAGATGAAAATCATTAAGAAGGTTGTCTTGAAGTGTAATTAAAGATATTTTGTTAGGTCGAGCATAACAGACAAGGTGTACACAGGGAATTTCAGAGCTGGATTTAGTTAATGAAATAATGTAGTTTCATTAGACTATGACATTGGCGCTGAGCCTTTGAGATAGAAGACTGGCAAGGCCTCCATCTAGCCCTGATCTGTATTGTGCTTCAGACCTGGCCATGAACAGAGTTTCATGAACTGTAATTGTATAATTGTATTGCACTGGTGCTTGTTCCTCTTCTAAAATACACCTGAAGTCTAGCATGAATTTGCTTTTGTTTGAATCTGACTTGTTTTTAATCATAGCCATTCCCTAGGGACTATATTTTTGGCAGATTTCCAGCTGGTAAAGTGCTTAGGTTGGTTTTAATCAGACTATTGTTGTTTTTTATTTTATTTTATTGGCTCTGACTGAAACCAGTGGCTGCACTGCATGTGGAACCTGATTGGCTGACATAGGGAAGCCACCTTGGTAACCACGTGGCATCAGTTCTATGTGAGCATGTTAACAATCATTTTCTAAGTGTTATTGCACATTTTCATGCTCAGCTGACTTTTAGGAATGCCATGACGAATCCACACATGCAAAACTGTAGGTCATACCCTGTAAAGAAATCGGATACGTTTTAGTCCAGTTGGATGGGACAACCCAGCGAAATGTTTTGTGTATGTTACCGAGTGATGTGTTACGTGTGGGTAGTCACTGGAAAATACTGACACAGACACAGAGCATTGGTGTTGATACGCCTCTCAGGCGCGCAGATTTAATTTCAGTACAGTGCTGACACCAGGTTACCAGCAATGGTAACCCTAGTGTCACATTTAATAAAGAAATCAAAACAAAACAAAGCTAAAAATAAAAGTTTGTCACACAAAATGACGAGTGCTAGTCCCACTAAAACGAACGTCCTGCTCCAGGAACCTACTACTCTACAGTACCCCTCTCTGTACTGTTTTGGCATCCACATCTCCTAAGCTGACCTACTTCTGTTGTGTTGCTTCTGAAGTCCCGCCTCCCAGCGACTCTGGGCCAATCCGATGGTGTAGGACCTGCAGAGCGGACGCTCCCCTCTTGGATGTCCACAAACACTCCGCGCCCGTCTGCGTGTCAGTGGCAGTGCAATCACCCTGAGCTGTAGCACAGCCGCTTCCTGAGCTCTGCGCAGCATCCCCAGACACGCCCCCTAGCCAATCCGGACCACCCGCTCAGCTAGCTCAGGGCGAGCCTCCCGCTCAGCTGGTTGCTTAGCAACGCATCTCCGGCTGCATGTGGCAGCTGATTTCTCCCAGGCACACACACTTGCGCAGCGACCCTGCTCGCTGTCACATAGTGTCATTGAGTTTCTGGGTATTCTAGCATGTCAAAGGGGAATAAGCTTCTGCTCTGTCATTTACAATAGATTTTCTTCTATGACATGACTGAAAAAAACGTCAGTACCAAACAAAAGTAAACAGTCCTAAATATCTTCTCTGTGGGTCTGTGTTCACAAAGCTTAAACACACGAAAGAATGTTTATTTCAGCGTCTGTATTTTATTTAATTCCATTTCAGTCACATTCTAAATTAGCAGCTTTTTGGTATTCTATAACAATATTTCAATATTTTCCACAAAAGCCCTAAACTTTGAAGAAATGAAGTAGACCATCCTTAGCAGCCTAATTACTGTCCTGCAGTGTAAAGATAGAAGAGCATGGTGCTGTTATCAGTTCAACCACTGAAGACTAAGCCAGCCAACACTGTAGTGAGGCAGTGCTGTATATCGTGTATTGTCCATCTGATTTTGCTTTTTCTGAAATACGTGAACAATTATGTTTTCCTTCTTGGGTCACGACATTTGAGATGAAAATTGTTAGTGTTCAGTGAGAAGGATTGTCGCGTCCCCAAGCCCTCGGTCTTCACTGAATAACACTCCTCCCCTCTAGCTTTGGCAGCATGTCATGCTTGCATTCTCTTTTAAAACCGCTTACTGTTATTTAAGAGCTGGACAGCTCAATGCCCCACTCAACTTAATCCTGAGAACAGAGGACACAGCAATGCTTAAAGCTGGAACCCTTATCGCTGGTCAGTCATTTAAAAAGCCAAGGGAATTCCAAAACAAAATTCAAGTTTACAGGTTTACACTGCCAAGCAGCCTCCTACCTCAAAACTTTTTTTTTTGTTGTTGTTGTTTTTACAGTAAATCAGAAATGCACAGTCATTTTTTTATAAGGAAACAAACTACACTTTAAATCTGTGTACAGAGTGAACTTTATGGCAAATCTTGGATACCACCACATCTGTTAAAAATGTTTTAATGGCATTATTGCTGTTTCTGAAAAGATATTACACAGCAAACAAGGCTGACTACCAAGATACTGCTCTGTAATTAGAAAAACGGCAGACAAGACCTTCATTTTTATAAAAAAAATACATAGAAATCTATTTGATGTGGAGTGTTTTGTGAGGGTTCTGGTCTGCTGTTTTGGCCCAATATCAAATGCAGTGTCAGATTCCAGTGTATTTAGCTGGAGTCTTTGAAGAACGCAGACCTGTATATTCTGAGAAAGAGATTGATAAGAGTGCTATTGCTGTAAAGGAAAAAATTGCTCCATTCCAGACTGCAGAATGGCAGACTGATCCTAGCTGTTAAATCTGTGCTGACAGTACAATGTCTGTGAATACAGCCAGAGCTGTTCAAGCATATTACGTTTCTTAGGCAGTTTGGGTTGGGTGAGAGAAGCTGCTTGTACGGACAGGCCACTTGCAGTTGATTTGAATCTGCTGTTACAGTGAACACTGAGGTGTGTGAAGAGAGGAACACTGAGGTGTGTGAAGAGAGGAACACAGAGGTGTCTGAAGAGAGGAACACTGAGGTGTGTGAAGAGAGGAGCACTGAGGTGTGTGAAGAGAGGAACACAGGTGTGTGAAGAGAGGAGCACTGAGGTGTGTGAAGAGAGGAACACAGAGGTGTCTGAAGAGAGGAACACTGAGGTGTGTGAAGAGAGGAGCACTGAGGTGTGTGAAGAGAGGAACACAGGTGTGTGAAGAGAGGAGCACTGAGGTGTGTGAAGAGAGGAGCACTGAGGTGTGTGAAGAGAGGAGCACTGAGGTGTGTGAAGAGAGGAACACTGAGGTGTGTGAAGAGAGGAACACTGAGGTGTGTGAAGAGAGGAGCACTGAGGTGTCTGAAGAGAGGAGCACTGAGGTGTCTGAAGAGAGGAGCACCGAGGTGTCTGAAGAGAGGAACACCGAGGTGTCTGAAGAGAGGAGCACCGAGGTGTGTGAAGAGAGGAGCACCGAGGTGTCTGAAGAGAGGAGCACCGAGGTGTGTGAAGAGAGGAACACCGAGGTGTGTGAAGAGAGGAGCACCGAGGTGTGTGAAGAGAGGAGCACCGAGGTGTGTGAAGAGAGGAGCACCGAGGTGTGTGAAGAGAGGAACACTGAGGTGTGTGAAGAGAGGAGCACTGAGGTGTGTGAAGAGAGGAACACTGAGGTGTGTGAAGAGAGGAGCACTGAGGTGTGTGAAGAGAGGAGCACTGAGGTGTGTGAAGAGAGGAGCACTGAGGTGTGAAGAGAGGAGCACTGAGGTGTGAAGAGAGGAGCACTGAGGTGTGTGAAGAGAGGAACACTGAGGTGTGTGAAGAGAGGAGCACTGAGGTGTGTGAAGAGAGGAACACTGAGGTGTGTGAAGAGAGGAGCACTGAGGTGTGTGAAGAGAGGAGCACTGAGGTGTGGGAATAGAGAAAATGAAGTGATGACAGCAATACTTCAGGTTAAAGGTTTCAGATTTCAAGTATGCTGAAATAGTGTACTGATTCTGCAATGGTATATTGTTCTCCACTGTAAGCACTACAAAAGGCAAATTGTTCAGAATTACTTAACTGAGCACTGTTGGAAAGGCATCTTTGATCTTCCATTGTGTGTGTGTGTGTGTGTGTGTATATGTGTGTGTATATGTGTGTATGTGTGTGTTGCAATTTGGTTTAGATGGGATGGGTTCTGGAAAATTCCGCAAAAATTTTGCAGTGAGTACGCGATTACGCAGTGACTTGTGTAAATACGTTGAACGCTTGAAGGTCTCCTGTGGTTTTTATAATTTGTGTTTAGGAATTAAAAAAAAACAAAAAAACATTGACTCGTATTTTAAATTATGTATTTAACATTTAATCACAATGTGATGTGATTTAATTCATTTTCTTTTCATTTAGAAAGAAAAAGGTCTGAGTAAGGCCATCTCAAATGCCTCTCATTTAATTGGGACAGCCGCTTATTCAAGATATTTTTACTTCTCCCGATAAAGCAGCATTGACTGTATACAAAAACACTGCATAAAGAAGTGACTTGTGTTGGGTTAAACAGACACCTTGGGGAGAGGGAGCAGCGGCACTCCTGCACAGTTCATTGTTAACAGAACATCAAGAAAGTAACTTCAGGAGCCAGCAGTGTAGCAGCTGTTTTTGGCCAGGCTAGAGAGTGACCTGAGCTTTGGGACCTCAGTTGGTTTTCATTTGAAACTAGTTTACATAAAGACAGCCTTGTCACGGGAAGCTTGAATATGTTTTCTGTTCAAATTGAAGTAAACAACAAATTGAGGATGAATGGAATGATAGAGAAACAAACCAAGGGTATGGGACGTGCTTATAGATATGCATGTAATGCATTTATAAACAGAAAGCAATTCATTTAGAACAACCTACTAATGATCAGACTTCAAATCCTGCATTTCAGTGTTTTTTAAACATATTGTAATGCTATGAAAAAAACAATATGCGCAATGCATTTATCAGGTCTAAAACCTATTAATCTGTGTTACTGCTGGCGTTCTTTAATGCATTGCATACTTAAATGAGCCAAGGCTGTGCATCACATAAATAAGCTTTAAGTAAATTAATAGGACCCAGCCCAGCAGCTCTGTGTGTCTGTCAGGCACTCTGTGAAAATGCACAGTGTTCTAAAGCATCATAGTATAGATAGATGTTCTAAAGCATATATATATATATGTATGTTGCACTGTGTTTTAAAGCATCTATATATAGATGTTGCACTGTGTTATAAAGCATCTATATATAGATGTTGCATGTTGTTCTAAAGCTTCATAGTATAGATGGATGTTGCAAAGCTTCTTGCTTCCCTGTTTGATTGAAAGGGAATGCCCAGGACCACACAATGCAGTGGTCTGGTCCGACTCGTACCCTTCCTGGATATTTTTATCATTTCTCATCGGCTGTGCACCTTTTACCTGAGTGGTCTAGAACCATGAGTTTGTATAGCTTAATCCCATACTGGCCAAAATCAAACCAACACTGTGAACCAATGAGTGGACCCAGTGGAGCGCTCACAGAGTTTGTATAGCTTAATCCCATACTGGCCAAAATCAAACCAACACTGTCCAGTACAAATTATAAATAAAATAAATAAATAAATAATAAAATTATACCTTATACAAATGCAACTTGTGCTGTGAGAGGATAATTCAATTAAAAAAAAAAAAAAAAAAAACACAAATAACTTGTAAAGGCAAGTCATTTATCAATTTAGAGCTATACAGTGTAAATCACCCCCCCCCTCCAAACCCCTAGTAATCATTGTGAAATCCTAGAGAGATATGGGGAGAGTGAAAAAAAATATGTAACCTAATAAATAATAATAACTAATAACTTAGCGGTTTGTAAATTACTTCTTTCATTAGAAATGCGTGTAGCAAAGGAGAAGCCATACTAATGGGGGATTTCAACTACCCCCATATAAAATGGGAAAACCCGGTGGGGAGCACGAAGCATGAAATTGAAATGGTGGAAATGACAAATGACTGCTTCCTAACACAATTTGTCAAGGCACCGACTAGAGGGGAGGCATGCCTTGATTTAGTCTTTTCAAATAACGAAGACAGAATAACTAAAACAGAGGTCAGAGAACCACTGCCAAACTCAGACCACAACATGGTCTCATTTGAAGTGTTTTTTAAAACCCCAAAAGTAATGACTAAAGCTAAGGTTTACAATTTTATAAAAGCAAAGTATGAAGGTATGAAACAGAGACTAACAGAAGGAGACTGGAGCAAAATAGAGAAAACACCCACAGAAGAAGGATGGTTGTTCTTCAAAAATGTAGTACTAGAGGCGCAAAACAATTACATCCCTAAAGTAGACAAATCTAAATGTAAAACTAAATTGCCAAAATGGTTTAATAGATCAATTAAAAAATATATTCAGCGAAAAAAGGCACTTTACAGAGCATTAAAAAAGGGCCAAAAAGAAAGTACACAGAAAGAGTACACGGAACTGCAAACGCAAGTCAAAAAGGAAGTTAGAAAGGCCAAGAGAGAAATAGAAATGAACATTGCTAAGGGAGCTAAAACCAATTCCAAAATGTTTTTCCAATATTACAACAGCAAGGGAACATTCAAAGAGGCGATTAAATGTTTAAGAGATACAAATGGCAAAATCATAAATGAAGAAAAAAAATAGCAAATATATTAAATGATTACTTTTCACAAGTTTTTACAAAGGAAGATACTGACAACATGCCCCACATGTCATCCAGTTCCTATCCAGTTTTAAATAACTTTAGCATAACTTGAGGCAGAAGTGTTAAAGGGACTAGGAGCTCTTAAAATAAACAAATCCCCTGGGTCGGATGAGATCATCCCAGTAGTACTCAAAGAAATGAAAGAAGTAATTTACAAACCGGTAACCAAGATCATGCAGCAGTCTCTTGACACAGGGGTGGTACCGACAGACTGGAAAATTGCAAACGTAATACCGATCCACAAAAAGGGAAACAAAACTGAACCAGGTAACTACAGACCAGTAAGCCTGACTTCTATTATATGCAAACTTATGGAAACTATAATAAGATCCAAAATGGAAAATTACCTATATGGTAACAGGGTCCTGGGAGACAGTCAACATGGTTTTAGGAAAGGGAGATCGTGTCTAACTAACTTTCTTGATTTTTTTGAGGATGCAACATCGATAATGGATAATTGCAAAGCATATGACATGGTTTATTTAGATTTCCAGAAAGCTTTTGACAAAGTCCCGCACAAAAGATTAATTCTCAAACTGAACGCAGTTGGGATTCAAGGAAACACATGTACATGGATTAGGGAGTGGTTAACATGTAGAAAACAGAAAGTACTGATTAGAGGAAAAACCTCAGAATGGAGTGTGGTAACCAGCGGTGTACCACAGGGATCAGTATTAGGTCCTCTGCTATTCCTAATCTACATTAATGATTTAGATTCTGGTATAGTAAGCAAACTTGTTAAATTTGCAGACGACACAAAAGTAGGCGTGGCAAACACTGTTGTAGCAGCAAAGGTCATTCAAAATGATCTGGACAAGATTCAGAATTGGGCAGACACATGGCAAATGACATTTAATCGAGAAAAGTGTAAGGTACTGCACGCAGGAAATAAAAATGTACATTATAAATATCATATGGGAGATACTGAAATTGGAGAAGGAATCTATGAAAAAGACCTAGGAGTTTTTGTTGACAATGTGGGGAAGCTATAAAAAAGACTAACAAGATGCTCGGATACATTGTGAAAAGTGTTGAATTTAAATCAAGGGAAGTAATGTTAAAACTGTACAATGCACTAGTAAGACCTCATCTTGAATATTGTGTGCAGTTCTGGTCACCTCGCTATAAAAAAGATATTGCTGCTCTAGAAAGAGTGCAAAGAAGAGCGACCAGAATTATCCCAGGTTTAAAAGGCATGTCAATTGCAGACAGGATAAAATAATTGAATCTGTTCAGTCTTGAACAAAGAAGACTACGTGGCGACCTAATTCAAGCATTCAAAATTCTAAAAGGTATTGACAGTGTCGACGCAAGGGACTTTTTCAGCCTGAAAAAAGAAACAAGGACCAGGGGTCACAAATGGAGATTAGACAAAGGGGCATTCAGAACAGAAAATAGGAGGCACTTTTTTACACAGAGAATTGTGAGGGTCTGGAATCAACTCCCCAGTAATGTTGTTGAAGCTGACACCCTGGGATCCTTCAAGAAGCTGCTTGATGAGATTCTGGGATCAATAAGCTACTAACAACCAAACGAGCAAGATGGGCCGAATGGCCTCCTCTCGTTTGTAAACTTTCTTATGTTCTTATGTAAATAAATACTAATCAAAATAGCTTTTTCCAAAAAAAAAAAAATCAAAAAGAATAAAAAATAAAGGAATCACAATGTAGAACAGGATCTGAAATATACAATGAGATTGAAAAATGTGTCAATTATGAACGTTTTTTTTTTTGACGAGTCACAGCAGAATTCTAAAAAGAAGAAAAATGAGGTAAAAAAGATGATATCCTATACAATTATATGTCTTGTGAGGGGAGAGGAGATAATTCAATTAAAAAAAAAAAACACACACACACACAATGTCAAAGCCAAGTCGTTTTCACAATTGCAATACAATATATGTTTCCATAATATAAAGGTTTTTATTTTATTTTCATATTTTTTAAATGAAGCAAAAGTAATACATTTAAACCAAGAACTCCTATCAAATCATTTTTAGGATATGGGTGAAAGGAGGAAAAAAAAAAAGATTTATAGTATAAATCAAAAAGCCCCCACCAAAAAAACAGATTTATAGTATAAATCAAAAAGCCCCCCCCAAAAAAACAGATTTATAGTATAAATCAAAAAGCCCTCCCCAAAAAAACAGATTTATAGTATATCAAAAAGCCCCCCCCAAAAAAACAGATTTATAGTATAAATCAAAAAGCCCCCCCCAAAAAAACAGATTTATAGTATAAATCAAAAAGCCCCCACCAAAAAAACAGATTTATAGTATAAATCAAAAAGCCCCCACCAAAAAAACAGATTTATAGTATAAATCAAAAAGCCCCCACCAAAAAAACAGATTTATAGTATAAATCAAAAAGCCCCCCTCCCCCCAAAAAAAGCAAATCGTTGTCATAACATAGAGAGAAGTGCATCACATCAAATATATGTTATCATTGTAATATAATGACATTAAAGGCATCGACAAAATATGTTATGTAAAAACTCTTCGGTGATCGACCCAGAGTGAATAAACGGCAATCAACCATTTTTTTATTTATTTTTTAAATCCGGATGTACCAGACACGTCGTGAATCACAGGAGAGGTTCATTGGAAGTCATGTTCAGGACAGCACCTGGTCTGAAGCGTAGCGGCAGGGCCGAGGGGGGCAGCTGGTTGAATGTGTGTAAGGCTTGGTGTTGCTTGATCCTTAACGTTGATTAGCTTTTCTTTTTTTTCTTGCTCTCAGAAAATGTTATGTCCATGTCCTGTTAGTTTTTATAACTTGCAAGATTGCCGTTGCCTTTTATGAACATTATTGCAGTCCATAGCTTGTGAGAGGTGGGTCTAAAGACAGTTTTATTTTCATGTCATGGCTGCACATCATTAATAGGCCATCTTCTTTTCCAGCTTGTTTCGCAGACAAGGCCCCTTGTCTTGATGAAAAGCTCTTTTAAAATCATTCTCCTGCTCTGCAGAGTAATTAACGAATCAGTACACTGCAGTTGTAAAGACTTGTCTTATTATTATTACATTCCGCCCATAATGCATTTGCTTGTTGCTCATTTTATTGTGTGTTTTCGATGCCCATTAAAACACACAGCACTTTAGTTCTGTCCACAGAGCTACTCGCTTCAGGATCACATTGCCTTATCATCTATATTCATTGTTTTTAGGAGAACAGCAGCAGTGTTCAGGGAGAGGGTAAAATAGTAAAGTTGGTCCCGGTTCAATTCAGAATCTTAGAAAATATTCCACTAATGCAAGGCCTGTTTGTGAAAGCTCTGGCGCCAGTCTGCATTTCTCTTAAGTACCCTCAGTAAGATTTTTCATGAATTTGCTGGGCTGCCATTGCAAATCGTTTTCCAGTTTTACTGCCCATACCAGGATATGGGTTCACCAGTGTTTAAACTATAAAGCCTTATAGCAGTGTTTGTATAGGAGTGACATGGAACACGATATTACCAGGTTTAATGCGATACCTCATAGAGTGCAGTGCTGTCAAGTACCAGTAAGACATGTTTTGTAGATTTAAAGATTTAAAGATTTTTGTAACCATTAAATCTTTAAAAATCAACAGGTATTTGAGAAAGGGTACAACAGTCTAAGACACATAGTGATTGGTGGTTGCTTGCAAAGGCTGCTGGGAGGCAAGACCCTTTTCTTTCACCATCACATTAAATTGTGACACAGAGAGGTGTTTTGAAACAGCTCCCCCTTCCACCAAAAGTATTTGCAGTCTTCATCAATGTAAATTAACAGAATACCGTGCATTGTTTGGGAGGTGGTGGTTTGGAATACAGTACATTAGTTGCAGTGTCATGTAGAATAATTGAGTACCTCCCATACTGCACCCTGGTTCCCCGTTCTTCCTCTGTCATATCTTTCCATCCATTTGTAACCAGTAATAAACATTATTAATATGTATCTTCATTGAAGATGGAAAAGCTGCTTCCCATCATGGTATTTAGATCCAGGAAGCGTCACTGCCAGGGCACTGGATTCTGCTCCTGACGTACCAAGAGGATGTTCAGTAGTCAACGCCCATATTAATGAACACATGTCTAGTGCAGTTATGTCATGGCAGTGGGATTGTTCAGTGGAGGTTTCTAGCAGTGATGCATGTCTAGTGCAGTTATGTCATGGCAGTGGGATTGTTCAGTGGAGGTTTCTAGCAGTGATGCATGTCTAGTGCAGTTATGTCATGGCAGTGGGATTGTTCAGTGGAGGTTTCTAGCAGTGATGCATGTCTAGTGCAGTTATGTCATGGCAGTGGGATTGTTCAATGGAGGTTTCTAGCAGTGATGCATGTCTAGTGCAGTTATGTCATGGCAGTGGGATTGTTCAATGGAGGTTTCTAGCAGTGATGCATGTCTAGTGCAGTTATGTCATGGCAGTGGGATTGTTCAGTGGAGGTTTCTAGCAGTGATGCATGTCTAGTGCAGTTATGTCATGGCAGTGGGATTGTTCAGTGGAGGTTTCTAGCAGTGATGCATGTCTAGTGCAGTTATGTCATGGCAGTGGGATTGTTCAGTGGAGGTTTCTAGCAGTGATGCATGTCTAGTGCAGTTATGTCATGGCAGTGGGATTGTTCAGTGGAGGTTTCTAGCAGTGATGCATGTCTAGTGCAGTTATGTCATGGCAGTGGGATTGTTCAGTGGAGGTTTCTAGCAGTGATGCATGTCTAGTGCAGTTATGTCATGGCAGTGGGATTGTTCAGTGGAGGTTTCTAGCAGTGATGCATGTCTAGTGCAGTTATGTCATGGCAGTGGGATTGTTCAGTGGAGGTTTCTAGCAGTGATGCATGTCTAGTGCAGTTATGTCATGGCAGTGGGATTGTTCAGTGGAGGTTTCTAGCAGTGATGCATGTCTAGTGCAGTTATGTCATGGCAGTGGGATTGTTCAGTGGAGGTTTCTAGCAGTGATGCATGTCTAGTGCAGTTATGTCATGGCAGTGGGATTGTTCAGTGGAGGTTTCTAGCAGTGATGCATGTCTAGTGCAGTTATGTCATGGCAGTGGGATTGTTCAGTGGAGGTTTCTAGCAGTGATGCATGTCTAGTGCAGTTATGTCATGGCAGTGGGATTGTTCAGTGGAGGTTTCTAGCAGTGATGCATGTCTAGTGCAGTTATGTCATGGCAGTGGGATTGTTCAGTGGAGGTTTCTAGCAGTGATGCATGTCTAGTGCAGTTATGTCATGGCAGTGGGATTGTTCAGTGGAGGTTTCTAGCAGTGATGCATGTCTAGTGCAGTTATGTCATGGCAGTGGGATTGTTCAGTGGAGGTTTCTAGCAGTGATGCATGTCTAGTGCAGTTATGTCATGGCAGTGGGATTGTTCAGTGGAGGTTTCTAGCAGTGATGCATGTCTAGTGCAGTTATGTCATGGCAGTGGGATTGTTCAGTGGAGGTTTCTAGCAGTGATGCATGTCTAGTGCAGTTATGTCATGGCAGTGGGATTGTTCAGTGGAGGTTTCTAGCAGTGATGCATGTCTAGTGCAGTTATGTCATGGCAGTGGGATTGTTCAATGGAGGTTTCTAGCAGTGATGCATGTCTAGTGCAGTTATGTCATGGCAGTGGGATTGTTCAGTGGAGGTTTCTAGCAGTGATGCATGTCTAGTGCAGTTATGTCATGGCAGTGGGATTGTTCAGTGGAGGTTTCTAGCAGTGATGCATGTCTAGTGCAGTTATGTCATGGCAGTGGGATTGTTCAGTGGAGGTTTCTAGCAGTGATGCATGTCTAGTGCAGTTATGTCATGGCAGTGGGATTGTTCAGTGGAGGTTTCTAGCAGTGATGCATGTCTAGTGCAGTTATGTCATGGCAGTGGGATTGTTCAGTGGAGGTTTCTAGCAGTGATGCATGTCTAGTGCAGTTATGTCATGGCAGTGGGATTGTTCAGTGGAGGTTTCTAGCAGTGATGCATGTCTAGTGCAGTTATGTCATGGCAGTGGGATTGTTCAGTGGAGGTTTCTAGCAGTGATGCATGTCTAGTGCAGTTATGTCATGGCAGTGGGATTGTTCAGTGGAGGTTTCTAGCAGTGATGCATGTCTAGTGCAGTTATGTCATGGCAGTGGGATTGTTCAGTGGAGGTTTCTAGCAGTGATGCATGTCTAGTGCAGTTATGTCATGGCAGTGGGATTGTTCAGTGGAGGTTTCTAGCAGTGATGCATGTCTAGTGCAGTTATGTCATGGCAGTGGGATTGTTCAGTGGAGGTTTCTAGCAGTGATGCATGTCTAGTGCAGTTATGTCATGGCAGTGGGATTGTTCAGTGGAGGTTTCTAGCAGTGATGCATGTCTAGTGCAGTTATGTCATGGCAGTGGGATTGTTCAGTGGAGGTTTCTAGCAGTGATGCATGTCTAGTGCAGTTATGTCATGGCAGTGGGATTGTTCAGTGGAGGTTTCTAGCAGTGATGCATGTCTAGTGCAGTTATGTCATGGCAGTGGGATTGTTCAGTGGAGGTTTCTAGCAGTGATGCATGTCTAGTGCAGTTATGTCATGGCAGTGGGATTGTTCAGTGGAGGTTTCTAGCAGTGATGCATGTCTAGTGCAGTTATGTCATGGCAGTGGGATTGTTCAGTGGAGGTTTCTAGCAGTGATGCATGTCTAGTGCAGTTATGTCATGGCAGTGGGATTGTTCAGTGGAGGTTTCTAGCAGTGATGCATGTCTAGTGCAGTTATGTCATGGCAGTGGGATTGTTCAGTGGAGGTTTCTAGCAGTGATGCATGTCTAGTGCAGTTATGTCATGGCAGTGGGATTGTTCAGTGGAGGTTTCTAGCAGTGATGCATGTCTAGTGCAGTTATGTCATGGCAGTGGGATTGTTCAGTGGAGGTTTCTAGCAGTGATGCATGTCTAGTGCAGTTATGTCATGGCAGTGGGATTGTTCAGTGGAGGTTTCTAGCAGTGATGCATGTCTAGTGCAGTTATGTCATGGCAGTGGGATTGTTCAGTGGAGGTTTCTAGCAGTGATGCATGTCTAGTGCAGTTATGTCATGGCAGTGGGATTGTTCAGTGGAGGTTTCTAGCAGTGATGCATGTCTAGTGCAGTTATGTCATGGCAGTGGGATTGTTCAGTGGAGGTTCCTAGCAGTGATGCATGTCTAGTGCAGTTATGTCATGGCAGTGGGATTGTTCAGTGGAGGTTTCTAGCAGTGATGCATGTCTAGTGCAGTTATGTCATGGCAGTGGGATTGTTCAGTGGAGGTTCCTAGCAGTGATGCATGTCTAGTGCAGTTATGTCATGGCAGTGGGATTGTTCAGTGGAGGTTTCTAGCAGTGATGCATGTCTAGTGCAGTTATGTCATGGCAGTGGGATTGTTCAGTGGAGGTTTCTAGCAGTGATGCATGTCTAGTGCAGTTATGTCATGGCAGTGGGATTGTTCAGTGGAGGTTTCTAGCAGTGATGCATGTCTAGTGCAGTTATGTCATGGCAGTGGGATTGTTCAGTGGAGGTTTCTAGCAGTGATGCATGTCTAGTGCAGTTATGTCATGGCAGTGGGATTGTTCAGTGGAGGTTCCTAGCAGTGATGCATGTCTAGTGCAGTTATGTCATGGCAGTGGGATTGTTCAGTGGAGGTTTCTAGCAGTGATGCATGTCTAGTGCAGTTATGTCATGGCAGTGGGATTGTTCAGTGGAGGTTTCTAGCAGTGATGCATGTCTAGTGCAGTTATGTCATGGCAGTGGGATTGTTCAGTGGAGGTTTCTAGCAGTGATGCATGTCTAGTGCAGTTATGTCATGGCAGTGGGATTGTTCAGTGGAGGTTTCTAGCAGTGATGCATGTCTAGTGCAGTTATGTCATGGCAGTGGGATTGTTCAGTGGAGGTTTCTAGCAGTGATGCATGTCTAGTGCAGTTATGTCATGGCAGTGGGATTGTTCAATGGAGGTTTCTAGCAGTGATGCATGTCTAGTGCAGTTATGTCATGGCAGTGGGATTGTTCAGTGGAGGTTTCTAGCAGTGATGCATGTCTAGTGCAGTTATGTCATGGCAGTGGGATTGTTCAGTGGAGGTTCCTAGCAGTGATGCATGTCTAGTGCAGTTATGTCATGGCAGTGGAATTGTTCAATGGAGGTTTCTAGCAGTGATGCATGTCTAGTGCAGTTATGTCATGGCAGTGGGATTGTTCAGTGGAGGTTTCTAGCAGTGATGCATGTCTAGTGCAGTTATGTCATGGCAGTGGGATTGTTCAGTGGAGGTTTCTAGCAGTGATGCATGTCTAGTGCAGTTATGTCATGGCAGTGGGATTGTTCAGTGGAGGTTTCTAGCAGTGATGCATGTCTAGTGCAGTTATGTCATGGCAGTGGGATTGTTCAGTGGAGGTTTCTAGCAGTGATGCATGTCTAGTGCAGTTATGTCATGGCAGTGGGATTGTTCAGTGGAGGTTTCTAGCAGTGATGCATGTCTAGTGCAGTTATGTCATGGCAGTGGGATTGTTCAGTGGAGGTTTCTAGCAGTGATGCATGTCTAGTGCAGTTATGTCATGGCAGTGGGATTGTTCAGTGGAGGTTTCTAGCAGTGATGCATGTCTAGTGCAGTTATGTCATGGCAGTGGGATTGTTCAGTGGAGGTTTCTAGCAGTGATGCATGTCTAGTGCAGTTATGTCATGGCAGTGGGATTGTTCAATGGAGGTTTCTAGCAGTGATGCATGTCTAGTGCAGTTATGTCATGGCAGTGGGATTGTTCAATGGAGGTTCCTAGCAGTGATGCATGTCTAGTGCAGTTATGTCATGGCAGTGGGATTGTTCAGTGGAGGTTTCTAGCAGTGATGCATGTCTAGTGCAGTTATGTCATGGCAGTGGGATTGTTCAGTGGAGGTTTCTAGCAGTGATGCATGTCTAGTGCAGTTATGTCATGGCAGTGGGATTGTTCAGTGGAGGTTTCTAGCAGTGATGCATGTCTAGTGCAGTTATGTCATGGCAGTGGGATTGTTCAATGGAGGTTTCTAGCAGTGATGCATGTCTAGTGCAGTTATGTCATGGCAGTGGGATTGTTCAGTGGAGGTTTCTAGCAGTGATGCATGTCTAGTGCAGTTATGTCATGGCAGTGGGATTGTTCAGTGGAGGTTTCTAGCAGTGATGCATGTCTAGTGCAGTTATGTCATGGCAGTGGAATTGTTCAATGGAGGTTCCTAGCAGTGATGCATGTCTAGTGCAGTTATGTCATGACAGTGGGATTGTTCAGTGGAGGTTTCTAGCAGTGATGCATGTCTAGTGCAGTTATGTCATGGCAGTGGGATTGTTCAGTGGAGGTTCCTAGCAGTGATGCATGTCTAGTGCAGTTATGTCATGGCAGTGGGATTGTTCAGTGGAGGTTTCTAGCAGTGATGCATGTCTAGTGCAGTTATGTCATGGCAGTGGAATTGTTCAATGGAGGTTTCTAGCAGTGATGCATGTCTAGTGCAGTTATGTCATGGCAGTGGGATTGTTCAGTGGAGGTTTCTAGCAGTGATGCATGTCTAGTGCAGTTATGTCATGGCAGTGGGATTGTTCAGTGGAGGTTTCTAGCAGTGATATGTCTAATGCTGGGCAGCGATTATGTTCAAGCATCCCTGTGACAGACTTGTATGCATTTATAAGTATGGAAACCCCTTGAGCAAAATATAAAGGCACCATGTGACTATTTGGCCATGTTTGGTTTCCTGGAAATAGAGCCAATGCTTCATGACAGTCATTTCAGAAAGATGTCGTTTCACTGTTTTTTATGACCAGACTGCTGGTCTATAGTGTGCTGGATAGAGCCCCTCGGTGTGAAAGCACCCATTATTTCAAGAATGAACAGCAGTATTAAACTGCATTTGAGTGCATTCATTCCTCAAGTCAGGGTAGTAAGGTCAAAGAGTAAGTAACAGGGTTCTGAAAATATAGCGACACGCATCCCCACATGCTGCTACAAATTATGTGTTAATCTCGTCAGGCTGTACTGGCTACGAGATGTTTTGGTAATTTTATGCCCCACATCCTCCGCGTAGGGCTGCAACAAATTGTTTACAAAATTTTAGCCGTGTGCAAGGTTGTAGGGGCGCACGACGATGTTGACAAATATGCTTCGCAAGGGTGTAGGTGTGTAGCCGCGCTACACGATGTTGACAAATTTTATGTCGCACAGGTGTAGGGGTGCGCTACGACTGTTGACAAATTTATGTCGCATGACAACTGTTTAAATACAGCGTTCCACATCCCCGCGTGCTGCTACAACTGTTTAAATACAGCGTTCCACATCCCCGCGTGCTGCTACAACTGTTTAAATACAGCGTTCCACATCCCCGCGTGCTGCTACAACT
This sequence comes from Polyodon spathula, assembly GCF_017654505.1. NCBI lineage: Eukaryota > Metazoa > Chordata > Actinopteri > Acipenseriformes > Polyodontidae > Polyodon > Polyodon spathula. The sequence goes on from NC_054539.1 coordinate 76,338,103, forward strand.
GTTTAAATACAGCGTTCCACATCCCCGCGTGCTGCTACAACTGTTTAAATACAGCGTTCCACATCCCCGCGTGCTGCTACAACTGTTTAAATACAGCGTCCCACATCCCCACGTGCTGCTACAACTGTTTAAATACAGCGTTCCACATCCCCGCGTGCTGCTACAACTGTTTAAATACGTCCCACATCCCCCCACATCCCCGCGTGCTGCTACAACTGTTTAAATACAGCGTCCCACATCCCCGTGCTGCTACAACTGTTTAAATACAGCCCCACATCCCCGCGTGCTGCTACAACTGTTTAAATACAGCGTCCCACATCCCCGCGTGCTGCTACAACTGTTTAAATACAGCGTCCCACATCCCCGCTGCTGCTACAACTGTTTAAATACAGCGTTCCACATCCCCGCGTGCTGCTACAACTGTTTAAATACAGCGTTACACATCCCCGCGTGCTGCTACAACTGTTTAAATACAGCGTTACACATCCCCGCGTGCTGCTACAACTGTTTAAATACAGCGTCCCACATCCCCGCGTGCTGCTACAACTGTTTAAATACAGCGTCCCACATCCCCGCGTGCTGCTACAACTGTTTAAATACAGCGTCCCACATCCCCGCGTGCTGCTACAACTGTTTAAATACAGCGTCCCACATCCCCGCGTGCTGCTACAACTGTTTAAATACAGCGTCCCACATCCCCGCGTGCTGCTACAACTGTTTAAATACAGCGTCCCACATCCCCGCGTGCTGCTACAACTGTTTAAATACAGCGTCCCACATCCCCGCGTGCTGCTACAACTGTTTAAATACAGCGTCCCACACCGTGCAAAAAATTTATGTTCGCCCGGGCTGTACGACTGTTCGATGTGTGACAGCGTTACATCCCGCGTAGCCTGCTACAACTGGCGCAATCACGACTTCCACATCCCCGCGCTGCTGCCTACAACTGTTTAAATCGCGAGGGTGTAGGGCATGCTTTTACAACGGTGTTAACTACAGAGTTTCACATCCCGCCGTGCTGCATACACATGTTTAAATACAGCGTCTGTTTAAATACAGCGTCCCACATCCCCGCGTGCTGCTACAACTGTTTAAATACAGCGTCCCACATCCCCGCGTGCTGCTACAACTGTTTAAATACAGCGTTCCACATCCCCGCGTGCTGCTACAACTGTTTAAATACAGCGTCCCACATCCCCGCGTGCTGCTACAACTGTTTAAATACAGCGTCCCACATCCCCGCGTGCTGCTACAACTGTTTAAATACAGCGTCCCACATCCCCGCGTGCTGCTACAACTGTTTAAATACAGCGTCCCACATCCCCGCGTGCTGCTACAACTGTTTAAATACAGCGTCCCACATCCCCGCGTGCTGCTACAACTGTTTAAATACAGCGTCCCACATCCCCGCGTGCTGCTACAACTGTTTAAATACAGCGTCCCACATCCCCGCGTGCTGCTACAACTGTTTAAATACAGCGTCCCACATCCCCGCGTGCTGCTACAACTGTTTAAATACAGCCCCACATCCCCGCGTGCTGCTACAACTGTTTAAATACAGCGTCCCACATCCCCGCGTGCTGCTACAACTGTTTAAATACAGCGTTCCACATCCCCGCGTGCTGCTACAACTGTTTAAATACAGCGTCCCACATCCCCGCGTGCTGCTACAACTGTTTAAATACAGCGTCCCACATCCCCGCGTGCTGCTACAACTGTTTAAATACAGCGTCCCACATCCCCGCGTGCTGCTACAACTGTTTAAATACAGCGTCCCACATCCCCTGCGTGCTGCTACAACTGTTTAAATACAGCGTCCCACATCCCCGCGTGCTGCTACAACTGTTTAAATACAGCGTCCCACATCCCCGCGTGCTGCTACAACTGTTTAAATACAGCGTCCCACATCCCCGCGTGCTGCTACAACTGTTTAAATACAGCGTCCCACATCCCCGCGTGCTGCTACAACTGTTTAAATACAGCGTCCCACATCCCCGCGTGCTGCTACAACTGTTTAAATACAGCGTCCCACATCCCCGCGTGCTGCTACAACTGTTTAAATACAGCGTCCCACACCCCGCGTGCTGCTACAACTGTTTAAATACAGCCGCGTGCTGCTACAACTGTTTAAATACAGCGTCCCACACCCCCGCGTGCTGCTACAACTGTTTAAATACAGCGTCCCACATCCCCGCGTGCTGCTACAACTGTTTAAATACAGCGTCCCACATCCCCGCGTGCTGCTACAACTGTTTAAATACAGCGTCCCACATCCCCGCGTGCTGCTACAACTGTTTAAATACAGCGTCCCACATCCCCGCGTGCTGCTACAACTGTTTAAATACAGCGTCCCACATCCCCGCGTGCTGCTACAACTGTTTAAATACAGCGTCCCACATCCCCGCGTGCTGCTACAACTGTTTAAATACAGCGTCCCACATCCCCGCGTGCTGCTACAACTGTTTAAATACAGCGTCCCACATCCCCGCGTGCTGCTACAACTGTTTAAATACAGCGTCCCACATCCCCGCGTGCTGCTACAACTGTTTAAATACAGCGTTCCACATCCCCGCGTGCTGCTACAACTGTTTAAATACAGCGTTCCACATCCCCGCGTGCTGCTACAACTGTTTAAATACAGCGTCCCACACCCCCGCGTGCTGCTACAACTGTTTAAATACAGCGTTCCACATCCCCGCGTGCTGCTACAACTGTTTAAATACAGCGTCCCCCGCGTGCTGCTACAACTGTTTAAATACAGCGTCCGCGTGCTGCTACAACTGTTTAAATACAGCGTTCCACATCCCCGCGTGCTGCTACAACTGTTTAAATACAGCGTGCGTGCTGCTACAACTGTTTAAATACAGCGTCCCACATCCCCGCGTGCTGCTACAACTGTTTAAATACAGCGTCCCCACCCCCGCGTGCTGCTACAACTGTTTAAATACAGCGTCCCACATCCCCGCGTGCTGCTACAACTGTTTAAATACAGCGTTCCACATCCCCGCGTGCTGCTACAACTGTTTAAATACAGCGTCCCACATCCCCGCGTGCTGCTACAACTGTTTAAATACAGCGTTCCACATCCCCGCGTGCTGCTACAACTGTTTAAATACAGCGTTCCACATCCCCGCGTGCTGCTACAACTGTTTAAATACAGCGTCCCACATCCCCGCGTGCTGCTACAACTGTTTAAATACAGCGTCCCACATCCCCGCGTGCTGCTACAACTGTTTAAATACAGCGTCCCACATCCCCGCGTGCTGCTACAACTGTTTAAATACAGCGTCCCACATCCCCGCGTGCTGCTACAACTGTTTAAATACAGCGTTCCACATCCCCGCGTGCTGCTACAACTGTTTAAATACAGCGTTCCACAACCCCACGTGCTGCTACAACTGTTTAAATACAGCGTCCCACATCCCCGCGTGCTGCTACAACTGTTTAAATACAGCGTCCCACATCCCCGCGTGCTGCTACAACTGTTTAAATACAGCGTTCCAGAACCGCACGTGCTGCTACAACTGTTTAAATAACATACCTGTCATTTTTCTTATCATGGTTAGCATCCTGACAACTTTTTACACTTAGAACTTCAAACTCTGTTTCAAAGTTACTGTGCGCTTCGAAACAGACTTCAAAATGATAAATGTAAAAAGTTAACCATGACAAGAAACATTACAGGTGTGTTATTTAAACAGTTGTAGCAACACAAGGGAACACGTAACGTTATATTTTTCGGAACCCAGCTACTTAATCTTTAAGTACTGATTTAGTTTTTTTTTTTCCCTGAACTTAAGCTGTCTTGTTAAATAAATAGATTCTGATGGCTTTTTGGCCAGAGAGGCTGTTCAGAGAGGAATACTTTATGCTTGTAATGGGCCTTTGTTGTTCTAAGCAGAGAGCACTTAGAGAGAGAGACGTGCTGATTATAAAGAGCACTTAGAAAGAGAGAGACGTGCCGATTATAAAGAGCACTTAGAGAGAGAGACGTGCCGATTATAAAGAGCACTTAGAGAGAGAGACGTGCCGATTATAAAGTGCACTTAGAGAGAGAGACGTGCCGATTATAAAGTGCACTTAGAGAGAGAGACGTGCCGATTATAAAGTGCACTTAGAGAGAGAGACGTGCCGATTATAAAGAGCACTTAGAGAGAGAGACGTGCCGATTAAAAGGGCACTTAGAGAGAAAGACGTGCCGATTATAAAGAGCACTTGGTTCTGTTCTATTCATGGAAAATAAGACTTTCTCAAGATGACATTGCATCATGTTTTTACCTCTCAAATGAAAGGAGAAATGGAAACTGAACCGAAGAGCAAAGAGAACTTGAAAAAAAAAAAAAAATGCTTGAAAATTTAAGAAACCTTTTTTTTTTTTTTTAAATAATAATAAGCGTACTTTGTTACTTCCTTGTGTGTTTTTTTTCTTCTTTTTAATTTTTAACCTATTGTTTTGTTGCTGCTTGTGGAATGTCCAGTGAACATTTTCTAGCCACACAGTAAGCACCTATTCAGCTATTATATGCATTTTACTGTGTGAGCATTTTATGTTCTTTCTTATATGTGTGCATCTTATGTTCTTTGTTATATATGTGCATCTTATGTTCTTTGTTATATATGTGCATCTTATGTTCTTTGTTATATATGTGCATCTTATGTTCTTTGTTATGTATGTGCATCAGGGTCTTTCTGTCTTTTGAGGAGCCTGAAGCAAGCTTTCTTCAAAACATCTGATTCTAGAGTAATTTCGGTTAGTTCCTTTATTCTAGTTGTAAAACATTTAGCAAATTGTTACTGTTACAAAATATGTAACAAGCAACTCAAAAGATGAATTGAAAAGGAGTTTCAAGTAAGTTGGTTGTCACCTCAGCCCTTATTGCCACAGGGTTCAAAAATATATAAATAAAATTAAAAAAAGCAAGATTTTAAAAGTTTTTTAAAGCTTGTGAGAGTCTTAAATATCATCCTGCAAGGCAAAACTATAATGCCCACCTTGTAGACACTTGAAGCACATTATTTCTGGTAAGAAAATATTCCATTGTGATATACCTTGGGTTGGTTAATTGATGACTATGTATGTTGTAATTATTAAACTGATGAAACCCTCCTGGGATTAATGAATAACAAGGAGAACGTATTTAAGGGATGGGCAGACAGCTCAGAAATCAGAAATCTGAAGGGAGGATTTTACCTGTTTCCATCCTCTCTCTTGTCCAAGTACAGAATGTACCACTGCTTCAGGGCTTTGTCTCTCCTGTCCAAATACACATATCACTCTGCTTCAGGGCGTTGTCTCTATTGTCCAAGTACACATACCACTCTGCTTCAGGGCTTTGTCTCGCCTGTCCAAGTACATTATGTACCACTGCTTCAGGGCTTTGTCTGTCTGATGTTGAAAGGCCTGTGTCAGCCTGTTGTGGTGTACAGTAGGTGTGCAGTGTTACTGTAACAGCCTTGCCTGCCGCTGCTACCACAGTGCACACAGGTCTTTCCATGACAAATTTTTCATTGGAAATCGCACGGCAAATCCAACATTTCTCATTCTAAGAAACCTGAATAATCTCCAGGTGACGAATATTAATCAGATGACATGAGTAAATGAATAATACATCATCAGAGGGAAACAAAGCCCCTTTTATTCCAGGTGAACAATGACTTGGATATGACATGGAGCACTGCTATCATAGTACTGAAGTTCAGTGTGGAAGATGCTAGTCAAGGTTTTGCACTCAGTTCAGAATTTGAGAACGTCCCATTGATGTAGAGTATTATAGGTGCCAGGGATTCTTTCAATCCAAACTCATCCCCCAAGTGAAGGGGGGGCAGGTTAGGTTGAGATTTTTTCAAAGCAAACCAAAAATATTACCTTCCTGAAATTCTGCACAGACGAAGCTGACACCTTGACCTTTTCCTGGTAATTTGTGAGATTTTTATTTTTAGGGTTTCACCTCAGTGGCGATTTCCAATAAAATGGCACCTCCCACAAGTTTAGCACAAGGTGTTTTTGAGTAAAAGGTTGGTAAATGTTAAGGAGGGGGAGAGGGGGGGCCCATCAACCCATCAACCCTGCTGGCTGTTGTCAAGGAGGCTGACAGTTATGTCAGGGTTGGGTAACAGCCGTTTGTATGGCATTTCGTGAGAAGTTTACTTTTATGTTTCACGATAGCAGGGATTGATTAGAAATAAGAATTGACTTCTCTGAAGACAGACCAGCCTTGCCTAGAATTTAACTGTTTTGCCTCTCCACTGTTTGTAACAGATGAGATATCAAATCGACATGAGGTAAACACAGTATTAGCACAGTCATTTTCACTGAATTGATTGACACAGTATTTGAATATAACTGGACTTGCTTTTTTTGGCTGTCAAAAAATATATAGTTTTCTACTTGATGTGTAAAGTGACTGTATGTAGCTTTTGAAATCTCTGAAATTTTGCCATTGCCATTTTCTTGTGTTTTTTAATTTAAATATTTTGTAAGTCAATATTGCATACAATGACAAACAATATATTGGTATTCTGTTGTCATTAGCTTGCATTGAGTCATTTTTTGTCTAGAGCTTCTAGCACCTAATATGATACTTACTGCCGAGACCTATAAACTTCACCCATCACAAACACACAGCACTGTATATTACTATGAACTCAACGTAACTCCCATAGCAATAGGTGAATTGCTTTATGAATCCCATCCCCCTGTGCTCTCCCTCTGTCTGGAATAGGCTGCTGTACCACACCCCCTGTCATTCAAAGAGATAGGGCAGATCTGTTAGGAGTATTCTAGTGTGGATAATGGTCACTGCTATCTAGCTAGGATTTGCATATTTCAAAACTTGACTTCTAGCCCATTTGGACACATGACAGACAGCATTGGCTTTCTGCAGTGCAAAACCAGTGCAGAAATCCAGAGGCCTAGTGTTGAAGACTGACCAAGGAAGTGTGTTACTAACTTGAGTTTCTACCCCTTAGTCATTGCTGATAAAAGAAAAGAAAAACAGAACAATAACCCTGGGTAGAATGCAAACAGCACATGAATACATCTGCATATATTTAATAATAATAATAAAGATGATGATTGTTATTGTCATCTTCATCATTATAGTAAGACTTGACCCATTGAAGGACTAAACCCTATTCTTGTGAAGGTTTTCATTTTCATCTTAATGCCACATTGCATCCCTGCCCGGAAATGAAAAGCTCTCCTAGACGTGTGCTGCTGCTGAATCTTTAATTGCAGTATCTGCTTTGCTTTGTTCCTCGTGAACAGCCTGCGCCCCCTCGGATCCTGACGATGAAAGTACGCAGTGAACAGACGACTGGCAGTGGGCCCTTGCTTACTGTGGCAGGAGGCTTTGAGAATGAGCTCCCATCTGTCAGCTGCATGTCTTTTTCAGATAACAAACTGAAACTGGAGCAGCTGATTCAAATTCGGCGCCGTTCTGAGACAAGGGGACGAGGCAGGTCTAACAAGACAAACAAGCACAAACAAAAGCCAGGCAGTTTGTACAGCGACAGTGGGAGAGCAACAAGAGATAGAAGAGGGTTGAAACAGCTGGGTTCAGGTAGGCAGAAGCAGGGAAAAAAGAAACTTCATCAAACACAACCACCAGAAATCAAAACATCAAACAAATTTGAGCCACTTCAAAATTTAGATGATTAAAACCAACATCAAGCGAGTGAAAGGAACAACATCCAGGACCCTATAAACAGTGCTGAAGAGGCAGCAAAAAGATTGTTGTGGACTCCATATTGAAAAACACAGCAAGTTCAGTTTGCAGCCTGCACCACCTTACTGGGAGCCCTTGTCACGCACATCACTGAGAATGGAACTAACAGGAGATCACACGGTCGTAGTCATCCACATCGATACAAACACTGGAAGAGAGGCAAAGATCTCTGTAAAAGAAAATCAGAGAGCTAGGAAGGAAATTAAAAGACAAGACCAAAACTGCGGTATTTTCTGGGATAGACAGCTGGAAATACATAATCAAAACGCATGGCTGAAATCGTGGTGCACACAGGAAGGCTTCACCTTGCTTGAACATTGGACCACATTGTACAACAAGGACTATCTATATAGGCGGGATGGACTGTACTTAAATAAAAAGGAAACCAATCTACTTGGAAAAAGGATCCTCAAGGAGGTTCAAACTCCTTTGTAAAACGTTTTTACAAAGAAGTTTTTACATTCTGGCCTGTCCCCATCCAGTTTTAAATAACTTTAGCATAACAGAGACAAAAGTGTTAAAGGGACTAGGAGCTTTTAAAATAAACAAATCCTCTGAGCCGGATGAGATCCTCCCAATAGTACTCAAATAAATGAAATAAGTTAATTCTCAAACTGAACACAGTAGGGATTCAAGGAAATGCATGTACATGGATTAGGGAGTGGTTAACATGTAGAAAACAGGAAGTACTGATTAGAGGAGAAACCTCAGAATGGAGTGTGGTAACCAGTAGAGTATCACAGGGATCAGTATTAGGTCCTGTGCTCTTAATGACTTAGATTCTGGTATAGTAATCAAACTTATTCAATTTGCAGACAACACAAAAATAGTAGTGACAAACACTGTTGCAGCAGCAAAGGTCATTCAAAATGATCTAGACAGCATTCAGAACTGGGCAGACACATGGCAAATGACATTTAATAGAGAAAAGTGTAAGGTACTGCACACAGGCAATACAAATGTGCATTATTAATATCACATGGGAGATACTGAAATTGAAGAACAAATGTATGAAAAAGACCTCTGAAATGAGGTCTCATGAAATGTCTTCATCTAGGCAATGTGGGGAAGCTATAAAAGAGGCTAACAAAATGCTTGTATATATAGTGAAAAGTGTTGAATTTAAATCAAGGGAAGTAATGTTAAAACTGCAATGCATTAGTAAGACCGCATCTACAATATTGTGTTCAGTTCTGGTCACCTAGCTACAAAAAGGATAATGTTGCTCTAGAAAGAGTGCAAAGAAGAGCACCAGAATTATTCTGGGTTTAAAAGGCTTGTCATATGCAGACAGGCTAAAATAACTGAATCTATTCAGACTTGAACAAAGAAGACTATACAATGTCGACCCAAGGGACTTTTTCAACCTGAAAAAAGAAACAAGGACCAGGAGTAACAAATGGAGATTAGATAAAGGGGCATTCAGAACAGAAAATAGGAGGCACTTTTTTACACAGAGAATTGTGGGAGTCTGGAACCAACTCCCCAGCAATGTTGTTGAAGCTGACACCCTTAGATCCTTCAAGAAGCTGCTTGATGAGATTCTGGGATCAATAAGCTACTAACAACCAAACGAGCAAGATGGGACGAATGGCCTCCTCTCATTTGTAAACTTTCTTATGTTAGGCCTGGGCACTGATTAACACTACGTCTCCTCGCTAAATCATTCAGATCAGAAGGTGGCTCATTTCCTTAAGATCAGAAGGTGGCTCATTTCCTTAAGATCAGAAGGTGGCTCATTTCTCTATAGAGGCTGTTTGTCGGTTGCGATTCCCCACCCCACAGGTACCAGCAGTGGCAAATGTTTTGACTCCCCTTCCTCCATTGTCTTCGTTGTGTTGTATTAAATCCCTCCTGTTAGATTTTGGATCTGTTTGACCCGACTCTAGTTTCCAATTAGCTTAAATGCTATTTTTCTTTTCATTTTGTGTATAATATTTTATGACTTTTCCTAAGTTGGGGTCATGAATTTATACGCAAAAAACAGAACCTTTAAGATATGTATTTTTTTTTAGAACAGGTCATGTTTACAAATAAGATGTTTCGAGTCACTGTAACTCGTGGCATTTATCCATGTAGATTTCTGTGCAGGAATGAAACAAACTTCTTCAATTTGTTATTTGATTATTATTATATTTGTGTTATTATCTCTGGAAATGGCTGCACCTGTCTGGAGATATTTATAAATAAAAAAACAACAATATATATCTATAAGGCAGAGCCTAATTTTCACTGTCAGTGTTGCAACAGCATCTCCCTGGTAAAGACACTCCAAAATGAGAAGCTCCCAGGCTGGCAGTCAAAGAAGTTTTACCACAGCTCCTGGACTCAAAGAGCAGAAAAGATCAATTTAAGGCTGTTTAAATTAATTTCAAATTGCATCAGGTCAATATGACCCAAAACATAACAGATGTACCTACATTCTGAACATAATAGGAGGGTTAATCTAGTCTAATGCATTTTCTGTTTTAATTGTGGTATGGTTTGCCTTGGGTTGTTGAGATTAGGGATAGTTGTACATTTGTTTAGTTTTCAGTTAGGTGCTGTTTTTACTGGTAATAAGTGCTATAGATTTAAGAGCTAGTAGCTGCTGAAACAGGAACCACTGCTCACCATGACCTTGTCAGCTCAGGTATTACAGAAGCTACTGCATTAGTGCTATAGAGTAATAGAAATAAATCACAAGGCTAATAAAGGTAAAATAGGGCTACCATTGTTAAATCAAGATGACCACATTTGTGGCAGATAATCACATCTAAAAATAACATTGGACTCAGCTCTCTCCAAGATAAGCACCAATTAAGACATAGCTTCTTTTACTGTTAGCAAATGTGACCATTTACGTTTCCTTCCATCTGATGATGTCGATATCCTTCTGCCTGGTGTTGGTGGCAGAAGTGTAATGCTGGCTCCAGGGATCAGCCTATTTTGCCTCCCCAGTGCATCAGCACACACAACGGCTGCAATGCTGGCTCTAGGGATCAACTACAGTGTGGCCTCCAAGGCACATCAGTTTGACAACCGTCTGGACTGAGCTGAGTAGGATACTTCTCTGGGGTCTTCAAGTGGGCACCTTCCATCCCTGATGTTTCATCGACTAGCCCACAACACCTTAAGAGGGCTTGACAGTGATTCTGGCGTCCCAGCATCACTCCCCCTCCATCCCCCACTCGGTTAAGCCCAGCTTACTTACCTTCCTTTACATTGATGTTGCTTTCTACTGCGCTTGAGGTCCCCACCCAGAATCTTTTTGTCTCAACCAGAGCCCGTTTCTGCTCCTATTTGCTGCTTCAGATAAGTTCTTCGATATGCGTCGCAACTCTTGACCGCTGAATCCGGGTCTTTGAAACCGGGTTGTGCAGTGTGCCACAAATCCTTGACAGCCCAGCTCCACTGGGCAAACCTGGACTCTCCATCCTTGATAGTTGAGTGTACCGAAGTTCCTTCCTTTCATACGCCTCATCCACAGCATCCTTCCATGGCATTATTAACTCTACCAGATGAACAAGGCGTCCAGACCACAAGACAATATCAGGTTGAAAGTTAGTGGTGGCAGTGTCCAACATCTGCCAGCATTTCCCAGGCTCAAGCAGCTTCAGTTTGTCCTAGACGAGTTTTGGTTTTAATACCTTTTCTTGGTGGTTGCTCCCCTGGATGGAGGAATGTTGTTCTTTGTGTATCACATATTGCTGGAATTGGTGGTAACCTATTGGTCATGCTGCACTTGCCTTCCAATGCTAAGATCAAATATCGCAGCACCTGGTCATGACCCGCCTTACATCTTGTCAAAATATGTCTTAATGTAGCTGTCGATGAACACATAGGTCACCAAGGATCCTCTCCTATCCATAGATTAAGGTTCTTTGGTGATGGGAGAACATCAGATGTTGACCTGATGAGGAAACTGAACCTTTTCTGTTCCATTGTCCATAGATCTCGCCAGCCGATCTTGCATTTTTCCACACTCTCCCATCTTGTCCATCCTCCCTGCTTGCCCTGGGAAACTGCCTTTACGCACCTCATCCTCTCCTCCTCCTTTTGCACCTCATTGAACTGCTTCCTCCGTTGAGCTGGAGACCCCCTCTTCCTTGCTGTACTTTCCCCATGATATCAATGAAGGGCAGCCTTTGTATCTTCCACAGGTCTGTTGCTGCCCACTTTCTTCCAGAGTTCAACACAGCTGCTGCCTCCCTCACACATTCGTCGCGTGACTCTGCCAGTGTCATTTCCAATCGAACCTTGGTGCACTTAAACTCCATTTCCTGATGCATGAAATAATGAATGCTTCCAGCTTCTCTTCTGTTGTCAAGGAAACCTCATACACCATGAGTGGCCACGCAAGTCTTGCCAGTAGACCAAACTGAAAGCACCAGAGTTTAAACTTGCCCGGTAAAGCGCTGCTGTCTTTGCTCTTCAACTTTTGCACTGCTTGTTGTCTCACTTCTCCCACATGAACTGTGTTCTTTAGGTCCCCATCATATCATCTACCAAGACTTTTCACAGGATTCTCAGACACTGTTGGTATTACCTCACCATTAAAGTAATGGTAGCCTTGAGTTACAGATGCAGTTTCTTGTGTATGTGTATCTGACGTAGGACTAATTAAGACATGTACTGTATCGATCCCTTCTCAGATATTCACAGGTGGTGGTGGTTTCTAACCTGCAGCTCTGTGTATTCATTTTCTGAAGAAGTGATTGAGTAATTGAATATCCTTGTAGTTGTATAATAGTTTGAAAGAGGATTTAAAGATTTTCTTGAGTTGTGCAGTGCTGTATCATTAACACAAACATTTGGGGAGGGGGGAGTGGATATGTACAACTGCATTTTCTCTCTTATATAATCTCAAAGTTAAAGTGAAGCACTAAGCATTCTCTGCCTAGCTCCACTGATGCAACAAGCATTTGTGTTTGCTGATGGGGTTCATTGGCTGGTCTGGTGCTCGCTTGCTCCTGTTGTCGACCACATTGACCACAGCCTTGTGGAGGAACACTTTTCAATCTGCTCTGCCACATTGAACACAGCCTTGTGGAGGAACACTTTTCAATCTGCTCTGCCACATTGAACACAGCCTTGTGGAGGAACACTTTTCAATCTGCTCTGCCACATTGAACACAGCCTTGTGGAGGAACACTTTTCAATCTGCTCTGCCACATTGAACACAGCCTTGTGGAGGAACACTTTTCAATCTGCTCTGCCACATTGAACACAGCCTTGTGGAGGAACACTTTTCAATCTGCTCTGCCACATTGACCACAGCCTTGTGGAGGAACACTTTTCAATCTGCTCTGCCACATTGAACACAGCCTTGTGGAGGAACACTTTTCAATCTGCTCTGCCACATTGACCACAGCCTTGTGGAGGAACACTTTTCAATCTGCTCTGCCACATTGAACACAGCCTTGTGGAGGAACACTTTTCAATCTGCTCTGCCACATTGAACACAGCCTTGTGGAGGAACACTTTTCAATCTGCTCTGCCACATTGAACACAGCCTTGTGGAGGAACACTTTTCAATCTGCTCTGCCACATTGAACACAGCCTTGTGGAGGAACACTTTTCAATCTGCTCTGCCACATTGAACACAGCCTTGTGGAGGAACACTTTTCAATCTGCTCTGCCACATTGACCACAGCCTTGTGGAGGAACACTTTTCAATCTGCTCTGCCACATTGAACACAGCCTTGTGGAGGAACACTTTTCAATCTGCTCTGCCACATTGAACACAGCCTTGTGGAGGAACACTTTTCAATCTGCTCTGCCACATTGACCACAGCCTTGTGGAGGAACACTTTTCAATCTGCTCTGCCACATTGAACACAGCCTTGTGGAGGAACACTTTTCAATCTGCTCTGCCACATTGACCACAGCCTTGTGGAGGAACACTTTTCAATCTGCTCTGCCACATTGAACACAGCCTTGTGGAGGAACACTTTTCAATCTGCTCTGCCACATTTGTCTCCTCCGCTCCCCAAATAACTTGTTTGAAGAAACACTGTCTAAGAAGAAATGCTAGATTTCATAAGAGAGTAGAGATTGCAATTATTTACGATTCTATGTATTCATGTGGGAAATTGTAAAAAGAAGACCCCTATAGTGCAGGGATGGGAACCTTGAAAGCAAATTATGAGTTAAAGTGGTTGAGAAATATAAACATGTTTTTTGTTGTTTTTTTTCAGTTTGAAATGGGTGAAAGTGTGAAGAATCATTTGATTGCTTATATGAAGTGAAAAGCAAGGACAGTTAATGGAGTCCTTGCTCCTTGCTGTTTTCAGAAGTGTGTTACTCGTGTTCTTATTGCCAGTTACTGGCTTATTTATTGAAAACATTCTCCAATGTAAGCACTGATCATTTTGAATTGCAGTAAATAATACATTAAGGGTTTTTGCATTTGTAAGGATTGTCTTAATTAATTAATTGATTGATTTATTGATTTATTCTTTCATCTAAGTATATTAGAAAAGGAGGGGAGGGGGGAGGATGGGTTTTAGTAAACAATATGAATCGACTTCGTGGAAAACTAGTGAGCAGAATGATTTCATTAATCATTTGAATAGCTCGTCATTGATAGGCTAGAGGACCGAGACTGCACATTTGAATGATCCCAATGACCAGCTTACCCAGAATCACGTCCACTCAATACACTGATGCTGGAGTTTATTCTTCCATGCACACACCAACCTTTTCAGTTTTGTGACAAAAAAAGCAGCGCAGAAGAAGCCAGTATATCTTGTTGGTTGTAGTTTATAGCATGTGCTTTCTTGCAGAGTAAATGTTGTGGAAATGTAATTCACCTTGAAGTGTCCTCCTCTTTTCATGTTGCCTTCCTCCTTCCTTTGAAAGCAGTGCAGAGCAGTTCAAAGGGATGAGGTTCCTCTGAGCATGAGGAGGGAATAAGGAATGCTGGCTGGCTTAGGCTGAAGTGGCGTGCTGTTAGAACTTTAATGCACCGTTTCTTCATCAAAGGGACTGAAGCTCTGTACTGTTCCTTCCCTTTCCCTGCAGCCCCAATTAAAACAGTGTGGGTTCAAAGATGAGGTTGGGTTGGGGGGAAGCAGTTTCATTTATGGGAGGCTTTGCAAACTTGAAGGCGACTTTGCTTTGCGTGAAATTCAAGGAAACAATACGTACCTAGAGCACCCACCTTGTTTACAGGACAGACTGAGCACAGTTCTCAATATCCTTTAGGCACACTATGGTAAAGCAGCCGTAATACTTGAATGTACTGTAGCTGCATTTTTTGTTTGTTGGTTGTAGCACATAATTTAAGGCCCTGGCTATCAAAACTTACCAAACAAATGAATAACAGTGTTTTAACAGTCTCTAACATTGTGCATTAAAGCATGCATTGATTTGGAACCCTCTTTAAAATGCCATCTAGAAAGCTTAAGCAAATACCTTACAAAGTTTCCAAAATATGGCAACCATATTGAAATACAGAGCAAGTTCACAGCAACACAGAACTATGGGTTAGGGAACTGGGCTTGCTGGAGACAACTACAGTACAGGCATTCGAATTGTGAGGTTCTTATTGCTACCTGCTTCCATGTGCAGAGCTTATCCCACAGAAATCCCATTGGAAGACCAACTGTAGCATTACAAGATACCGGTAATAACGTCTTCTTCAGAAGTAATGTTTTTCGATTTTTTTCATTCATTGTTAAAGAGAACATTTCAATAACAGGTAGATGCTGGTTAAAAATGACAAAGCAGCCTGTCCTCAAATGAGGACAATGGCACTTAATGGGCTTCCCTCTACACTGTACTAAGTTGATTCTCTTGAAATGATGTGCAGTGGGTAGGAACTGAACAAATACTATAGTGACACTGTGTGTGGAAATGACGTTCATAATTGTAATCACTCCTGCTTCTGTTATCACAGTTTTAGACAGAGCCGATCTTCAAACAAGCATAGGGGAGTAATGAGCCCTGAAATGTTATTCCTTCAAACATCTGGCAGGATGTCTTCAGTAAATGGCTCATTTTATTGCATTGTGGTCACCCTTCTGTACAGATCAATAAGTACACTGTGTACAATTTATTTTGTGAAACATTGTAACAGTGAAAAGACTAAGTCAATCATTACATTTCTGACATTCAAATGTGACATCTACACTGAGATGTATTATGTGTTCATACTCACAGAAAACAAAAAAGGTGTCAAGTTTTATTCCTCTGCTGTTCCAGTGATTGAAGGTCTTGCTGAACCTGTGTTCTATTCCTTGGCTGTTCCAGTGATTGGAAGGTCTTGCTGAACCTGTGTTCATTCCTCTGCTGTTCCAGTGATTGGAAGGTCTTGTTGAACCTGTGTTCATTCCTCTGCTGTTCCAGTGATTGAAGGTCTTGCTGAACCTGTGTTCTATTCCTCGGTTGTTCCAGTGATTTGAAGGTCTTGCTGAACCTGTGTTCTATTCCTCGGTTGTTCCAGTGATTTGAAGGTCTTGCTGAACCTGTGTTCTATTCCTTGGCTGTTCCAGTGATTGGAAGGTCTTGCTGAACCTGTGTTCATTCCTCTGCTGTTCCAGTGATTGGAAGGTCTTGCTGAACCTGTGTTCTATTCCTCTGCTGTTCCAGTGATTGGAAGGTCTTGTTGAACCTGTGTTCATTCCTCTGCTGTTCCAGTGATTGAAGGTCTTAATGAACCTGTGTTCTATTCCTCGGTTGTTCCAGTGATTGGAAGGTCTTGCTGAACCTGTGTTCTATTCCTCGGTTGTTCCAGTGATTGGAAGGTCTTGCTGAACCTGTGTTCTATTCCTCGGTTGTTCCAGTGATTTGAAGGTCTTGATGAACCTGTGTTCATTCCTCTGCTGTTCCAGTGATTGGAAGGTCTTGCTGAACCTGTGTTCTATTCCTCGGTTGTTCCAGTGATTTGAAGGTCTTGCTGAACCTGTGTTCTATTCCTTGGTTGTTCCAGTGTTTGGAAGGTCTTGCTGAACCTGTGTTCTATTCCTTGGCTGTTCCAGTGATTGGAAGGTCTTGCTGAACCTGTGTTCTATTCCTTGGCTGTTCCAGTGATTGAAGGTCTTGATGAACCTGTGTTCATTCCTCTGCTGTTCCAGTGATTGAAGGTCTTGATGAACCTGTGTTCTATTCCTCGGTTGTTCCAGTGATTGGAAGGTCTTGCTGAACCTGTGTTCTGTTCCTTGGTTGTTCCAGTGATTGGAAGGTCTTGCTGAACCTGTGTTCATTCCTTGGCTGTTCCAGTGATTGGAAGGTCTTACTGAACCTGTGTTCTATTCCTTGGCTGTTCCAGTGATTGGAAGGTCTTGCTGAACCTGTGTTCTATTCCTTGGCTGTTCCAGTGATTGGAAGGTCTTACTGAACCTGTGTTCTATTCCTTGGTTGTTCCAGTGATTGGAAGGTCTTGCTGAACCTGTGTTCTATTCCTCGGTTGTTCCAGTGATTGGAAGGTCTTGCTGAACCTGTGTTCATTCCTCTGCTGTTCCAGTGATTGGAAGGTCTTGTTGAACCTGTGTTCTATTCCTCTGCTGTTCCAGTGATTGGAAGGTCTTGCTGAACCTGTGTTCTATTCCTCTGCTGTTCCAGTGATTGGAAGGTCTTGATGAACCTGTGTTCATTCCTCTGCTGTTCCAGTGATTGGAAGGTCTTGTTGAACCTGTGTTCATTCCTTGGTTGTTCCAGTGTTTGGAAGGTCTTGATGAACCTGTGTTCTATTCCTCGGTTGTTCCAGTGATTTGAAGGTCTTGCTGAACCTGTGTTCTATTCCTTGGTTGTTCCAGTGATTGGAAGGTCTTGCTGAACCTGTGTTCTATTCCTCGGTTGTTCCAGTGATTGGAAGGTCTTGCTGAACCTGTGTTCATTCCTCTGCTGTTCCAGTGATTGGAAGGTCTTGCTGAACCTGTGTTCTATTCCTCTGCTGTTCCAGTGATTGGAAGGTCTTGCTGAACCTGTGTTCTATTCCTCTGCTGTTCCAGTGATTGAAGGTCTTGCTGAACCTGTGTTCATTCCTTGGCTGTTCCAGTGATTGGAAGGTCTTGCTGAACCTGTGTTCTATTCCTCTGCTGTTCCAGTGATTGGAAGGTCTTGCTGAACCTGTGTTCTATTCCTCTGCTGTTCCAGTGATTGAAGGTCTTGCTGAACCTGTGTTCATTCCTTGGCTGTTCCAGTGATTGGAAGGTCTTGCTGAACCTGTGTTCTATTCCTCTGCTGTTCCAGTGATTGAAGGTCTTGCTGAACCTGTGTTCTATTCCTTGGCTGTTCCAGTGATTGGAAGGTCTTGCTGAACCTGTGTTCTATTCCTTGGCTGTTCCAGTGATTGAAGGTCTTGCTGAACCTGTGTTCTATTCCTCGGTTGTTCCAGTGATTGGAAGGTCTTGCTGAACCTGTGTTCTATTCCTCGGTTGTTCCAGTGATTGGAAGGTCTTGCTGAACCTGTGTTCTATTCCTTGGTTGTTCCAGTGATTGGAAGGTCTTGCTGAACCTGTGTTCTATTCCTCGGTTGTTCCAGTGATTGGAAGGTCTTGCTGAACCTGTGTTCTATTCCTTGGTTGTTCCAGTGATTTGAAGGTCTTGCTGAACCTGTGTTCATTCCTTGGCTGTTCCAGTGATTGGAAGGTCTTGCTGAACCTGTGTTCTATTCCTTGGCTGTTCCAGTGATTGAAGGTCTTGCTGAACCTGTGTTCTATTCCTCGGTTGTTCCAGTGATTGAAGGTCTTGCTAAACCTGTGTTCTATTCCTTGGCTGTTCCAGTGATTGGAAGGTCTTGATGAAATGGCTCCAGAATGAATCCTCACATAGATTCAAGAAGAATACCCTCAAGAAAGATCCCATCTTCCTCTAATAAGCATTCACACTTCGTACAAGCATTGAAATACTCGCAGAAAACAAAAAAGGTGTAAAGCATAAAGCTTTATTCCTCGGCTGTTCCAGTGATTTGAAGGTCTTGCTGAACCTGTGTTCATTGGGTCTTGGGACTAAATAACAATACATAAACGGTACCTTGCTTTCATTAAAAGTGTTGTCTCCGGCACTTTCTGGATGCAAAGTCATCAGTCACGTTATTGTGCGACAGCTGTCTTCCTGAACCATGATTGATGCTTAGAATTGCCAATCCAGACAAACGGTCCTGATGCATAGATGACCGCAGGAATGTGTTTAACAGCTGTAACTTTGAAAAGCTGCTCTCTGCAGAAGCTAACGTTACTGAGAGTGTTCCAGCAATTCTCAATGCCATCCAAAGGTTAGGGTGGATCTATTTTAATTTGTTTTTCATGTATAAAGGAGAGGAATTCAAAAGCTGTCATTTTCTTTGGAAGCAAACTGTATATGCTTGCAGTTTCCTGGAAAAGATCCTTTCCATTGAGATCTGGTTCGTGTTCGGAGCTCAGATAGTTTTGCAACTTATTGCAGCGTTCTCTTAATGACTCCTTTGGCATTTCAAATCCCACAGTATTTCAAACATGTCTTTTCACAGCTTGAAATCTGTCCTCAGTTGGTGTGATGGCTGAATCCACCACTTCAGGTGGCTCGTCAGGTGCTTCTAAGATCTCTTTGAGATGTGCAGGTGTATTTTTTTGTTCACAAATCTCCTTAACTGTTACACAATTGTCTGCTGAAGTAATTTTTAAATGTCCCTCTGTTACTGAGTTAAGTGTTTTTGGATTGTTTTGAAAACATATTTTTTGTAAATGAATACAATACTAAAACAGGCAAAAGTCAATTAATAATACTAATATTTGTTTATTTTTTTAACCCTGATTTGTGGGCCCCTTGAGCTGCTCGGGGCCCTAAGCACTTGCTGGGTCTGCTTATGCCTCGCGCTGCCCCTGTTCAATACCCCCACGCAGCCTGTGAGAGCACACCCACTGTTCTGAAGGGCACCCACTATTCTGAAGGGCACCCACAGAAACACAGGCAGGCACACAAGTGCTGGCAGGCAGTCTTTTTAACAGTTCAGGGAGAATAGATGAATTTGGATGTTGATATCGATTACAAACGACAGTAATGTTATGTGTATATACCAACCCCGAACCAATAACATTACTTCAGGACAATCAATGGGTTGTAAAGATGATGTCCTATCCCCATAACTGTCAGCTCAATAAGAATAGCTCTGATGGTGGAGACAGGGAGGCGGTCTGTTTTGTGACACAGAGTGGGATTTATTGATGCTGTCCTTGCTGGCTTGTTTGTAGTAGACAGCAATGCTGAGATTTGTATGATTATGATGATGGAGACACCACTCACTGTGCAGCAGTTCTAGCCTCTTCTGAGCCTGCCTAATGATAACCCAGTATAAGAGACCCAGGAAAACAGCTTCCGAATGAAGGATTGTCAGTTAACTCATGAGAAGCAAAGAACAAGCGACACAAAACATGGCCTGCAAGCAGCCTAGAAATAAAAGAAACCAAGAAGAAGCATTTCAGCAATTTCTAGTATATAGATTTCTCTTAACTTGTAACCTTTTAAACAACAAACGCTATTTACACCTGACAGAACCAGGGTATAACTATACTGGCCCCATCAGATCCAAGGTGTATAGAGTGCAGTGAAATGGACCACTGCACTACAAATTCCTGGTAATGTTTTATTATTGGTTATTATTGCTTGTAAATGGTCCTAATTTTAGACTTTGCTAGTGGAATCTCTTCTAATATTAAACTCCCTTTATTATCACACCATAAAATACTTGGCATGTGATCAGTATTGTAACAAACACAGAGTTCCTTCATAGTCTCATCTGGGTGAGCTTATCCAGCTCCGGGCAGTGCAGACTACAGCAACATTGCACAATCCATGAGAGAGGCTGAAATGAGTGTGTGTGGAGAGATTGTTTTTTGAAGAGAGGTGTGCAAATATACAGCAGTGGGTTGAGGAGAGGCTTGTTAGAAAATAAAGCAGTGTGCACGGACAGAGGGCGTGTGAATATACAGCAGTGTGCAGAGAGGCTTGTGAAATATACAGCAGTGTGCATGAGAGAGGCTTGTGAAATATACAGCAGTGTGTGTGAGAGAGGCTTGTGAAATATACAGCAGTGTGTGTGAGAGAGGCTTGTGAAATATACAGCAGTGTGCACAGCAGAGAGAGGCTTGTGAAATATACAGAGGCTTGTGAAATATACAGCAGTGTGCACGAGAGGCTTGTGAAATATACAGCAGTGCTTGTGAAATATACAGCAGTTTGCAAATATACAGCAGAGAGGCTTGTGAAATATACAGCAGTGTGCATGTGAGAGAGGCTTGTGAAATATACAGCAGTGTGCAGGAGAGAGGCTTGTGAAATATACAGCAGTGTGCATGAGAGAGGCTTGTGAAATATACAGCAGTGTGCATGAGAGAGGCTTGTGAAATATACAGCAGTGTGCACAGCAGAGAGGCTTGTGAAATATACAGCAGTTTGCTTGTGAATTGTGAAATATACAGCAGTGTGCAAATATACAAGAGAGGCTTGTGAGAGGCTTGTGAAATATACAGCAGTTTGCACAAGAGAGGCTTGTGAAATATACAGCAGTGTGCATGAGAGAGGCTTGTGAAATATACAGCAGTGTGCACAAGAGAGGCTTGTGAAATATACAGCAGTGTGCATGAGAGAGGCTTGTGAAATATACAGCAGTGTGCATGAGAGAGGCTTGTGAAATATACAGCAGTGTGCATGAGAGAGGCTTGTGAAATATACAGCAGTGTGCACAAGAGAGGCTTGTGAGAGAGGCTTGTGAAATATACAGCAGTGTGCACAAGAGAGGCTTGTGAAATATACAGCAGTGTGCAGCAGTGTGCAGAGAGGCTTGTGAAATATACAGCAGTGTGCACTTGTGAGAGAGGCTTGTGAAATATACAGCAGTGTGCATGAGAGAGGCTTGTGAAATATACAGCAGTTTGCACAAGAGAGGCTTGTGAAATATACAGCAGTGTGCATGAGAGAGGCTTGTGAAATATACAGCAGTTTGCACAAGAGAGGCTTGTGAAATATACAGCAGTGTGCATGAGAGAGGCTTGTGAAATATACAGCAGTGTTGCACAAGAGAGGCTTGTGAAATATACAGCAGTGTGCATGAGAGAGGCTTGTGAAATATACAGCAGTGTGCACAAGAGAGGCTTGTGAAATGCAGTGTGCAAAGAGAGGCTTGTGAAATATACAGCAGTGTGCATGAGAGAGGCTTGTGAAATATACAGCAGTGTTGCAGCAGTGCACAAGCAGTGTGCAGGCTTGTGAAATATACAGCAGTGTGCATGAGAGAGGCTTGTGAAATATACAGCAGTGTTGCAGCAGTGTGCAGAGAGGCTTGTGAAATATACAGCAGTGTGCACGAGAGAGGCTTGTGAAATATACAGCAGTTTGCACAAGAGAGGCTTGTGAAATATACAGCAGTGTGCATGAGAGAGGCTTGTGAAATATACAGCAGTTTGCACAAGAGAGGCTTGTGAAATATACAGCAGTGTGCATGAGAGAGGCTTGTGAAATATACAGCAGTGTGCATGAGAGAGGCTTGTGAAATATACAGCAGTGTGCAAATATACAGCAGTGTGCAGAGGCTTGTGAAATATACAGCAGTGTGCACAAGAGAGGCTTGTGAAATATACAGCAGTGTGCACGAGAGAGGCTTGTGAAATATACAGCAGTGTGCACAAGAGAGGCTTGCAGCAGTGTGCAGAGAGGCTTGTGAAATATACAGCAGTGTTGTGAAATATACAGCAGTGCACGAGAGAGGCTTGTGAAATATACAGCAGTTTGCACAGCAGAGAGGCTTGTGAAATATACAGCAGTGTGCATGAGAGAGGCTTGTGAAATATACAGCAGAGAGCTTGTGAAATATACAGCAGTGTGCATGAGAGAGGCTTGTGAAATATACAGCAGTGTGCACAAGAGAGGCTTGTGAAATATACAGCAGTGTGCGTGAGAGAGGCTTGTGAAATATACAGCAGTGTTGCAGCAGTGTGCAGAGAGGCTTGTGAAATATACAGCAGTGTGCATGAGAGAGGCTTGTGAAATATACAGCAGTGTGCATGAGAGAGGCTTGTGAAATAGAAACAGCAGTGTGCATGTCTTACCATGCTTGCCAAATAAAGGTACCTGCGTCCTCATCCATTCACTGTTTGAGCATAGAGCTGCTAGCTGTTTACATGCACTTGGCGCTTGTCTTTTCAAAGAAACCAATCCCCAGGCAGAGACCATGCAAAAGCCAGTTCCTTGAACAGGACCAAGCAGGGACCAATAAAAACAAGGCTGTAAGCCCCAAGCCATTTTGAAATGCCAGATCTTGTACTGATACAGTACAAGAGATTAACAAGGAAAAGAGATACATTAGACACAATTAATCCATTCTAGATGTAGAGACTTAGATTTGTTTTTGTCTTTATTTTTCCCTCCACATGCTTTGCACTAGAAGAGTTTAACAGGATTTAAAGGAATTCTGACATTCTGCGAGTGTCTGCATCTTGTGCTATGCTGTGCTGAGCTCCTGAAGGAAAGCCATGGAAATGCATTCACTGTTCTGAATGGAAACTGGACTGATAGTGCAGGCTGTCCCTTTGTACACTGTCCGTGCATACTGTATTGTATCTCATGTGGGTGCACCGTAAGACATGTTAAACTAATAATGTGTATTCCAATGAGTGAAGAATGATGCTGCACACACACACACGTTGCAGATTCATTCTAATGAGGAAAGTGCAGTAACAGGCCTCTTGTTTTTATTCTAGTGTTGTTTTTTATATATCTACCTGTCACAAAGTATGACCAAGAAAGAAAAAGAACAAGAGGCCAGTGGAGGTATTACTCTGCTTAGGTGTGTATACTGTTGGTAAAATAGATTTTAAAGTAGTTACTCTGCTTTGGGTGAAAACAAAGGGGTGTAAGGAGACCTGATATGGGCTGGCAAGGTTCTTTCCCATGACAATTCTGCACAATGTTTTAAAAAGTTGTAGAGTTTAATAATCCCTTCTAATTCCTTGAGGAAAGCTGGGGAGTGTGCAGCCGGGTCTCCATAGTGCCCTGAGAGCAGGCCCCTGAGAGCAGGCAGACCCCTGAGAGAAGACCCTGAGAGCAGACCCCTGAGAGCAGACAGACCCCTGAGAGCAGATCCCTGAGAGCAGACAGACACCTGAGAGCAGACAGGCCCCTGAGAGCAGACCCCTAAGAGCAGACAGGCCCCTGAGAGCAGACAGGCCTTGAGAGCAGACAGGTCCCTGAGAGCAGACAGATCCCTGAGAGCAGACAGGCTCCTGAGAGCAGACTCCTGAGAGCAGACAGACCCCTGAGAGAAGACCCTGAGAGCAGACAGGCCCCTGAGAGCAGACCCCTGAGAGCAGACAGGCCCCTGAGAGCAGACAGGCCTTGAGAGCAGACAGACCCCTGAGAGCAGACAGGCCCCTGAGAGCAGACAGATCCCTGAGAGCAGACAAATCCCTGAGAGCAGACAGGTCCCTGAGAGAAGACTCTGAGAGCAGACAGACCCCTGAGAGAAGACCCTGGGAGCAGACAGACCCCTGAGAGCAGACCCCTGAGAGCAGACAGACACCTGAGAGCAGGCAGACCCCTGAGAGCAGACTCCTGAGAGCAGACAGACCCCTGAGAGAAGACCCTGAGAGCCTTACTAACTGGACATGGAATCGCCCTCATTCTTTATAGCAGGGGTAGTCAATTATTTTATGTGACGGTTCAAATTTCTTAGTTACAGCAAGGTGAAGGTCTGGAACTTTGACCCCTCTCCACAAACCCACAAACAAACACATAGCTACACAAATGTCATTACGTGTTGCTGGTTTTAGAGTTCCTCACTTGGTTTACAGGTGTTACAGAGCCACACCACTGCAAAAACAAAGCAGATTGTAGCAAACAAAAGTGAAGCACAACAAAAAAAAAAGAATTGAAAAATGGCTTTATTGAATTCCAAGAAAAATATAAAAACCTGGAAACAGTGCTCCAGATAAGGTTTTGGGTCTGGGAGTAACTTACCCTTTTAACACAGAGAGTAAAATGTATTTTCAGGGGGTAAAATGCAACATTACCTTGAAGTCATGAGTAATCCCGATAAATACTGCACAATCTTTAATGGTAAAAAAGAGCCTTCCATTTTAACTGCAATGTTACTTTGAACTAAGGTACAACCACGCGTGTGTTCTACAAGGCTTTATCGGCTCAGAGCATTTTTTTGAGGTATCACACTGACTCTGCAAATGTAATTACATTGTTTATATTTTAACATTAAATTGTTAATGTCAGCGAACATGCTAAAACTTCAATATCAAGCCATACAGATAAATAAAATAAACAAATGTATTAATGAGTTATAAAACTTTTTTTTTTTTAATATTATAGCACCTTTTTTCACGGTTGCCTCTGCCAATGGTTCCTAGCAGGGTTTTCAATTCATTTTGAAGTATGTGGCACTTATGAGATAGTAGGGGGCACCCATGGCCTGTGCTCGACTAGTAGGGGTCTGCTTGTAGTGTCTGACAAAGTACTCCATTAGTGCACTGAAGGAGCTTTATTTCAGCACTGCTCACAGCAAGGCAAGAGCAACAAGAACAAAGATTGACTTTTAGTGCATCAGGGCCCCACGATACAAGACTGGCTGGAAAAATAACTGGTATCTGCTAAGAAAATCGATGAATACTCTGATGCAAAATATTCTCTTTCTTTCACTCAACTTAAATATACCCCTACTGCTTTATATCACACACACACACTATGCAGAGTAATGTGGGACCACCACACTAACAATGACCTTTGGAAGCTAGAAACAAACTGGAATGTAAGCAAAGTCTGCATTCTAAAGAAGTTGAGCTCACAGATAGCTGAACCTTGGAAGAATGCAGTAACCATCCATATATAAACAGCAATAGTTTAGATGCTGTCTTTCAGAGATTATCCTCTCTTTCATTTGATATCGTTTGATACTGAAGCTATTCATAGATATGTAAGTATGATCAGTTTAGTTGCATGTTATTATACTCTTTGTTGCATACTGTAATGGGTATATTATTATGTATTTAGCTGCTGCCTTTATCCAGGGTGACCCATCTGTTTATATATTATTATTATTATTATTTATTTAGCTTCAGTCTCAAGTAACTCAAGATGTTAAAATTCATAGACGATAATATTTGTAATATTGGATTTATACAACACAGGGAGTTAAGGCTTAAGCTATTTGAATATGAAAAAAACTAAACAAGAATTCAACTGTCTAGAGACCAAATAACTGAAGCTGCTTCTGATCAAAAATCTATACTGTAGGTACAAAGGTATCTTGTCTTTCGTAATAATACATCAGAAGATTATTATAAAGATTTATAACAATTTAGGAATTTAAAGAAGACAATAGACTTAAAAAATAATATTTAAGTTCTCTCTTTTTATTTATTTTTTGGTCTGGCCTACGTAACAGTATTGGACACCAATGGGGAATATGCAGAGTAAACAGAATCCCGAATCAAGCAGCAGTCTCGCGTATAGGAACACCTCCCCAGAGATCACTTTGCCTAAGGGAACACCCTTGTGGTGAAACCTCTTCCCATTGTAAATGTTCCAGCTAAAGGAACAGGAACTTTGCTTAAAAGAACCCCTTCTTGGGGTTCCGTTCACAATGGATACAGCACTGCTTTGTAAAAACACGACTTGTCAATGTGAGAATGTCTTCAGGGACACTGATTGGTTTATTAAATCTTTTCAGAACCGTCATCATATAATTGAATTATTTTGTATTCTGATTTCCATGGGTGCACCTCATGCTACAAAATAGCATGTAAAGAAACTGCAAAATGCATTGCTGTTTCTCTTGCAACACAAAGTCGCTTCACCATTCTGTTAAGTAATGTGCATATCTTGTGTATTGCCACTGCATTTTGTAACATGTGTAGGGGTGCTGTGTTCATTTAGTTTGACAGTTGGTTTATTAACATTAAGTTAACCCTAAGTAAGGCCCATTATTTTGTGATAGACCAAAATCACAAAACCCTAAGTAACGTGATACACCGAAACACGCATATCATATTCTGACATTCACAGAGTACTTAATTAGAATGTTGTTATTTTGGATATAATTAATTTTTATTTAATGAGAACTCAACAGTACACATTTTCTAAACTAATTTCAATAAGCACTGCATTCTGAGTACATTAGGATTTTTTCGTTGTGTAATTATTTACACCGTATGACGTGCGAAACCTGCAGCTCCAACATGCAAGGAACAAGCACACCAACCTCATACTTTTAACGCTTATTTCATTTTCAGTAAAATAACACATTGAAAATGTAAATAACACATAAACTTAATTTAAGGTACTTGTCACAAATACCTGTTTTTTTACATGACGTGTGCACTGTGTTTTGTCAAGATTTTTAATTACACAAAGTAAAAATAATGCACTTGTTTTTTGTACGTATAACTGCCAAATCTTAAGCATTAACCTCAACAAAATAGCTTTTCATAATAAAGATAAATTTGAACTAATGTTACATTGCCTATTTCGACCGGATGTAAAGGTTTTCAGTGTATGCCCCGTTCTCAAATTATGTAGCCATCTTTTTGCTATGATTGCCTGTTCTGAATTAATAGGCTTTGGCACACAAAATAACTGTTTCATCTTGTTTCATGCTTATTATTCAAGCACCGAAAAGCATTGCATTGCTCATATCGCACGCTACGAGTTTTCACCACTTAATCCTGTAACTCATGTGGGCAGGGAAATCAACGACTTGACGTCACGTCGCTGCCTGAAAGGCTCCAATGTGTCAGCTCCCTCAAGTGAGACTTGACCAGACAGTGGACAGTGAAATGGAGAACATCGCTGCAGAAAGAAGCATTTATTGGATATGCAGAGCACTTAGAGAGCTTTATTATTTTTGGTATGCAAGACATGCATCCGTCAAAACAGAACACTAATATTAATAATATGAATAACGTTCATCATGGAGAACAAATACCAACACACATATCACTTAAATACTGTGTGCTTGCCCTGAGTCAGGAGTACGAATACCCACACACACACATCACTTAAATACAGTGTGCTTTCCCTGAGTTCAAATACCCACACAGACACATCACTTAGTAACACTCTCACAACACACCTACTTTACCCTCGCACAGCACACTCTCATAACGACACACCTACTGTACCCTCACACCACACTCTCATAACACACCTACTGTACCCTCACACACCACACTCTCATAACACACCTACTGTACCCTCACACACCACCCTCTCATAACACACCTACTGTACCCTCACACACCACCCTCTCATAACGACACACCTACTGTACCCTCGCACACCACACTCTCATAACGACACACCTACTGTACCCTCACACACCACACTCTCATAACGACACACCTACTGTACCCTCACACACCACACTCTCATAACACACCTACTGTACACTCGCACACCACACTCTCATAACGACACCCCTACTGTAGCCTCACACACCACACGCTCATAACACTCTCATAACGACACCCCTACTGTACCCTCACACACCACACTCTCATAACACACCTACTGTACCCTCACACACCACACTCTCATAACACACCTACTGTACCCTCACACACCACACTCTCATAACACACCTACTGTACCCTCACACACCACACTCTCATAACACACCTACTGTACCCTCACACACCACACTCTCATAACACACCTACTGTACCCTCACACACCACACTCTCATAACACACCCTACTGTACCCTCACACACCACACTCTCATAACACACCTACTGTACCCTCACACACCACACTCTCATAACACACACTACTGTACCCTCACACACCACACTCTCATAACACACACTACTGTACCCTCACACACCACACTCTCATAACACACACCTACTGTACCCTCACACACCACACTCTCATAACACACCTACTGTACCCTCACACACCACACTCTCATAACGACACACCTACTGTACCCTCACACACCACACTCTATATAACACACCTACTGTACCCTCAACACCACACTCTCATAACACACCTACTGTACCCTCACACACCACACTCTCATAACACACCTACTGTACCCTCACACACCACACTCTCATAACGACACCTACTGTACCCTCGCACACCACACTCTCATAACACACCTACTGTACCCTCGCACACCACACTCTCGTAACAAACCTACTGTACCCTCACACACCACACTCTCATAACACACCTACTGTACCCTCACACACCACACTCTCATAACACACACTACTGTACCCTCGCACACCACACTCTCATAACACACCTACTGTACCCTCGCACACCACACTCTCATAACACACCTACTGTACCCTCGCACACCACACTCTCATAACACACCTACTGTACCCTCACACACCACACCTCTTCTCATAACACACCTACTGTACCCTCACACACCACACTCTCATAACACACCTACTGTACCCTCACACACCACACTCTCATAACACACCTACTGTACCCTCACACACCACACTCTCATAACACACCTACTGTACCCTCACACACCACACTCTCATAACACACCTACTGTACCCTCACACACCACACTCTCATAACACACCTACTGTACCCTCACACACCACACTCTCATAACACACCTACTGTACCCTCGCACACCACACTCTCATAACACACCTACTGTACCCTCGCACACCACACTCTCATAACACACCTACTGTACCCTCACACACCACACTCTCATAACACACCTACTGTACCCTCACACACCACACTCTCATAACACACCTACTGTACCCTCACACACCACACTCTCATAACACACCTACTGTACCCTCGCACACCACACTCTCATAACGACACACCTACTGTACCCTCACACACCACACTCTCATAACACACCTACTGTACCCTCACACACCACACTCTCATAACACACACCTACTGTACCCTCACACACCACACTCTCATAACACACCTACTGTACCCTCACACACCACACTCTCATAACGACACACCTACTGTACCCTCACACACCACACTCTCATAACACACCTACTGTACCCTCACACACCACACTCTCATAACACACCTACTGTACCCTCACACACCACACTCTCATAACACACCTACTGTACCCTCACACACCACACTCTCATAACACACCTACTGTACCCTCACACACCACACTCTCATAACACACCTACTGTACCCTCACACACCACACTCTCATAATGACACACCTACTGTAGCCTCGCACACCACACTCTCATAACACACCTACTGTACCCTCACACACCACACTCTCATAACACACCTACTGTACCCTCACACACCACACTCTCATAACACACCTACTGTACCCTCACACACCACACTCTCATAACACACCTACTGTACCCTCACACACCACACTCTCATAACGACACCTACTGTACCCTCACACACCACACTCTCATAACACACCTACTGTACCCTCACACACCACACTCTCATAACAACACCTACTGTACCCTCACACACCACACTCTCATAACGACACACCTACTGTACCCTCACACACCACACTCTCATAACACACCTACTGTACCCTCACACACCACACTCTCATAACACACACTACTGTACCCTCACACACCACACTCTCATAACGACACCCCTACTGTACCCTCGCACACCACACTCTCATAACACACCTACTGTACCCTCACACACCACACTCTCATAACACACCTACTGTACCCTCACACACCACACTCTCATAACACACACCTACTGTACCCTCACACACCACACTCTCATAACACACCTACTGTACCCTCACACACCACACTCTCATAACACACCTACTGTACCCTCACACACCACACTCTCATAACACACCTACTGTACCCTCACACACCACCCTCTCATAACACACCTACTGTACCCTCACACACCACACTCTCATAACGACACCCCTACTGTACCCTCACACACCACACTCTCATAACACACCTACTGTACCCTCACACACCACACTCTCATAACACACCTACTGTACCCTCACACACCACACTCTCATAACACACCTACTGTACCCTCACACACCACACTCTCATAACACACCTACTGTACCCTCACACACCACACTCTCATAACACACACCTACTGTACCCTCACACACCACACTCTCATAAAACACACCTACTGTACCCTCACACACCACACTCTCATAACACACCTACTGTACCCTCACACACCACACTCTCATAACACACCTACTGTACCCTCACACACCACACTCTCATAACACACCTACTGTACCCTCACACACCACACTCTCATAACGACACACCCCTACTGTACCCCTCACACACCACACTCTCATAACACACCTACTGTACCCTCACACACCACACTCTCATAACACACCTACTGTACCCTCACACACCACACTCTCATAACGACACACCTACTGTACCCTCACACACCACACTCTCATAAACACACCTACTGTACCCTCACACACCACACTCTCATAACACACCTACTGTACCCTCACACACCACACTCTCATAACACACCTACTGTACCCTCGCACACCACACTCTCATAACACACCTACTGTACCCTCACACACCACACTCTCATAACACACCTACTGTACACCTCTCACACACCTACTGTACACTCTCATAACACACACCTACTGTACCCTCACACACCACACTCTCATAACGACACACCTACTGTACCCTCGCACACCACACTCTCATAACACACCTACTGTACCCTCGCACACCACACTCTCATAACACACCTACTGTACCCTCGCACACCACACTCTCATAACGACACACCTACTGTACCCTCGCACACCACACTCTCATAACACACCTACTGTACCCTCGCACACCACACTCTCATAACACACCTACTGTACCCTCGCACACCACACTCTAACGTACCCTCACACACCACACTCTCATAACTACTGTACCCTCGCACACCACACTCTCATAACACACCTACTGTACCCTCACACACCACACTCTCATAACACACCTACTGTACCCTCACACACCACACTCTCATAACACACCTACTGTACCCTCACACACCACACTCTCATAACACACCTACTGTACCCTCACACACCACACTCTCATAACACACCTACTGTACCCTCACACACCACACTCTCATAACACACCTACTGTACCCTCGCACACCACACTCTCATAACAACACCCCTACTGTACCCTCACACACAACACTCTCATAAAACACCTACTGTACCCTCACACACCACACACACTACTGTACCCTCACACACCACACTCTCATAACACACACCACTGTACCCTCCCTCACACACCACACTCTCATAACACACCTACTGTACCCTCACACACCACACTCTCATAACACACCTACTGTACCCTCACACACCACACTCTCATAACACACCTACTGTACCCTCACACACCACACTCTCATAACACACCTACTGTACCCTCACACACCACACTCTCATAACACACCTACTGTACCCTCGCACACCACACTCTCATAACGACACCTACTGTACCCTCACACACCACACTCTCATAACACACCTACTGTACCCTCACACACCACACTCTCATAACACACCTACTGTACCCTCACACACCACACTCTCATAACACACCTACTGTACCCTCACACACCACACTCTCATAACAACACCTACTGTACCCTCACACACCACACTCTCATAACACACCTACTGTACCCTCACACACCACACTCTCATAACACACACCTACTGTACCCTCACACACCACACTCTCATAACGACACACCTACTGTACCCTCACACACCACACTCTCATAACACACCTACTGTACCCTCACACACCACACTCTCATAACACACACCTACTGTACCCTCGCACACCACACACCTCTCACCACACTCTCATAACACACCTACTGTACCCTCACACACCACACTCTCATAACACACCTACTGTACCCTCGCACACCACACTCTCATAACACACCTACTGTACCCTCACACACCACACTCTCATAACACACCTACTGTACCCTCACACACCACACTCTCATAACACACACCTACTGTACCCTCACACACCACACTCTCATAACACACACCTACTGTACCCTCACACACCACACTCTCATAACACACCTACTGTACCCTCACACACCACACTGTCATAAAAACACCTACTGTACCCTCACACACCACACTCTCATAACGACACACTACTGTACCCTCACACACCACACTCTCATAACACCCCTACTGTACCCTCACACACCACACTCTCATAACACACCTACTGTACCCTCACACACCACACTCTCATAACACACCTACTGTACCCTCACACACCACACTCTCATAACACACACCTACTGTACCCTCACACACCACACTCTCATAACACACCTACTGTACCCTCACACACCACACTCTCATAACACACCTACTGTACCCTCGCACACCACACTCTCATAACGACACCTACTGTACCCTCACACACCACACTCTCATAACACACACCTACTGTACCCTCACACACCACACTCTCATAACGACACACCTACTGTACCCTCACACACCACACTCTCATAACACACCTACTGTACCCTCACACACCACACTCTCATAACACACCTACTGTACCCTCACACACCACACTCTCATAACACACACCTACTGTACCCTCACACACCACACTCTCATAACACACCTACTGTACCCTCGCACACCACACTCTCATAACACACCTACTGTACCCTCACACACCACACTCTCATAACGACACACTACTGTACCCTCACACACCACACTCTCATAACACACCTACTGTACCCTCACACACCACACTCTCATAACGACACACTACTGTACCCTCACACACCACACTCTCATAACGACACCCCTACTGTACCCTCACACACCACACTCTCATAACACACCTACTGTACCCTCACACACCACACTCTCATAACACACCTACTGTACCCTCACACACCACACTCTCATAACGACACCCTACTGTACCCTCACACACCACACTCTCATAACACACACCTACTGTACCCTCACACACCACACTCTCATAACGACACCTACTGTACCCTCACACACCACACTCTCATAACACACCTACTGTACCCTCGCACACCACACTCTCATAACACACCTACTGTACCCTCACACACCACACTCTCATAACACACCTACTGTACCCTCACACACCACACTCTCATAACACACCTACTGTACCCTCACACACCACACTCTCATAACACACCCCTACTGTACCCTCACACACCACACTCTCATAACACACCTACTGTACCCTCGCACACCACACTCTCATAACACACCTACTGTACCCTCACACACCACACTCTCATAACACACCTACTGTACCCTCACACACCACACTCAAATGCGGTCGCGTGTCGATGTGCGAGAGTATGGGTGTTTGGATTGACATGGGAAGTTGTGTGGTGTGTCCCTTGAGCGTACTGGTTGTGGGATGACATCGGGAGTGTGTATGTGTGCTTTGTTCGAGCGTATTCGTGTTGGGATGAATGGGTCGCTGTGATGTTGACGAGTATGGTGTTGGATAACATCGGCGTAGCGTTGCGTGTGAGAGCTATTGTGTTGGATGACATGGTGAACGTGTCCGTGTATCACACTATAACCACACACCTACTGTACCCTCACACACCACACTCTCATAACACACCTACTGTACCCTCACACACCACACTCTCATAACACACCTACTGTACCCTCACACACCACACTCTCATAACGACACACTACTGTACCCTCACACACCACACTCTCATAACACACCTACTGTACCCTCGCACACCACACTCTCATAACACACCTACTGTACCCTCACACACCACACTCTCATAAAACACCTACTGTACCCTCACACACCACACTCTCATAACACACCTACTGTACCCTCACACACCACACTCTCATAACGACACACCTACTGTACCCTCACACACCACACTCTCATAACACACCTACTGTACCCTCACACACCACACTCTCATAACACACCTACTGTACCCTCACACACCACACTCTCATAACACACCTACTGTACCCTCACACACCACACTCTCATAACACACCTACTGTACCCTCACACACCACACTCTCATAACACACCACACTCTCATAAAACCTACTGTACCCTCACACACCACACTCTCATAACACACCTACTGTACCCTCACACACCACACTCTCATAACGACACACCTACTGTACCCTCACACACCACACTCTCATAACGACACCTACTGTACCCTCACACACCACACTCTCATAACGACACACCTACTGTACCCTCACACACCACACTCTCATAACACACCTACTGTACCCTCACACACACACACTCTCATAAAGACACACCTACTGTACCCTCACACACCACACTCTCATAACACACCTACTGTACCCTCGCACACCGCACTCTCATAACACACCCTACTGTACCCTCACACACCACACTCTCATAACACACCTACTGTACCCTCGCACACCACACTCTCATAACACACCTACTGTACCCTCGCACACCACACTCTCATAACACACCTACTGTACCCACGCACACCACACTCTCATAACACACCTACTGTACCCTCACACACCACACTCTCATAACACACCTACTGTACCCTCACACACCACACTCTCATAACACACACCTACTGTACCCTCACACACCACACTCTCATAACACACCTACTGTACCCTCACACACCACACTCTCATAACACACCTACTGTACCCTCACACACCACACTCTCATAACGACACACCTACTGTACCCTCGCACACCACACTCTCATAACACACCTACTGTACCCTCACACACCACACTCTCATAACACACACCTACTGTACCCTCACACACCACACTCTCATAACACACCTACTGTACCCTCGCACACCACACTCTCATAACACACACTACTGTACCCTCACACACCACACTCTCATAACACACCTACTGTACCCTCACACACCACACTCTCATAACACACCTACTGTACCCTCACACACCACACTCTCATAACACACCTACTGTACCCTCACACACCACACTCTCATAACACACCTACTGTACCCTCACACACCACACTCTCATAACACACCTACTGTACCCTCACACACCACACTCTCATAACACACCTACTGTACCCTCACACACCACACTCTCATAACGACACACCTACTGTACCCTCACACACCACACTCTCATAACACACCTACTGTACCCTCACACACCACACTCTCATAACACACCTACTGTACCCTCGCACACCACACTCTCATAACACACCTACTGTACCCTCACACACCACACTCTCATAACACACCTACTGTACCCTCACACACCACACTCTCATAACACACCTACTGTACCCTCACACACCACACTCTCATAACACACCTACTGTACCCTCACACACCACACTCTCATAACGACACCCCTACTGTACCCTCGCACACCACACTCTCATAAAACACCTACTGTACCCTCACACACCACACTCTCATAAAAACACCTACTGTACCCTCACACACCACACTCTCATAACACACCTACTGTACCCTCACACACCACACTCTCATAACACACACTGTACCCTACACACCACACTGTA
Source organism: Polyodon spathula (assembly GCF_017654505.1). Lineage (NCBI taxonomy): Eukaryota > Metazoa > Chordata > Actinopteri > Acipenseriformes > Polyodontidae > Polyodon > Polyodon spathula. The sequence goes on from NC_054539.1 coordinate 76,374,467, forward strand.
CCCTCACACACCACCCTCTCATAACACACCTACTGTACCCTCACACACCACACTCTCATAACTACTGTACCCTCACACACCACACTCTCATAACACACCTACTGTACCCTCACACACCACACCCTCATAACACACCTACTGTACCCTCACACACCACACTCTCATAACACACCTACTGTACCCTCACACACCACACTCTCATAACGACACACCTACTGTACCCTCACACACGACACTCTCATAACACACCTACTGTACCCTCACACACCACACTCTCATAAAACATCTACTGTACACACCTACTGTACCCTCACACACCACACTCTCATAACACACACCTACTGTACCCTCACACACCACACTCTCATAACGACACCTACTGTACCCTCACACACCACACTCTCATAACACACCTACTGTACCCTCACACACCACACTCTCATAACACACCTACTGTACCCTCACACACCACACTCTCATAACACACCTACTGTACCCTCACACACCACACTCTCATAACACACCTACTGTACCCTCACACACCACACTCTCATAACACACCTACTGTACCCCCACACACCACACCCTCATAACACACCTACTCTACCCTCACACACCACACCCTCATAACACACACCTACTGTACCCTCACACACCACACTCTCATAACACACCTACTATACCCTCACACACCACACTCTCATAACGCACCTACTGTACCCTCACACACCACACTCTCATAACACACACTACTGTACCCTCACACACCACACTCTCATAACACACCTACTGTACCCTCACACACCGCACCTCTCATAACGACACACCTACTGTACCCTCACACACCACACTCTCATAACACACCTACTGTACCCTCACACACCACACTCTCATAACACACCTACTGTACCCTCACACACCACACTCTCATAACACACCTACTGTACCCTCACACACCACACTCTCATAACACACACCTACTGTACCCTCACACACCACACTCTCATAACACACCTACTGTACCCTCACACACCACACTCTCATAACACACCTACTGTACCCTCACACACCACACTCTCATAACGACACACCTACTGTACCCTCACACACCACACTCTCATAACACACCTACTGTACCCTCACACACCACACTCTCATAACACACACCTACTGTACCCTCACACACCACACTCTCATAACACACCTACTGTACCCTCACACACCACACTCTCATAACACACCTACTGTACCCTCACACACCACACTCTCATAACACACCTACTGTACCCTCACACACCACACTCTCATAACACACCTACTGTACCCTCACACACACACACTCTCATAACACACACCTACTGTACCCTCACACACCACACTCTCATAACACACCTACTGTACCCTCACACACCACACTCTCATAACACACCTACTGTACCCTCACACACCACACTCTCATAACACACCTACTGTACCCTATACGTGTGGCTGACATTGGGGGTGTTGGTGTGAAGGAGTATGCTGTGGGGATTGACATGGGAGCGTGTGGTGTGAGCAGTATGTGTGGATGCCCTGGGGGTGTTTTGGGTGTGTGAGGATTTTGTGGATGACATGGGAGTGTAGTGTGGCGAGTATTTGTTGTGTGGATGACTGGGAGTCTGTTGGTGGGAGAGCTTGTGGGGATGACATGGGCAAACGTTGTGGTGTGAGGTATTGCTGTGGGGATGACATCGGGAGTGTGTGGTGTTGAGAGTAGTGTCTGGATGATATGGGGAGTGTACACCACACTCTCATAACAACACACCTACTGTACCCTCATACACCACCCTCTCATAACACACCTACTGTACCCTCACACACCACACTCTCATAACACACCTACTGTACCCTCACACACCACACTCTCATAACACACCTACTGTACCCTCACACACCACACTCTCATAACACACCTACTGTACCCTCACACACCACACTCTCATAACACACCTACTGTACCCTCACACACCACACTCTCATAACACACCTACTGTACCCTCACACACCACACTCTCATAACACACCTACTGTACCCTCACACACCACACTCTCATAACGACACACCTACTGTACCCTCACACACCACACTCTCATAACACACCTACTGTACCCTCACACACCACACTCTCATAACACACACTACTGTACCCTCACACACCACACTCTCATAACACACCTACTGTACCCTCACACACCACACTCTCATAAAACACCTACTGTACCCTCACACACCACACTCTCATCATAACACACCTACTGTACCCTCACACACCACACTCATAAAGACACACCTACTGTACCCTCGCACACCACACTCTCATAACACACCTACTGTACCCTCACACACCACACTCTCATAACACACCTACTGTACCCTCACACACCACACTCTCATAACACACCTACTGTACCCTCGCACACCACACTCTCATAACACACCTACTGTACCCTCACACACCACACTCTCATAACACACCTACTGTACCCTCGCACACCACACTCTCGTAACACACCTCCTGTACCCTCACACACCACACGTACTCTGTGTGTAGTACCTACTGTACCCTTTTTTTTTTTTAACACCACACTCTCATAACACACCTACTGTACCCTCGCACACCACACTCTCATAACGACACACCTACTGTACCCTCGCACACCATCCTCTCGTAACACACCTACTGTACCCTCACACACCACACTTTCATAACACCCCTACTGTACCCTCTCACACCACACTCTCATAAAACACCTACTGTACCATACTGTACCCTCGCACACCAACCTCACACTACTGTACCCTCGCACACCACACTCTCATAACGACACCCCTACTGTACCCTCGCACACCACACTCTCATAACACACCTACTGTACCCTCACACACCACACTCTCATAACGACACACCTACTGTACCCTTGTGCAACACACTCTCATGAGAACCACACACCTACTGTACAACATTTTCAATATGACTACAAGTAAAAACACAGACTGGCATATGACTTGGTAGACCAGTCAAAATCTTCTTGCGGTCCGGGTTTGGTCCGCCATTGACCACCCCTGCTAGGGTTAGGGTTAGGGTGAGCTCAGTTGATTGATAATCATTTCAGATGTGGTTACACTTACTAACTAGACTGTAATAGCCCTCATGAGGCATGTCTTGTGAAGCATCAGTAATTTGTGTTGTTTTGAATACGTGCACTCCTGCCAGCTGAACGATCAGCCCTCTCTCTCAGATACGCTGTCTTTTAAAATGTCATCAATGATATCCAAAGTACTCTAGATGTGAGGAAGCGGACAAGGAGCCGTGCTGTATTGTTACTGTATTATTATTGTTTTGTATTTTGCTGGTGTTCCCAAACAACTTTTTACCCTTTTCATAAGAACATATGGTGTTCCGCATTCAAAAAACAACCCTTTTTTTCTTAAGTCCTAAGAATATGGCTCTGCTGTTGTGCTTGTAATCAGAGCACTGCTTTTTTTTCTTTTACCGATGCTGTTAAAACTCGGGTGGGGGGGTGGCTGAGTCTCTTTTTCAGGCCTGGTGTTAATGGAATATCTAATGAGGAGCTGTCAGCTTTCTTTCTGCTGTGAAAGTTCAACGCATACCTAGCTGTGTGTGTTTGGTAAATACAAATTGAGATGCAGATGGCTGGGAGCAGGATTTTGCTTCATCAGTCGAGTTTGAAAGCCTGGCTTTTTTTCTCCCCTTTCTTCTGGAGCCTGCCATTAAGACTGAAGGGTAAAGATAGTATCTGACCCACTGGAGTGGCTTAGCTGGGCAAACAGGGGCCTCCAGGGAAAGAGGTTCTCTCCTCTATGCAGCCTCTCCTATTCACTCAATGTGTTTCTAAAGAGAAGCCTCTGCTGAGAAAGATTACCTCTGCTTTGGTGTGCTGGGCAGCACTCACACTGTAGCCTCTTTTCTGATAAACACAATCCTACTTCATTCTGTTTGAGCAGCTTGTGAGCTGCATTTCATTGTGCTTTTAGTGATTTCACTTGAAGATGTGAATCTTTTAAACACTATCAAATATTTCCATAAGATTAAAGACTACCAGCTGACAAATGTCATCATTGTAAACATGAAGTGGAAAAGGAAACAGTCCAGTTTGTTTGTTTGTTTGTTTAATTTGCTATGGTTGTGTTTGTACTGATTTTAGGTCAGCTCAGCTACAGCTATGGCGTCTCAGTCGGGCAGAGCAGGTCTGACTTGTTGGCACGGCTGTCGGTGAGTACCCGACAGCGTGGTATGGGTGGAGGATTGTCTGCTTGCTGTCAGTGAGGTAGTAGGGGAGAAAAAAATGGTGTCAGTATCTAGAATGAACAAAGAGTTGGTCATTTTTTTAGAGAGACACAAGCTGTAGACAAACTGGTACAGGAAGGGTTTGTGCTAAAGGGAGCCCTGGTGCAGGTATCCCCTTTAGCAACTCCTGTAACTAAAGCTATTTTTTCTAATGTGCCCCTCTTTCTGAAATATGAGTTGTTGGTGAAAGAGCTGGGCAGATTTGGAAAATGAATGTCCCCGATCAAGATTATACCTCCGAAAAAAAGATGAAAAATGAAAACATGTCCTGTCATTTAGAAGGCAGACTTTCGCATTGCTTAATAATATAAACACAGTCATAGATGTCGCCTGGACATTTAATATAGAAGGAAGCAAATGTGTCGTTTTTTGTTAGCTCTGACACAATGCGTATCTTCAAATGTGGATGTCAAGGGCACCAGAGAATGAACTGCCCGATGAGAGAGACTGAGGAAGGACAGGAGGTAGGGGGAAAGGTGAAAAGGTAATGTTTACTGTGCTAAACAGTAAATAAAAAAAAAAAAAAAACAATCTGAGGGTGAGTTGGACCGGAGCTCGGAGGCGGTCTCGTCAGATCGTGTGCCTCCTCAAACCTCTTGCTCTGAGGGATAGGAGCACAGGTCTCAGCCCAGGCCTCATGGAGCTGATGCACCTCCATCTCTGCCTGACTCGCAAGCAGAAGCAGACGAGGTGGATCGGGAAAGTGACAGTGAACAAGAAGAAATAGACATGAATGAGGCAGAGGCAGGCAGGGCTTCGGACTCCTCGCTGCTCTCTCCTGACAGCCAGACCGCTGAGAGAAAATGATATGCACTAGAGCAGAGCAAGGATTTTTTATACTTGACAAAAGGTAGGAGAGGGGTGGATATAAAAACATTTTTCCCAGACCTTAAGTAGTTTTTGTATTCTGCTGATATAGTCACGAGAAGAGCAACATTAAAATACAAACTGTTAGGAAAATGTTAAAAGAAAAAAAATAAATCCTGTATAAGATACAATGGCTGTTAAAATGGCTAAGCTCTGTAATAATATTATATATCTTATTGGTTGTTTCTGTTTGATCGCTGTTCATTTTTTAGTCGCCATGAATAGAATTAATTAATCTCTTTTAATATTAACGGGTGCAGAAACAGTTTTAAGAGGGCCCAGTTGTTTGAGTTTTTAAAACAGAAGAGGGCGGTTGTGTCATTTTTGCAGGAAATGCACACAGACAGGCAAAATGAAGGTGACTGGACAGCAGCACGGGGAGGGCAGTGTGTGTTGAGTCATGGGTTCAATACTAGTGCTGAGGTGGCTGTGTTGTTTGCACCTGGCTTGGCAAATAATGGTTTAAACATCACAGAAATAATAAAAGGGCAGATTTTACGAGTGAAGGCTAAGATAGGAGAAACAATATACAATTGCATTAATGTTTATGCTCCTAATATAGGGAAGGATAGGATAGCAAACTTTTGAATAGTGGGAGGTGATTTTAACTGCACAGTTGATTTTAACAAAGATAGAAATAGTGTAGAACATCATCCCCCACCCGCGAAAGAGTTGGCTGCAATTTTAAAGTCCAGTGACTTGGTGGACATCTGGAGGTGTCTGCATCCCACTACTCATCGGTACAGCTGGTCACAAAGTTTCCCAACATATAGTAAGGGCGAGATTAGACAGGTTGTACACAACAAGACAACATTTAAATATTTTTTCAATAACAAAAATCACACCAAACACCAATCTGATCATCACTGCATCCTGATAACAGTTACAATAACCAAATAAACTCATAGGGAAGCATATCGGCATTTCAATACAAAACTATTGCAGGGCCTTCAGCTTGAAAATGAACAGAGCACAGTGGCACAGGAGAACTTGCGGGAGCAGAGACAAACCCTGGGCGGCCGGCTGGAGGAGAAGGTGCGGGGGGCACAAGTGCGATCCCTTTTTATTGAGCTCAGAAACATGGATGTCCCCACAATCTGCTTCTTTAGAAAAAAAGAGAGCGAGCAGCAAGCGGCTGACCTGTGTCTTACTGACCGGTGGCAGGGAGCTACTTAGCCAGGAAGCCACTGAGCTGTTTTCCAGAGAGCTCTGCGACCAGAGTGAAACAAATACATTGCTACAAGGACTGCCCAGCTTGAGCCAGGAGGAGCAAGGGAATCTGAAAACACAGCTGCCTTTACAGGAACTGACCACCGCTATCATGCAGATGGCCAGTGGAAAAGCCCCAGGGGTTGACGGACTGCCAGCTGAATTATACCAGCACTTCTGGGAGGAGCTGGGGCCGGACCTGCTGCTGGTGCTGCAGGAGAGCCTGAAAGCCGGAGAGCTTCTGCTCAGCTGCCACTCAGCTGCCGCAGGGCTGTCATCACTCTGCTGCCGAAGAAGGGATACCTGTGCCAACTTAAGAACCTGGAGACCAGTCTTATTGTTAAATGTCGATTTAAAAATAATATCAAAAACTTTGTCGAATAAGCTAAAGGACTGCTTGAACTCTATAATTCACACTGATCAAACATACTGTGTGCGAGGACTTAAACTTTAATATAGTAATGTTTTTAGTGTTTTAAAAATGAATAGCCGGTTTAGCTGTCCATTCCCCTGTCTAATATGCTGTACTCCCTCTCCGCTGAGCCTCTGCCGAGTATGCTGAGGAGCACTCTGTCAGGCTGGGTAGTGCCCTGCTCGGCCCCTCCCATGGCAGTGAACATGTCAGCCTATGGTGTTGATGTGAATGTTTTTATAAACAGTAACAAAGATGTCCAGATTTTACAGCAGTACCTTGAGACCTTTCAAAAAGCACCATCAGCAAAAGATAATTGGACCAAGAGTGACACTTTCCTGTCTGTCAGCTGGCAGGAGAATGGCCTTCCTGTGCTGCCTCATGTTCTGAGATGGAACAGATCAGGGCTACAAGTATTAGGAATTTTCTTAGGGACAGATACCTTTATGAAACAGAATTAGGAGGGCATTCTGGGTAAAGTGAGAGGGAGGCTTCAAAGTTGGCAAGGGTTGCTGACCAGCCTGTCCTACAGGGGGACGGTCTTAGTAATTAATAACCTGACAGCTTTTATACTGTGGCACAGCCTAATGTGCCTGGACCCTCCCAAAAGAATAAAAGAGGAGTACAGAAGCTGTTTGTGGAGTTTTTTGGGGAGGGAGACATTGACTGAAACCAGAGTTGCTGTATCTCCCCCGAGATGAAGGAGGGCAAGGGCTGGTCAGCATTGCTAGCAGGGTAACAGCTTTCAGGATAATGGCGGTGCAGTGGATCCTGTATGCTCGGGAGGAGGCTCACTAGAGGAAGGTGGCCTGCTTCTTTCTTAACAAGGGGGGGGGATAGGAAGACACATGGTTGTTGTTGACCACAGTACTCTGAACATTTCTACACTTCCCCCATTTTATGCTAAAAAAAATTTAATTTGGAAAACTGTAAGGGTGAAGGGAGAGGAGGAGACTTGGACAGTCCAGGGTCTATTGGAAGAGCCTCTCTTATTTAACAGTCTTTTTCCAGCACAGGCACTATGTGCAAGGTTGGTGAAGGCAGGTGTGACCAGACTGCCCCACCTTATGTCTCCTGGGCTTTCTCGCTGGCTCAGTCCTGCCGAATTGGGTGGCAGGCTGCGCTGGCACTGAGAGAGACAAGTTGACAGGATATTTGTTGAGATCAGAAGCTGTCTCTCTCCAGGGCTCAGGGAGGTCCTGAGGGTAGAGATGACTCAAGGACAAGAGCAGAGTCAGATAACTTCTCGGTGTTGCTGGCATCCCCCTGTGTCGATGAGGAAGAGCAGGAGGATGGAAAGCTGTTAAAAATATGCAATGTTAAAAACAATGTTTTCCATGAGCTCACAAGCAAAAGTCTGTATATTTTGAATATAAAAATAGCTTGTTTTAAAATATTAAGGGGTGTATTAAGGGGGGGTTCAAAATGGAGGGACCATCTGTCTGAGGTAGAGGAGGGAGCCCCAGTGTGGAGAGTTTTATAGAAACCACCCTTAGATAAGAGAGCTGGAGACTTGCATTTTTGCTGGTATTTTAGCTGCAGGGAGGTTCCTGCACAGAGTGGACTATTGCTATCAGCACTGTGGGCAGGAGGAGACAGTTTCTCATACATACAGCGACTGTGAGAGACTCGGGCCTCTGTTTCACCTCCTGACAGAGCTGCTTCAGGGTCTGGGGGTCTCTTTTACAAGACAGATTTTTATTTTTGGAATCTCCCATAGTTTTAAACGAAGGAGAACATGTGCTTAAATTAATTGTATTAGAGGCCAAGCAGAATTGTCCATTTTAAAGTCTGGAAAGAACAAGCTGACTGGAGCAGGGCTGGCAGATGTGGCTGGGCTGTTCGGAGTGCTGGTGGTCAGCAGGTTTAGAGTGGAGTTGGCCTATTTTAATGTGGTCAATGATCTGCAGGAGAGGTGGTGTGTGGGAGGCACTCTGCTCTGTGAGTGAGCGGGGAGAGCTCAGTGTGCTGTTTTAGAAAATTTGCTTTTAGATGTTAGAGTTTTAATGACTTGGGTCTTTTTTATAATTAAAATCTATTTTTAGTAAGAGTACCATATTTGTGTATTTTTTTTACTTATGAATTTTAACCTACAATAGTTAAATGCTTATTGTTTGTTTTTTAAATCTTTTTTTTTTTTTTTTTTTTTTTTATAAGGTTAAAATAGCTCTTGAAGATTTTTGTGCTGATTTTCGGCTGAATCTTAATTTCATATTTTTGTGGTTTTACCTTATTGCTGTTTTTTCTAATTTATTTTAATATGAATAATTGCATTTTTGTTTTTGTTTTGCTCACACACTCTCCTCTCTCTGCAGTAGGAAGTGCAGCTCTGTCTCTGTGTGGTGTAACTCACAGTGCTCACACACTCTCCTCTCTCTGCAGTGTGAAGTGCAGCTCTGTCTCTGTGTGGAGTAACTCATAGTGCTCTCACACTCTCCTCTCTTTGCAGTGTGAAGTGCAGCTCTGTCTCTGTGTGGAGTAACTCATAGTGCTCTCACACTCTCCTCTCTCTGCAGTGTGAAGTGCAGCTCTGTCTCTGTGTGGAGTAACTCATAATGCTCTCACACTCTCCTCTCTTTGCAGTGTGAAGTGCAGCTCTGTCTCTGTGTGGAGTAACTCATAGTGCTCTCACACTCTCCTCTCTCTGCAGTGTGAAGTGCAGCTCTGTCTCTGTGTGGTGTAACTCACAGTGCTCACACACTCTCCTCTCTCTGCAGTGTGAAGTGCAGCTCTGTCTCTGTGTGGTGTAACTCACAGTGCTCACACACTCTCCTCTCTCTGCAGTGTGAAGTGCAGCTCTGTCTCTGTGTGGAGTAACTCATAGTGCTCTCACACTCTCCTCTCTCTACAGTAGGAAGTACAGCTCTGTCTCTGTGTGGTGTAACTCACAGTGCTCACACACTCTCCTCTCTCTGCAGTGTGAAGTGCAGCTCTGTCTCTGTGTGGTGTAACTCATAGTGCTCTCACACTCTCCTCTCTCTGCAGTGTGAAGTGCAGCTCTGTCTCTGTGTGGTGTAACTCACAGTGCTCTCACACTCTCCTCTCTCTACAGTAGGAAGTGCAGCTCTGTCTCTCTCTGTGTGGTGTAACTCATAGTGCTCTCACACTCTCCTCTCTCTGCAGTGTGAAGTGCAGCTCTGTCTCTGTGTGGTGTAACTCATAGTGCTCTCACACTCTCCTCTCTCTGCAGTGTGAAGTGCAGCTCTGTCTCTGTGGTGTAACTCACAGTGCTCTCACACTCTCCTCTCTCTGCAGTAGGAAGTGCAGCTCTGTCTCTGTGTGGTGTAACTCACAGTGCTCTCACACTCTCCTCTCTCTGCAGTAGGAAGTGCAGCTCTGTCTCTCTGTGTGGTGTAACTCATAGTGCTCTCACACTCTCCTCTCTCTGCAGTGTGAAGTGCAGCTCTGTCTCTGTGTGGTGTAACTCACAGTGCTCTCACACTCTCCTCTCTCTGCAGTGTGAAGTGCAGCTCTGTCTCTGTGTGGTGTAACTCACAGTGCTCTCACACTCTCCTCTCTCTGCAGTGTGAAGTGCAGCTCTGTCTCTGTGTGGTGTAACTCACATTGCTCTCACACTCTCCTCTCTCTGCAGTAGGAAGTGCAGCTCTGTCTCTCTCTGTGTGGTGTAACTCACAGTGCTCTCACACGCTCCTCTTTCTGCAGTAGGAAGTGCAGCTCTGTCTCTCTGTGTGGTGTAACTCACAGTGCTCACACACGCTCCTCTTTCTGCAGTAGGAAGTACAGCTCTGTCTCTGTGGTGTAACTCATAGTGCTCTCACACTCTCCTCTCTCTGCAGTGTGAAGTGCAGCTCTGTCTCTGTGTGGTGTAACTCACAGTACTCACACTCTCCTCCCTCTGCAGTAGGAAGTGCAGCTCTGTCTCTGTGGTGTAACTCACAGTGCTCTCACACTCTCCTCTCTCTGCAGTAGGAAGTGTAGCTCTGTCTCTCTGTGTGGTGTAACTCACAGTGCTCTCACACGCTCCTCTTTCTGCAGTAGGAAGTGCAGCTCTGTCTCTGTGTGGTCTGGCTCACAGTGCTCACACACTCTCCCTCCTGGTCACTCAGTCTATATTTGGTCAGTAGCTATTTTTGTTTTTGATCTTTCACGCTGACCAAAGATTCTGCCAGGGCGTGTGGTCTGTTTAAGCTCTGGTAGCACTGTGTCTAATTTATGCTGTGGTTTGACTTGGCTCTGCAGTGTATCAGGTATTTGTTTTTCAGGGTGGTGGTTATTTTAGATATCACTGGGGCCTGATTAGAGCAGCTGTGCTGAGCCTCTGTGATGCTGATCTGGTTCTCCTCACAGAGCTGCTCCTGCATGTAGTTGATGGTCTTTTTATTTGAGTAGCTTGCCTGGCTCTTCAGGCCTGTGAACTGGTAGGAGTCAGAGTTGCTATGGTTCATGTGGCTCTAGTATCTCAAAGCTCTCTTTTGTACAGTGATCAGTAAGGGAAGACGTCCTAGCTCAGCTCTACAAGCTTTCTCTCTATTCTGGATCTAGGTTTCGGCAGTTGGCAAAGGGGTGTTTTGTGTGTGTAGAGTTATTTCTAGGGCTTTGGGTGGTTATTTTTATGCACATTTCATTAGAAGCGCTAGTGCAGGGTGAGCTCTGTGTTCCTGAGGGTTTGCCCTCTTCCAGAGGGAGCTTAGAAATGGAGATCTAGGTCCTCTTTCTTCCCTAGAGGTAAGTTTGAAGAGTCTCTTAACACAGGGAAGGAGTGAGGGAGTAAGTATGGCCTCGTGGAAAGGAAAAAGGAGGGAAACTTTAGGGATCTCCTCTTAGTAGAGAAGAGAGGAGCTCCTCTGGTTACTTTCTAGATTTGGTTCCCCTAGCTCTCTCTCTCTCTTCTCTCCCTCTCCCTCTCTCCTCTCCCCTCCCTCTCTCTCTCCTCTCTCCTCTCTCTCTCTCCGTCTCTCTTTCCTCTCTCTCTCTCTCTCTCTCTCTCTCCTCTCTCCTTCTCTCCTCTCTCCTCTCTCTCCTCCCTCTCCTCCCCTCTCTCTCTCCTCTCTCCCCCCTCTCTCCTCTCCCCCTCTCACTCTCTCTCTCTCCTCTCCTCCTCTCCTCTCTCCTCTCTTCCCGTCCTCTTTCCTCTCCCCCTCTCTCTGTCTCTCTCCTCTCTCCTCTCTCTCTCTCTCCTCTCACCCTCTCCCTCTCTCCTCTCTCCCCCCTCACTCTCTCTCCCCCTCTGTCCTCTCCCTCTCTCCTCTCCTCTCTCACTCCCTCTCCTCTCTCTAACTCCTTTTCCTCTCTCTCTCACTCTCTCCATCACCCTTCCCCTCCTCCTCGTTCAATTGTGGCCTGCATGTGGGCTCCAGAGTTTCTCATTCATCAGCATGACCAGCTATTTTTATTGGTGTTGAGTACTTTGTTTTTCTTTCTAGAGAAAAGGGATGAGAAACAGGCAAGCAGGCCAACTTTTTTTTTTATGTTTTTTTCTACTTTTTGTGCTTAGGTTAGAAACAGTAATATTTAAATTACAACTGAATGAATCAGCCAGAGGGGGAGAAAAGGAAAAAAATCCCGAGAGAGGGTGGAACAGAACAAAACGAGACCAACTGAGAATTCTAAGCATGAGGTGATTAGAAGGTCTTGTGGGGGATGTGAGCCCGGAACTAGTTTCAAGCTAACTCTTCACTGTAATAAATAAAGCATTACTGCAAAGGGGTGGGCTTTAGAGAGGGAGAGTGTGAGAGAGAGATTTTCAACACCAAATGAAATGTTTGGTTTTATAAAGCACACAAGAAAAGATCCCAGCAGTCTTTTCATCTTTATTTTTCTGTGTTCTGAGCTCTGGAGGTTTCCATTACCCCCCCCCCACTCACTATCGCTCTTCTGTCTCTCTCCCCTCCCCCGCATACAAGCTTTGGGGAAAAAAAAAATTACAAAAAAATCTTCCAGCCTGCCTAGAAAATGAGCCTGGCTTCCTCAGAAACCACAGCTGTTGCAAGCAGAACACGCCAGGCAGGCCTTGAACACACACACAAACGCCTTTGTGAACCCAGCACAGTGCTGAGAAGGGTTGCGTGCTGAGGGCACATATTCTCCTGAAAGAGGAATGGAGCCACTTCTAGCTCTCTCTTGTCTTTTTGAAAATAAAAAAGTGAGTTTAATTACAATCATAATTAAAAAACTAAACAAAAAAACCCAGCAAATATAGGTAGCTTTCACAGACGTTTTTGTGGACATTTCAGTGGCGATCCATTTTAACGTCATTGGCTGACACAGACGCTCCATTCTAATTTACTTAGTGTTGTTTGTCATCCTTTCCACAGCCAGATCTCCACCCCTTTCAGCTGCTTGCATGCATGCTGTTTCTCTTCTAGCCCCCCTTCGTTGTCTTGTTTTAATTCGACTCCCAGGCTAGATGAGTCTCAACTCGTTCTGCGTAATTAAAATGAGCGTAAAGGGATGGAAAATAAGAGGAGGGGAAAAACCAGAGAGCTACGAGGGTTGGAGAGCTACTGCTGAAGCAGACAAAAAGCGAGTTGAGCGAGTGCGGGGGAGGGGTGGCACTGCTGTCATTGGCTGGGCTGCGGGCTTCAGAGCAGCTGTGGGAGCAGTGCACAGAGAAGCAGTTATTGCCCAGGCATTTTGAGTTTCATTTGTTTAATAGCTGCTAGTCAGAGCCAAATGCCTGCTCATCAGCCTTGACTGGCGGAAGAACCGACCCAAGGCACATTTCTGTTCCCTATTTGAAGGGGAGAAAAGGGCACATTTATTCGTGTTACTTATACTCTAATCCCAACAAGGTTTTTATTTTTACCGTAAAGGTCTGCGTTTTCCCATACAGTTTATCTCCTTAACAGTTTAAAGGCACGGTGCACGCAGTCTCTTCTTTTCATAGCTATTCTTTCACTGTACTATGCATTTCTTGTTCTCTGGATCAGGCCTTAGTTTTCATTCAGTGGCTGATTGGAACCATGGAAATAGGATGTTATATGTTTTATTTTATGGTCTTGGTGACAGAAGGCTCATTTTTAATGATCGTCTTCACTGTTTGGCTCAATTGAATAGACCCTAGTGTCCAATCAGAACTGTTGCATTTCCTCTGGAAACAGAACTCGTATTCTTGTTATTAGAACCAAGTACATTTGATATACTATATATATATATTATTATATATATATATATATATATATATTATATATATATATATATATATATAGATATATAGATATATATATATAGATAGATAGATAGATATAAAATGGCCCTGAATGGACTGAAGGCTCATTCTTGCAGCATTAAGGATTTTTATTACAATACACACACGCTGTCACATCCCGGTCTGTATGCACTGGACGCCGCCTCACAGTGAAGTCCACTCTTTTGTCTTAATAAAACACATCTGCTTTGTAACTGCCTCCAAAACGAAAATCTTTTCATCTTGCAACAAAGCTGGAAACTATATTGATTGTTTGAAAAAGTAGAAACGCAGGCATATCTCTGTCGTGAATATAGGTTGTCAAAAAGGCACTGTTTTTTTGGATTGTTCAGCAACAATGCAGCAAAGCAAAATTGAATAATAAAAATAAAAAACTATGAAAAAAATATTGAGGATCTGATGAACTCTTCATGCCAGGTTGATTTGGAATGAAAGCTCACTTTGGGATTGTTGCATGTTGGATTAAGATTTGGTGCACTTTGAAATAATTCATGTTGGATTGATTTTCAGTAAAAGCTCAGCTTCAATTCGGGATTTGTGCTTTTTCTTTCTACTGTGTTTTAATTGTTTAACAAATTGGATAAGGCAAAATAAGAATACTGCATACATGAGAGGAACAGGCACATGTAAATCTCATCTCCTTAACTTACTCCAACAGTTAATTATTTATTTTAACGAACAAAAGGCTTGGACCCCAAAAGGTTCATTATAGCGAGGGTGTACTGTGTAATATATATATATATATATATATATATATATATATATATATATTACTATATATATATATCTGGAAAAAATTAAGAGACCACTGCAAATTTTTCTTAAATCAGCATCTCTACATGTATGGCAGCCATTCCATTCCAGTGTCTGTTGAATTCCAACACAGGCACACCTCATTCTACTGAATGAGGCACTGATTAGGGGATCACCTGAACCAAATCTTATTTAACGAGGAAAAGTATAAAAACCACTCCTGTGGTCATCACTGTCCTCTTGCAATAGGACCAGCTGGATGGTAAAACAGTGCTAGTAGTACCTCAAAAGTAATTGGAATCAAAAAATAACTATTGACCATGCCCAAAGAGTTGAAAAGGAAAGTTTTGAGTGAGGAAAAGAAGGGTTCAATTCTGGCTTTACTGGCAGAGGGATACAGTGAGCGTCGGGTTGCTTCCATCCTTAAAATTTCAAAGACGGCGGTTCATAAGAACAAGGTCAAGCAGCACACATTGGGGACAACAAAGCTACTGACCGGCAGAGGGCGAAAACGACTCTCCACTGACCGGGATGACCACCAACTCATTCAAATGTCACTCAGCAACCGTAGGATGACATCAAGTGACCAACAAAAAGAATGGCAAACGGCAGTTGGGGTGAAGTGCACGGCGAGGACAGTTCGAAACAGGCTTCTAGGGGCAGGGCTGAAGTCATACAAAGCTAGAAAAAAGCCCTTCATCAATGAGAAGCAAAGAAGAGCCAGGCTGAGGTTTGCAAAAGACCATAAGGATTGGACCATAGAGGACTGGAGTTAGGTCATCTTCTCTGATGAGTCCAATTTTCACCTTTGCTCAACACCTGGTCATCTAATGGTTAGACGGAGACCTGGAGAGGCCTACAAGTCACAGTGTCTCGCACCCACTGTGAAATGTGGTGGAGGATTGGTGATGATCTGGGGGTGCTTCAGCAAGGCTGGAATCGGGCAGCTTTGGCATGAATCAAGCCAAGTACAAGGTTGTCCTGGAAGAAAACTTTCTTCCTTCTGCTCTGACAATGTCCCCCAACTCTGAGGATTGGTTTTTCCAGCAGGACAATGCTCCATGCCACACAGCCAGGTCAATCAAGGTGTGGATGGAGGACCACCAGATCAAGACCCTATCATGGCCAGCCAAATCTCCAGACCTAAACCCCACTGAAAACCTCTGGAATGTGATCAAGAGGAAGCTGGATGGTCACAAGCCATCAAACAAAGCCGAGCTGCTTGAATTTTTGCACCAGGAGTGGCATAAAGTCACCCAACATCAATATGAAAGACTGGTGGAGAGCATGCCAAGACGCATGAAAACTGTGATTGAAAATCAGGGTTATTCCACCCAATATTGATTTCTGAACTCTTCCTAAGCTAAAACAGTAGTACTGTGTTGTTTAAAAATGAATATGAACTTATTTTCTTTGCATTATTCGAGGTCTGACAACACTGCATCTTTTTTGTTATTTTGACCAGTTGTCATTTTCTGCAAATAAATGCTCTAAATGACAATATTTTTATTTGGAATTTGGGAGAAATGTTGTCAGTAGTTTATAGAATAAAACAAAAATGTTCATTTTACCCAAACACATACCTATAAATAGTAAAACCAGAGAAAATGATAATATTGCAGTGATCTCTTAATTTTTTCCAGAGCTGTGTATCTATATATATGTTTAACATTGAAGTTTATGAGCACAATACGGGAGCTTCCCGGTGAATACGGGATAGTTGACAGGACTGCAATACCCAGCTTCCTGAGAATGTTCTGTAGTGATTTTTATATAGACTGTATGTCATGGCTCGAGGGTAATGTATATTTGGTAGCATTTTGCTACCCCAAACCCTTAATTTGCTACTAGTTTTTTCTTTTATGCAGTAGTATTTCACTGATACCTTACGCTGCAGTATATGACCAACCCGAGTGAACACCTACATAACCTGTCGTCACTGGTATTAGTTTTTTTTTGTTTTTTTTTTAACATGTACATTATTAGCATCTTTCATAAAGAGGGAAACCGTTGCTAGTAGAGCTTCCCAGTAGGTGACTGAGGGTTATACCGCCCCATGGAGATGGGATTGGACAGTGGACTACAAGTATCTACCAGAACAGTGTGGATACAATTTAAAAGGTATTAAGTTTATTTTATAGACAAAAAGGAAAAGTAAATAACTATTAAAAATGTTAAGATTGGCTCTGGTTTTGTTATAATCTTAACCCTGGTATCACCCACGCTAAAAATTAACACATAAGAGGTAGATAATTATTACTTTATCAAAATTCTGACAATGAAAAAAAAAAAAACAGGAGCAAATAGCTAGCTATAATAATAATACTAATAATATACTAATAATTATCTTTATTTGATATAGCTCCTTTCATGTGCACATCTCAAGGCTCTTCACAAGAATAAAAAAGCTTTTGTGTCTTTTCGTTCACATAAAGTCCAAAAAAAACAACATATGAATCCAAATTAACATATATTTATACTAAAGTAATACAAAAATGACTACAAAAGATTTAGAAGTGAGTAGTTTTTCGAGATTTACGATTATACTGTATTTACAGTATAATCGTAAATCTCGAAAAACTACTCACTTCTAAATCTTTTCTGACTTTATGTGAACGAAGACACATATTTGCCCGTTTTCCCATTGGAAATAGTGATATTTTGAAATATCACTGTCCTGGTCACAAAAGCAAAGTTTGTGGGGAATAATAGCCATTTTCTATACTTTTGAGGCATAAGCAATTAGGAAATAACACTTACTACCCAGGAACAAAAATTGTGTTACATAGTATAATAGAGAAATATTATCTTGAGGTGCATTAATTTATCTGTATGTTTTCTTTTCATAATGCATTATCACTACCTTGCGTACATCTCCTACTTAACTAGTGAAACATGTGCATTAACACAAAATGTTATATATAAACAGGCATGGCTAACTAAACCGTCTTGGTTGATATCCCTTATTCTGTTATTACTTCTTAGTTAAAAAAAATGCAGTGAAAAGGCAGGGTGCGAGCATACATATTTATGAACAGACCAGTTATTAACATGTTGAATTAATCTTTTAAATATAGCAGTACCATGCTGGAATTAGCTTCCATTTTCAAAACAGCTTGGTTGTGGTTGTAATCTTATAATGTATAAGTGCATACAATGCAGGATTCAACGATAACGTGGAACAGATTACTATTTTTTTTTTAATTGCTGTCTTTTATAGGTGTGTATGATATGTTAGTTACCAAAATCTCAGTCATCAACTGAAGACAGATAAGAGGATAACCTGGTTAACCGATCTGATGGCATGTCAAATGCTTAGATGACAGATGTGGTTGCATTCTTGTAGAACGTAAAGTTAAAACAAAATTTATTTCAACAAGGAATAGTCATTGCTTAGTCGAGCACAAGCTGGTTGCAATAAACACTTTCTGATTTAAAAATAGGCCTACTGTAATAGTTTAGGTTATTCAATATAATACGTCTATATAAAACAATAGGTAGGTGTGTATTTTTATGCAGCGACTTTCATGGAATGTAATAAATGAGAACCAAAACATCAAGTTTTTTACCCTTCACATTACAACACTGTTTCCACGTTTGTTTTGAAGTGTTAAAAGTTTAATTTCAGTTTTTGTTTCTTTGTTCAGTAAACCACAAGTAAACCTCATGTTATTACTTTATGAAAACATGTTGATGACCGCTGTTTACTGTGAAGAAACAGCAATGGCAAGCATTTTTTTTTTGAAAAGCGAATGAGCGAATATCCGAACATGAAAATCCTGTATTTGTCCCAGCATGAATATAAGTACAATTAAACACCTTTTATCATTTGCAGGATGAACAGCATGAAATGATTATTTGTTTGTTTTTTTTACTTTTAAAAGGTTGTCAGAGTAGTGGGGAATCAGCCATTACAAAGTCACTGCCGGGAAAAGATAAAAAATACAAATGAGACCTTTATTACAACGTTCTAAACGCCACTCCGTTCTCCCTGACATTTACCTGTCTTAACATGATCACCAGACCTTAGCTAACCCTGTCCAATGAAAAGTCTGTGTGTATAAATAGAGATGCGGTGTTTTGAATGATTACTACTGCTGCAGTAATTACAGAACTACTTTTTATATTTTGTGCACAGGATTATGGCATTAAGTCAACACCTCCTCACAAAGTTAATAGAAAAAAAGCTGTTTAAATTGTATTGACTGGATTCTGTAAAGGTAAAGTGTTGATAAAGAGCAGTCTTTTTGGATCGACAGGGATGATATAGTTTTGAGCTTCCCCACAGCCAAGCCTTCTTTCTCCCAGCTGAACAATCAGTGGTTTCTATACCCTCTATTTGAAAGTGGGGTCATCAGGTCATTTTCCCCATTAATGACTTGTGTCCCAAATGAATGAAGTAGAAATGCAATTAATTTCTATCATTAACCTTCAGAAAAGAACAATATATGAAAAGGAACCCCCCCCCCCCCCCCCCCCCCCCAAGAAAAAAGTATTACAGAATAATGACTTTTTCTCTGAAAAGTTTCTTTACAAGTTTGATAATACTTGGAAAACATGGTTGTATTTCTGGAAGGAGAATCCACGCACTAATCAACACATCATATCCAAGTGCCATAAAAACTCTGTGTGGCTTGCATTCATGTTGCATCTTTTTTGTTTGGCCTCTCGTAGAGAGAAGATAAGAGGTCCCACAGCTAACTGTGTTTTATTGGGGGGGGATGCACAAGGGGGTGGGAGCCCAATGTAATGCTCACAACATTAGAGAGGAAAAGGGAGAGAGTTCCCTTAATGACAAGCATAGAACCCGCCTATGTTCGATTCAGTCTTCCAGACAGTACCAGACTTCAGGGGAGAACAGACTAACAACCCCACTCTGTGCATGTTTGGGAAACTATATCCTGAAGTGCTCTCTCTATGCAATACATCTTCTAAATCAATCGCCAAAGATTTGATTACCATGTTCACTTGAGTAGGCGTACCAAGGGAAATGCTCACTTATCAAGGCAATCCTTTATGTCTAATTTAGTGACGGACTTTTGTGAGTTTCTTAAAATTGATTCTATTAAAACTTATGCATATCATCCACAGACAAATGGGCTGGTTGAAAGATTCAACAAAACCTTGCTAAGGAAAGTGATACAGAAGGATAGGCCTCACTGGGATTTACTTCTGCCCTACTTAATGTTCTCTATTCAAGAAGTCCCTCAGGCTTCTACCAGGTTATTGACTTTAGAACTCCTCTATGGTAGACAGCCAAGGGGCATTCTTGACATCGCTAGAGAGACATGGGAAAAAGTCTAGACCCACTAGGAACATAGTAGAGCATGTTGTTAATATGCAGGAGTGCATAAGTAAAATCACTCCCGTAGCAAAAGAACATTTAGGGCAAGCCCAACAGAGACAAACCTTGCATTATAATAAAACTACCAAAGTCAGGTCCTTTAATCCAGGGGATAGAGTTCTGGTTTTAGTGCTAACACCAAGAGCAAACTGTTTGCCCACTGGCAGGGCCAGGGAAAGATCGAGAGCCAGTGGTAGCAGTTAGCGAAAGCATGGGAAACCAGGGGTTCAAAGGGAATATAGGACCCCAACTTACCCTAACCCACATAGAAGAGGTGGAGACCCTGGTGTATAACAGTGGAGATGTATTCTCTAATCTTTAGTTAGGTCTAGTATAGTGAGGTACTTAGCCTTCCCTAACCTCTCTATCAATTCATCCACCCGAAGCATCGGGTAGTTGTTGAATTTGGAGATTTCATTCAACCTCCTAAAATCATTACAAAACCACCTCGTACTGTTAGGTTTATGGACCATGACGATAGGACCAGCCCAATCACTGAAAGATTCCTCGATCGTGCCCAGATGGAGCATGGCTTGGATTTCCATCTGACATTTGCACGTTTCGCTTCAGGTACCCTATAAGGCTGTAACCTAACCTAACTTGTACACGGCTCTGTAATGATATCATGGGTTATTTTGGTGGTCTTCTATTGGAAGCCACCAAGGAGAAAACTCTGTTCACCACCCCTCAATTACTTTTCCAATATAGCGTCATGCCCTTTGGATTACATGGGTAACCCGCCACATTAAAGTGGCTGATGGATAAAGTCTTGAAACCACACTATACTTTCACCTATATTGATGACATTGTCATACATACACAAGGCTGGGCGGATCATCTGGAGAATCATCAAACGGAGCGCTTCAAAGTTTGAGAGAGGTCAGTTTAACAGCTAACTCAGAAAAGGGGTTTGTGGATCTTAAAGAAGCCAAGTATCTAGGTTGTGTAGTAGGTAATGGGGAAGTGAGACCACAGGTGAGCAAGGTCAAGACCGTTAGAAGTTGGCCCTGCCCTGTGAATAAAAAGCAGGTCAGAGCATTTCTGGGGTTGGTCAGCTATTATAAAAGGGTTATCCCTAATTTTTCTACCATAGCAGCTGCCCTGACTGACCTAATCAAGAAAAGTGACAGAAGACTGGTGTCTCAGATGTGGGCATTGGAGCAATACTTTCCCTGTTAACAGGAGAGGAAGCGCACCCAGTCTTGTATTTGATCAGGAAACTATTACCTAGGGAAACAACATACGCAGTAGTAGAGAAAGAGTGCCTAGCAATGAGGTGAGCTTTAAGGGCGAGAGTTTACCCTAGTCCTGCACCCCTGAAGTGGATGAAGGAAAACAGGGAGAAAAAACTTGAAGATCACTAGGTGGTTCTTGGCCTTACAGCCTTTCAGATTTTGAACATCGTAGTGGCCATAAGAATGCTAATGCAGACAGGTTGTTAAGAGTTCGCAGCATGGGCTGTGAGGTTGCTCCACACTAGGTTAGAGCTGGGGAGGATATAGCAGCACGTGTCTTTTCTGTGATGCTGTCTTCAAGCGTTTAACCTGTCCCCTACCGTTAGTTATGAAAGCATTATGCTATTATTACAGAGCAGCTCTGTTGAACTGTGTAACAGTACAATAAGGAGCAGCTTGTTGTGCACCTGTGTCCTGGGCTCCCATGGGTTTAAACCATTACAAATTGCTCAGATTATTACACTTATAATTGAAGTCATGTGAGTAATAGCTGCTTACTACAGTAGCTTCACACATCAGCTCAGTTGAAACAGAACTGGGCATCAGGTAATGTAAAGCAAACTGTCGCTCACTTTCACAGTAATTGTCAGAATGAGTCACTCCCTTATAAAATTAATTCAGATGTTCACCAGGAAGGTTTGTACTCCCAATGTTTATTTCCTTCTGTTATTTAACTGTGTTGGACAGTCACAAAAGGAAAGATGACAGCTGTCGTTGAAAGAATCCCTTGCTTGACTGAACAGGCTGTCTGTAGTTGTTCTTTAATTAAATTCTCAATCGACTTGGCAAGCCGGTCTAGTTATGGATGTTTTCTAGTTCTGGTGTGTCTTCGGTGTCCTTGTACCAGAACCCAAGGATGCTGGCCAAAACAACACAAGGGTTGTAACATGAATTTAATGAAAAAGAACAAACCCCTGCTGTCCCCCAGAGGCTGAATGATACGTATGAAATGAAATTCAGATCACCTTCCAAGGGTTAAATAAAGATTACCTGCATACAGCGCTCCAGAGAAGCTGCTTTTTGTACAGTAGTTCAAAGTAACGCTACAGTTCAAATGTAAAACTGTAAGTGCATATCCCAAAAGTTAGCATTAAACTATAGTATTCATTAAAAGAACTTCAAGGTAAAAGAACTTCAAGGTAGTGTTGCATTTACTCACCCAAAATAAATTTTACTTGTTCATTTCATCATAAATTACTCAGTGACCCAAAACCTTATCTGGCGCCTGTATATATTTTTTTTATCAGTTGAAGGACTGAGCTAAATAGGTCTTGGTTAGTCAGCTTTGAGTTCTCATGCTTTTAATAGTTCCACTCCTTAAAGTCAGTCTCATGAGAAGAAAGATGATATCCTTCACTTGGGGGAACAAAGGTCAGAAACACGGGCTGGGGCAAGATGACGCACGGCTAGGTTTTGGCGGCATGATCAGTTCATTACAGCATTTGAAACTTTCGGATTTCACTGTTAGAATAATTTTCTCACGTGGTTATCTTTGCATGCCAACGTTCCTGTGCTTTATACTGGCAATATCAACGATTATCCTTTTTGGCTCACTTGCCAGCGTTGTTTATTGTCTCATCATGGCCTGCGCTGTTTCATCACGCAACAACAATCAGTAAACAATAACAATCAATAAAGTTTTGCCTGGGTTAGGAGAGCTATGGCTGTAACCTTGCAATGCTCTCTGGGTTAGGAGAGCTATGGCTGTAACCTTGCAATGCTCTCTGGGTTAGGAGAGCTATGGCTGTAACCTTGCAATGCTCTCTGGGTTAGGAGAGCTATGGCTGTAACCTTGCAATGTTCTCTAGGTTAGGAGAGCTATGGCTGTAACCTTGCAATGCTCTCTAGGTTAGGAGAGCTATGGCTGTAACCTTTCAATGCTCTCTGGGTTAGGAGAGTTATGGCTGTAACATTACAATGCTCTCTGAATTAGGAAAGCTATGGCTGTAACCTTTCAATGCTGTCTGGATTAGGAGAGCTATGGCTGTAACCTCTGCATGCTCTCTGGGTTAGAAGAGCTATGGCTGTAACAATACAATGCTCTCTGAATTAGGAGAGCTGTGGCTGTAACCTTTCAATGCTCTCTGGATTAGGAGAGCTATGGCTGTAACCTTGCAATGCTCTCTGGGTTAGGAGAGCTATGGCTGTAACCTTGGCATGCTCTCTGGGTTAGGAGAGCTATGGATGTGACCTTGCAATGCTCTCTAGGTTAGAAGAGCTATGGCTGTAACCTTGGCATGCTCTCTGGGTTAGGAGAGCTATGGCTGTAACCTTGGCATGCTCTCTGGGTTAGGAGAGCTATGGCTGTAACCTTGGCATGCTCTCTGGGTTAGGAGAGCTATGGCTGTAATCTTGGCATGCTCTCTGGGCGCGGTGCAGTCCCTCAAGCTGCAGTGTGATCTGTGCCACAGCTCTCGATTCAGCTGAGCTGGTCCAGTATACACACATTACTGAAGCTGGGACAGGGGCTTGTACCGTGTATCCATCTTGTCACTTTGTGTAATAATCTGATACATCATTACTGTCTCTCACTACAAGGGAAATCTAACTTCAGTGTGAATGTTTTTTTAAAGGCATTGTCCTTGAGCGGTTCTGGTGCGTGCATGCGTGCATAATGAAACTTCAGCTGTGCCATGAGAAGCATTAATAAATGAGCATGAAAAAGCAGCCAGGCGGAGGGGAGGGGTTTAGCATTGGCTTTCTAAAGTTGAACTTTCACTCCCTTTTCTGTCGAGTACTGCTTTAGATCACAGTCAAAACCCAGACATGCAGTCACATCATACAACCGAGACCAGCTCTTTTAATCCAAGTAGCTGAGCGCGGGACAGACTGGAGAGACAGGCCCCATAAAGACTCTTTACAGCTGATTTGGATTTCATTAAGGCAGGGCTCTCAAGCATTAGGGCCCTATAAAGAATGACTGCCTCGACTGCTTTAAGTGCAATGCCAGTTGTTTGTCATGCAAGTTAATGTTATTCCAGCATGCTTGTTGCCTGCACGGCATCAGGAAGATCAAATGGAAATGGAAGGCTAGGTTCTCATTAATGCAGTGATGCCAGGACACTGGAACGCTTCTAGACTCTTAGAACTTTCAAAGTAAGCACATGAGCCTCTGAGTTTATGGAACGGCATTCTTGTGCTGAAGTGATAAATACTTTGGTGAGAAAGTGTTATAGTATAAGAACAGGAAAGACTTCTTGTGGAAGCGTTATTGTTAAGTTTTTTTTTTTTATGTTAATGCATGGGTTATTATTGAATCTTAAGCAATACAGGAATGCTTTATACTCTCTGAATTTGCATACTGTTACTGTATTTTTTTAAATCTGTTTTATTTTATGAGTTCCTGTTCATTACTGTGCTAGTCATGTTTATTAAATTCACCAGAATAGTTCCAATTGGTATTGTCTCTGAGAAAGACAAGAGTGAAGTCATGCAATGAGGTCAGTATAAATCACCACTAGGAGTTGCAACAGTACATTCTTCCCCAAAACAGTGAAGAATCTGTAATAAACACACCGTTTTAAGCTGGAAGAAATTAGTGATGCACACTGCAGTGGTCATGTTTATACATTTTTAAAATGAAAGTTGAAATTGAAACCACACAGCCCTGTACTGTGCATGCCCTGCTACCAGAAAGCCAATTCTTTTATTTTTGGTTTATGCATATGATAATGAAATTGACAAAAAGCATGGCACCAGTTGGGATGCAAGTTCAAGTGTTTCTTCCAGGGTTCCTAATGGTTTCCCTGTACAGTTACTAAAATAATTTATAAAAAGTATAATAAATACCTCAGTCCTTTAGAGGTTGTAAAGACTGGAAACATAAGTTAGGACGAGAACTGTTTTTCATAGAGGATGACTCAAGAGGAGAGAGCCAGTGCTGAGCAGTCTCCTCATAACAGCTCCATAGATCATCCATTTGTCATATTACCTGCACATCCCTCATAGCAAGACAAGGCATTGCAATCACACCCCTCATAGCAAGACAAGGCATTGCAATCACACCCCTCATAGCAAGACAAGGCATTGCAATCACACCCCTCATAGCAAGACAAGGCATTGCAATCACACCCCTCATAGCAAGACAAGGCATTGCAATCACACCCCTCATAGCAAGAGAAGGCATTGCAATCACACCCCTCATAGCAAGACAAGGCATTGCAATCACACCCCTCATAGCAAGAGAAGGCATTGCAATCACACCCCTCATAGCAAGAGAAGGCATTGCAATCACACCCCTCATAGCAAGAGAAGGCATTGCAATCACACCCCTCATAGCAAGACAAGGCATTGCAATCACACCCCTCATAGCAAGAGAAGGCATTGCAATCACACCCTTCATAGCAAGAGAAGGCATTGCAATCACACCCTTCATAGCAAGACAAGGCATTGCAATCACACCCTTCATAGCAAGACAAGGCATTGCAATCACATCTACCATAGCAAGACAAGGCATTGCAATCACATCTACCATAGCAAGACAAGGCATTGCAATCACATCTACCATAGCAAGACAAGGCATTGCAATCACATCTACCATAGCAAGACAAGGCATTGCAATCACACCCCTCATAGCAAAACAAGACATTGCAATCACATCTACCATAGCAAGACAAGGCATTGTAATCACATCTACCATAGCAAGACAAGGCATTGCAATCTGCTACATGGAATGACAACAAAGGCTGTCAGAGTCTCTGCTGATGTTTTCAATAATCAAGCGCTACAGAATCAAGGGCATTATAAGTTAGGACGAGAACTGTTTTTCATAGAGGATGACTCAAGAGGAGAGAGCCAGTGCTGAGCAGTCTCCTCATAACAGCTCCATAGATCATCCATTTGTCATATTACCTGCACATCCCTCATAGCAAGACAAGGCATTGCAATCACACCCCTCATAGCAAGACAAGGCATTGCAATCACACCCCTCATAGCAAGACAAGGCATTGCAATCACACCCACCATAGCAAGACAAGGCATTGCAATCACACCCCTCATAGCAAGACAAGGCATTGCAATCACACCCCTCATAGCAAGAGAAGGCATTGCAATCACACCCCTCATAGCAAGACAAGGCATTGCAATCACACCCCTCATAGCAAGAGAAGGCATTGCAATCACACCCCTCATAGCAAGACAAGGCATTGCAATCACACCCCTCATAGCAAGACAAGGCATTGCAATCACACCCCTCATAGCAAGAGAAGGCATTGCAATCACACCCCTCATAGCAAGACAAGGCATTGCAATCACACCCCTCATAGCAAGAGAAGGCATTGCAATCACACCCCTCATAGCAAGACAAGGCATTGCAATCACACCCCTCATAGCAAGAGAAGGCATTGCAATCACACCCCTCATAGCAAGAGAAGGCATTGCAATCACACCCTTCATAGCAAGACAAGGCATTGCAATCACATCTACCATAGCAAGACAAGGCATTGCAATCACATCTACCATAGCAAGACAAGGCATTGCAATCACATCTACCATAGCAAGACAAGGCATTGCAATCACATCTACCATAGCAAGACAAGGCATTGCAATCACATCTACCATAGCAAGACAAGGCATTGCAATCACACCCCTCATAGCAAAACAAGACATTGCAATCACATCTACCATAGCAAGACAAGGCATTGTAATCACATCTACCATAGCAAGACAAGGCATTGCAATCTGCTACATGGAATGACAACAAAGGCTGTCAGAGTCTCTGCTGATGTTTTCAATAATCAAGCGCTACAGAATCAAGGGCATTATGCAGAAAGACACGTATTGGCATATTATAGAAATATATGCTCTGCTTTCAAGCAGTGAAACTGTTGTGTTTGCTAGATCTGACAGAACATTGACAGACTGTGGCAGCCAAATAAAGCTGGAAGAATAGGCCTGGTAAATAACACGCTGTGCACTGCTTTCACCCATAGTGCTCATCTGAATTGAGCTCAGATTAAAACTAAAGCTACCAACTGACTTTAAAAATGGAACAGTAGGTTAACAGTAAAAAAAAAACTGTAAAAAAAAATAGAAACTAGAGATATGCATACTGTATAGAGTGTACAGTAAAAGCCATGCTTGTCCTACATTAGTTCAAATATTTGGAAACCAGATGGGAAAATACATGAAATCCAAAACTAACTCGGGACAGTCGAGACCTCTTGAAACTCTGTCCCAACACAGTGTTGAATTCCTGCTTCTGTAACCTGGTGACCAGTGGCTTTACTGTCTGCGCTCGCGTGCGAGTCACAACGTCTGCTGCTAACGTGAGACGACTTCAGTACCTGTCCAGCACGCTCTCATGAAAACAGGCTTACAGCCCTGATTCAGTGGGGTAGTTGTAGTGTGTCCTATTGAAGAGACATCTGAAACCGCCAGAGTCAGTAAGCAGTCACTCCAATGTCACTTCTGCAGAGATGATTATGGACATTGTTGACACAGCCTGTAGACCCCCACTCTTCTAGAATGATCCATAAGGTAGGCATGCATAACTCACCTTCAAACCATGGGCATCGTCTCTGCCTTTTTTATAAATGCTTTCCTGTTAAATATACTGATGGTACGTTTGCATCTTATACAACAGTAACTAACCCTATTGTTATTTATTTTTTAATCTGCATGCATACCATGTATGTGAACCCCTGATTATGGATCAAGAGGGTACAAGGTATTGGAAAGCCATATTCTCTGCAGAAAACATGTAGGAATAATAAATACTCATCGCACTAACGGCAGCCTCTCGTCTGCATTTTCTTTGAGACCTGATGTTGTACACTGACTCTAAGAGTAAAAAAAAAAATATATTACAACTTACATGACAAACAGTTAGTGTTTGTTTTTATTAGCACTATATTTTCTTACTCCCCCCCCCATGATAACATAAAACAAAGCAGAAAATGTCAATTTTGTGCTTAAAATAACCAATTACATTATTAAATGCTTAATATTGCAAATAGGCTCAAACGAAAGGATGCTTAGCTCAAGTTCAAGAGCTTTTGCCTTGTGTGTGTCCTATAACAAAGCCCCTGGCCAAGGTAGGTTTGCACCCTTCAATCAGTGACCCAGACACAGAAACTGCAATTTTAGCACTTTTTTGCGCATTATTAAAAGAATAAATGAAAACAAAAAGTCTAACTCCTTCTGGGAGCGCTAAGCTAAACTTTTCTTCAGACCCCCTTGTCTATAAGCTGTTTATTAGTTGCAAAAAGTCCTTGTTAAACAAACATGTTCCCTGTGACCACACAGGTCTCTTCTTGTGCTTCTCGCAGACTAACTCCTCATGCTAAGATCAAGGACCTGCTTTTATGCCATGTGGCTGAGGCTTAATTGATAGGCAATTACCCAATTATGCCTCCGCAGCATTCCAGACAAGGACTCATTAAGGCAGGATCACTGTATCCATGCCAGCCGTCACTCACACCTGTGCACACACACACACACACACACACACTCAAACCTGTGCGTGCACACACACACTCACATCTGTGCATGCGCGCACACACACACACTCATGCACGTGCACACACACACACACACACACACACCTGTGC